>NC_069501.1:791990988-792355988 GCF_027579735.1 Bombina bombina | reverse complement strand
TTCTTTTTGGCTGTATAGATAAATAAAAGACACAAACAAAGATATTTAACATTATAGCTAAATAATGTTAAAGGGACACTGTACCCAAAAATTTTCTTTCGTGATTCAGATTGAGCATGCAATTTTAAGCAACTTTCTAATTTACTCCTATTATCAAATTTTCTTCGTTCTCTTGCTATCATTATTTGAAAAATAAGGCATCTAAGCTTTTTTTTGGTTTCAGTACTCTGGACAGCAATTTTTTATTGGTGGATGAATTTATCCACCAATCAGCAAGGACAACCCAGGTTGTTCACCAAAAATGGGCCGGCATCTAAACTTACATTCTTGCATTTCAAATAAAGATACCAAGAGAATGAAGAAAATTTGATAATAGGAGTAAATTAGAAAGTTGCTTAAAATTTCATGCTCAATCTGAATCACGAAAGAAATTTTTTGGGTACAGTGTCCCTTTAACTATGTTTATATTTCCTACATAATACCAGACAGAAACTATATTGCCAGCATTTTAAAAAATAAAAATAAATATACCCTAAAGGGAGAGCAGTAGGTTTCAGGTATACTGACAATTAAATGTTTTTTTTCACTTCTACAATACATTTGTTAACTAATTAGAGAGGTTTGTATGGTGTATAGTTTATTAATATTTCTAAGATGCACTTTGCCACAGATTCAACATACTATGCCAGATAATAAGTAATTATCTTTATTTTCTCCATAAACTCTTTTATACTCAAGACACCTTCATAAATAACATTAAAATAATTTCAATTTAACTTTATATATCCACATATCAATAGAAGCTGAAATAATGTATAAAGACAAGCAACAACAACAACAATGCCGTCATTTAATTTTAAAATATATATCTTTTCAGATTGGTATTTTATGCAAGTAAAGGACAAAATAATTGAAATGTCATCACTTTAACACTTAAAGTACATCCATAACCTACCATTCATACACTTTGATTTATTATGTTCTAATGGGATGGAAAAAGTATCCAATCAGTATTTTCATAGTAAACAGTAAAAACACAAGTATAGTTCATGTATGTAATAGCATTTTATAGTTAAAAAGGGATTATTTAATCATATT
This sequence comes from Bombina bombina, assembly GCF_027579735.1. Classification (NCBI taxonomy): domain Eukaryota; kingdom Metazoa; phylum Chordata; class Amphibia; order Anura; family Bombinatoridae; genus Bombina; species Bombina bombina. The sequence continues at coordinate 792,354,890 of NC_069501.1, read as the reverse complement.
GAATATTTAGAATTCTCACATTATTTAGCACACAACACAAATATACACAAGAGCAACTGAAAGAAGCTTCACATCTCTTCTTTCTGGGTGTTAAGTCGCTTCAGTTTCAGCAGTTTAATAGTTTCTATATAGAGCACTCCTGAAATAAAATAATCAAGACATTAGGTAGCTATTTTGCAATCATTTTTTCTTAACATCAATAAAAACCAAACACATAAAATGACAGAGAGGAGTGCTGCAGATTTTGCTATCTATCTATCTATCTATCTATCTATCTATCTATCTATCTATCTATCTATCTATCTATCTATCTATCTATCTATCTATCTATCTATCTATCTATCGTATCTATCTATCTATCTATCTATCTATCTATCTATCTATCTATCTATCTATCTATCTATCTATCTATCTATCGATCATGTCTATCTATCTATCTATCTATCTATCTATCTATCTATCTATCTATCTATCTATTTTATCTATCTTAACTATCATATCTACAGTATCTACACTATCTCTCTCTATCTATCTATCTATCTATCTATCTATCTATCTATCTATCTACAGTATCTATATTTAATAGCTCATCAGATGTGTTTGCATAGTTAAAGTATATATAATAGGGATGGGTGAAAGTTTCGCAACATTCGGAAAATGAAATAAATTTTAACATTTTAACACATTCATTTGTTCGTTTCGAATTTTAAATGTTTGTACAACATTCTAACATTTGTTTCATGTATTCAAATTATGCAATATTCAAATTCGAAAAATTCAAATTTCTATATATGTAATAGTATTTATAATGCTTTCTTTAAATGTAATATTCGAATTATGCAATATTCGAATTCGAAAAATTTGAATTTATATATTTGTAATAGTATTTCTAATGCCTTCTTTAAATGTAATATTCAAATTATGCAATATTCGAAATAGAAACATACAAATTAATATATTTGTATCTATTATGTATCAATTTACTAAACTTCCTACCACATGAACTATTCAATTTCTGAATAGTTTTTTTAAAATATAATGTTACATTCGAAATTTCAAATGTGGACATTCAATCTAATTATGAACATTCAAATTCAAAAGTGACATTCGAAAACTGCAAATAGAATTCAATTATAGAATTTTTGAGAATATTCGTTCTTGTCAACATTCGATTATGTAAATCGAATTTCTACAATAACATTCGTTCTAACATTCAAATTCGAATATAAACACATTTGCTCATCCGTAATATATAGACAAGATTATTTTTACAAATCACAGAATTTGAATAAACTGAATATGGATTATTTAATTTCTGTCACTGATGTCTATAACTAGCCTGTGATGGGAAACAAAGCAAGATGGTGACTTATACATTATCATAAACCTAGGAAATATGAACAAATAGGTTGCACAATTCAAATTGAAATGTTATGATTTTAGGATGGTCCTAGGAAATAGGACTACAAATCAGGCCTTGCAATGGAAGTATTTTTTATTCTTGTTATTCAAACCATAGTGGAAAACTAAAATAAACTGGGTGAATGGAGATTGTGTTTGTAAACTGTGGGAAAGGGATAACTGTACTCATTAATCAGACTGTATGAGGACCACAGGGAACGTTACATGGGCATGTTGCCCATTCCTGATGTATGCACTGTCGTTATTGGGTACTCCTAAGTATTATCCAGTAAGACATCATACTAGTGGAGCTGTTTCAAGAACATGTTGGTAAAAAGAAGAGTGTGTAATAAGTAAATTAATTTGTGCATAATTTGGCATTGCAAAAACACTAGCGCCTAGATTACGAGTTTGGCATTAGCCTTAAAAAGCAGCATTGAGAAGTCCCAACGCTGCTTTTTTCCTAACGCTGATATTAGGAGTCTGACAGGTACAGTCTCACCGCTCACTTTTCTTCCGCGACTTGAGGCTACCGCAAATCCCGTTACGTCAATTGCGTATCCTATCTTTTTAATGGGATTTTCCTAACGCTGGTATTACGAGTCTTGGAAGAAGTGAGCGGTAGACCCTCTCCTGTTAAGACTCCTACCACATTTAAAAGTCAGTAGTTAAGAGTTTTATGGGCTAACGCCAGAACATAAAACTCTCAACTAAAGTGCTACAAAGTACACTAACACCCATAAACTATCTATTAACCCCTAAACCAAGCCCCCCCACATTGCAAACACTAAAATAAAAGTTTTTAACCCCTAATCTGCCAACGCCACCTACATTATACCTATGAACCACTAATCTGCTGCCCCTAACATCGCAGACACATACATTATATTTATTAACCCCTAATCTGCCGCCCCCAATGTCGCCGCCACCTACCTGCAATTATTAACCCCTAATCTGCCGACCGGACATCGCCGCCACTTTAATAAATGTATTAACCCCTAAACCGCCGCACTCCCGCCTCGCAAACACTAGTTAAATTTTACTAACCCCTAATCTGCCCCCCCAAAGTCGCTGACACCTACCTACATTTAACCCCTAATCTTCCGACCCCAATGTTACTATAATAAATTTATTAATCCCTAACCCTAAGTCTAATCCTAAATCTAACCCACCCCCTAATTTAAATATAATTTAAATTAAACGAAATTAATTTAACATAATTAAATAAATTAATCCTATTTAAAACTAAATACTTAAGTGAAAGTAAAGTCAAACAGACAGTTCGCTACCACTTAAAAGTATATTAAAAATAAAGTATAGTTTCATTCATCATTTTTTTATAAACATTTTTCACATTTGTAATATACTTATTTATTGTGCCGTCGTCTACCCTCGCTCCTCCACCCGCATTAAAAAAAAATTTTGTTCAATCGTGACGTTATCATCCGTATCTAACGGATTGGGTCCCCCACTGGCGTCTCTTTCGGAATTGAAGACACCCACTTCCTCTATTGCGCATGCGTTAGAGATAAACCTCTATGCCACAAGATTTGCGCGTTCACATCTACCGCATGCGCACTGTGAGCCATAGTTCAATATCGATCGTCAACTGAATCAAAGCTTCTATTTCTGACATTCCGTAATTCTATATTCATAATAATTTATGTATATATACTAACGAGCACAAAATAAGTATTATCATACTTTAATAAGCAACAATAATGTTTATAAAAGAATTTGATATTAATCGCAATTAATTTAATAGAATACTAACTTTTAAATAAGATGTATTATTTCAAATACATGATAGATTAGCGCAAGTGTCATTTATAAGTTCATTCTTTGTAAATATAATTCATTTAATATCTTCATTTATATCAATCTCTATATATATACACGTTTAAATTACTTATATCATTTTTTTTCTTCCTATAATATATAATCCTAAAGATATGAAAATAAATTTGATAAAAATTTTAAAATTTCATTCAGAACTGTTCATAATCTCTAAAGGAAATAAAAATCAATTGATTTATCTCTTAAAACTAAGAATTGCATACGCAAAGTTTCCTTTTTTTATTGTAACATAATTTAGTCTTTTTATATCAGCAATTAATTGATATTTTCTGAAAAGAAAGGTATGTAGAACATAACACAGATTTAAATAAATAATAAATATGTTACCGAAATGAAATGCTGAAAATAAAAGCATTTCTATATTATATTCAACTCATCCTAAAAAGCAATAAAGATTTTGGAATTTTTCTTTTGTTCATATCTTTATATAACTTATCTCTTGTTAAAACTATAAAAAGAAAATCATGAATACAAATTACATTATTTTACATCCATACTAACGAAGTTTTCAACATGAAATGCTGCTAATAACAGTTATTCTATATTATAGTCTAGTCACTCAAAAAATAAATAATTATTTCTACAATCTTTTGAGATTCTTTATTACTTGCCGCTATGCTTCTCAGTCCGATATTACAGAACAGAGTGCACTGCTGAATGACTAAAGTGATTCATTGATATAATGCATCGGAGTGTAGATGGTAGAATTGCGCATGCGCATAGTTCTACAGATCGAGAACGTGCACGCTTAGTTACGCTAACAGCGGTTAGGAGCGCATAACTCATTTACAGAGACAAAGCCGGAAGAATGCGAGGGGGAGGAGGAAGCTGCGAAAAAAGGGTCTGAATAAAGATAAGATTTATTTGAAAGCAATGGTATTATGAAAAAACAAAGTTAGCGACTAGGATGTTGGTCACATTATATGTTAAAAAATGCATTGAACTAAGAAAAACTTTACTTTCACTTTACCGATAAAATAAACCCTAAGTTAGCTACAATATAACTAATAGTTACATTGTAGCTAGCTTATGATTTATATTTATTTTACAGGCAACTTTGTATTTATTTTAACTAGGTAGAATAGTTATTAAATAGTTATTAACTATTTAATAACTACCTAGCTAAAATAAGTACAAAATGACCTGTAAAATAAATCCTAACCTAAGTTACAATTACACCTAACACTACACTATCATTAAACTAATTACCTAAACCACCTACAATTAATAACAATTAAATTAAATAAACTAAATTACTAAAAAAACAAACACTAAATTACAGAGAAAAAAAAAGAATTAAAAGAATTTTAAACTAATTACACCTACCTAATCTAATCCCCCTAATAAAATAAAAAAGCCCCCCAAAATAAAAAAATTCCCTACCCTATACTAAATTACAAATAGCCCTTAAAAGGGCCTTTTGCGGGGCATTGCCCCAAAGTAATCAGCTCTTTTACCTGTAAAAAAAAATACAATACCCCCCCAACATTACAACCCACCACCCACACACCCCTACTCTAAAACCCACCCAATCCCCCCTTAAAAAACCTAACACTAACCCCCTGAAGATCACCCTACCTTGAGCCGTCTTCACCCAGCTGGGCACAAGTGGTCCTCCATACAGCAGAAGTCTTCATCCGGTCCATCTTCAATCCAGCCGACGCGGAGCATCCTCTTCAAACGAAGTCCTAACGAAGAATGAAGGTTCCTTTAAATGACGTCATCCAAGATGGTGTCCCTTGATTTCCGATTGGCTGATAGAATCCTATCAGCCAATCGCAATTAAGGTAGGAAAAATCCTATTGGCTGATGCAATCAGCCAATAGAATTGAGCTTGCATTCTATTGGTTGATTGGAACAGCCAATAGAATGCAAGATCAATCCTATTGGCTAATTGGATCAGCCAATCGGATTGAACTTCAATCCGATTCGCTGATTACATCAGCCAATAGGATTTTTCCTACCTTAATTCCGATTGGCTGATAGGATTCTATCAGCCAATTGGAATTCAAGGGACACCATCTTGGATGACGTCATTTAAAGGAACCTTCATTCTTCGTTAGGACTTCGTTTGAAGAGGATGCTCCTCGTCGGCTGGATTGAAGATGGACCCGCTCCGCTCCGGAAGGATGACGATAGAAGTTGCTGCCTGGATGAAGATTTCTACCGTCTGGAGGAACTCTTCTGCCCCGATCGGATGAAGACTTCTGCCGTATGGAGGACCACTTGTGCCCGGCTGGGTGAAGACGGCTCAAGGTAGGGTGATCTTCAGTGGGTAGTGTTAGGTTTTTTTAAGGGGGGATTGGGTGGGTTTTAGAGTAGGGGTGTGTGGGTGGTGGGTTGTAATGTTGGGGGGGTATTGTATTTTTTTTTTTAAAGGTAAAAGAGCTGATTACTTTGGGGCAATGCCCTGCAAAAGGCCCTTTTAAGGGCTATTTGTAATTTAGTATAGGGTAGGGAATTTTTTTTAATTTGGGGGGCTTTTTTATTTTATATGGGGGATTAGATTAGGTGTAATTAGTTTAAAATTCTTGTAATTCTTTTTTTATTTTCTGTAATTTAGTGTTTTTTCTTTTAGTAATTTAGTTTATTTAATTTAATTGTAATTAATTGTAGGTGGTTTAGGTAATTAGTTTAATGATAGTGTAGTGTTAGGTGTAATTGTAACTTAGGTTAGGATTTATTTTACAGGTAATTTTGTACTTATTTTAGCTAGGTAGTTATTAAATAGTTATTAACTATTTAATAACTATTCTACCTAGTTAAAATACAAAGTTGCCTGTAAAATAAATATAAATCCTAAAATAGCTACAATGTAACTATTAGTTATATTGTAGCTAGCTTGGGGTTTATTTTATCGGTAAGTATTTAGTTTTAAATAGGATTAATTTATTTAATTATGTTAAATTAATTTTGTTTAATTTAAATTATATTTACGTTAGGGGGGGTTAGGGTTAGACTTAGGTTTAGGGGTTAATAAATTTATTATAGTGGCAGCGACGTTGGCGGCGGCAGATTAGGGGTTAATAAATTTAATATAGTTGCGGCGACATTGGGGGGGGGCAGATTAGGGGTTAATAACAATAATGTAGGTGTCGGCGATGTTGGGGGCAGCAGATTAGGGGTTCATAGGGATAATGTAGGTGGCGGCGGTGTCCGGAGCGGCAGATTAGGGGTTAATAATATAATGTAGGTATCAGCGATAGCGGGGGCAGCAGATTAGGGGTTAATAAGTGTAAGATTAGGGGTGTTTAGATTCGGGGTTCATGTTAGGGTGTTAGGTGCAGACGTAAATTTTCTTTCCCCATAGGAAACAATGAGGCTGCGTTAGGAGCTGAACGCTGCTTTTTTGCAGGTGTTAGGTTTGTTTTCAGCCGGCTCAGCCCCATTGTTTCCTATGGGGAAATCGTGCACGAGCACGTTTAGCCAGCTTACCATTACCGTAAGCAACGCTGGTATTGAGGTGAGATGTGGAGCTAAATTCTGCTCTACGCTCACCTTTTTGCGGCTAACGCCAGGTTTAAAAAAACCTGTAATACCAGCGTTGTCTTAAGGTAGCGTTAGAAAAAAAAGGCTTGTTAGCCCTGCAAGCCTTACCGACAAAAACTCGTAATCTAGCCGTAGTTTTTTTTATTTTTATTTTGCTTGGTTTGACAATGATAGTCATCTTTGTGTCATGGTGCACAACAAATTTTGGTTATACAGATGTTTACAGAAACCTCAGTATCTCAACTCAGGATGGTTGTAGCTCCTTGGAACAAAAACAGATCTCTAGATCACATTACAAGGTACAAGTACATATATAAACAGTTGCATATTTGTGATCTATGACTTAGAACTTAAAAGGGACAGGCAACACCAGAATTTTTGTTGTTTAAAAAAGATAGTTAATCTCTTTATTACCCATTTCCCAGTTTTGCATAACCAACACAGTTATAATAATACACGTTTTACCTCTGTGATTACCTTGTATCTAAGCCTCTATAAACTGCCCCCTTATTTCAGTTCTTTTGACAGACTTGCATTTTAGCCAATCGGTGCTGACTCCTAGGTAACTTCACGAGCATGAGCTCAATGTGATCTATATGTCACACATGAACTAACGCCCTCTAGTGGTGAAAAACTGTCAAAATGCATTCAGATTAGAGGGGGCATTCAAGGTCTAAGAAATTAGCATATGAGCCTACCTAGATTTAGATTCAAAGAGAACAAAGCAAAATTGGTTATAAAAGTAAATTGAAAAGTTGTTTAAAATGACATGCCCTATTTGAATCATGAAAGTTTATTTTGAACTTGACTGTCCCTTTAAGTCCTAATGTAATGATGAAAATTGCTGAATGTTCCACTTTTTTGGGGTTGTACCTAGGTAAGCAAAGTGTGCAAACAGAACATTTCAGGTTTGAGGCATCTCTTTTATTAACGGGGACGAGAAAGTGCAATTTTTTAACATTTCCCCTCACTTTCAGGTTGATTATCTTTGGTGGGGGACCAGATAGGAACCTTTTTACAGATATAAGTCCTCTTTGGTAGCATTCTGCTGTAAACATTTTGAGTTTGAGATTCCACTGGTTACAGAGCTAGGATTAATAGAAATCTGGGGAAAAGTCTGCTTTATTCATGTGTTTTGAGAAATGACAAGATATAATATTAGCATAACAAATAATAAAAATGGACATTATTTTACACTAATTATGTTTATGATTGATATACAATAGCTTATGCTTGTAAATGAGCTCTACGATTTTGCTACATTTGATATTGGCAACTGTGAGACATGATCTATTATGTTGGTGCAGGCACAAACATAACATTAGGGCAGGAAGACTTGTCTTTGTATGTCTGGGCATGCCCAAACTTGCAAGTGTATGACCACAGCTTGACAGTGTAATGGCTGCATTCTAGTCTGACATATATGTTTAGAGCTGAAGTGTGTTAGTTTCAAGTGATGCAGGAATAGATTTTATCCAAATATGGAAAATAAGTGTTTACTTGGGTGTTTAACAATTTAACAGTGTCATAAACAGAGCTATGGTGTTGGCTCTTCTGTGATAAAAGCAGTAAGTGACTACTACTCATGGGTTACTGTATTCAAGGGTAGGATGTGATGTTACATCAGTTTGTAAGTACCATGAAAAAAAAATTATATTGAAATATCATCAGCTATTTGGTAACAGTTGTTGTAATCCCTTTAAAATTTAGGACTGAGACTTGAAACCTTCACATTTTAAATTGACCCTAAAAGTTGAATCATTAAATTAGGACTTAAAGGGACAGTCAGCACCAAAATTGTTATTGTTTAAAAAGATGAATAACGCCTTTACTACCCATTCGCCAGCTTTGTACAACCAACATTGTTATATTAACCCTTTGAGTGCTAAGCTGAATTTAATATTTCTCTGTTTTTTACTATTTTCAAAAAAATTTTTTTTAACTTTTTTATTTCCCCCCCAGATCCCCAAGACTTATACCATTGGAAAGGTTAGGCGATTACCTTTCCAATGGTGGGTCTTGGGGGTCTGTAGCTGCTTAGATCCCTGAGATACAGGTTTCTAAGCAGCATGTCCCCTTTCCCTATACTTTGTATTAACTATTTTAAATAAAGTTGCGTGTTTACTTCATCACGTCATTGCGCATGACGTCACCGCCCGTAACGGAAAGCCCCGGCGATGCCTGTCACTATGCAGGCCCGATTGCCGGGGTAGGAGCTGATGGGGCTCCCAGATTGCAGAAAAGATAGTTGAATGTTAATGACGGCTCTGAGCCATCATTAGCACTCAAGGGGTTAATATACTTTATAATATTTAAAGGGACACTGAACCAAAATTTTTTTCTTTCATGATTCAGATAGAGATGACATTTTAAGCAACTTTCTAATTTACTCCTATTATCAATTGTTCTTCGTTCTCTTGCTATCTTTATTTTAAAAGCAGGAATGTAAATCTTAGCTGCCAGCCCATTTTAGGTTCAGCACCATGGGGTAGCGCTTGCTTAATTGGAGGCTTAAATTTACCCACCAATAAGCAAGCATAACCCAGGTTCTCAACCAAAAATGGGCCATCTCCTATGCATCACATTCCTTCTTTTTAAATAAAGATAGCAAAAGAACAAAGAAAATTGATAATAGGAGTAAATTAGAAAGTTGCTTAAAATTGCATGCTGTATCTGAATCATGAAAGAAAAAAATTGGGTTTAGTGTCCCTTTAAACTTTTAAATTTCTGCCTGTTTCTAAGCCACTACCGACAGCCTCTTATCACAGGCTTTTTTTATAAGCTTTTTACAACAGGAGACTGCTAATCCATTTGGGCCATATAGATAACATTGTGCTCTCTCCCGAGAAGTTGTGGCTGACACTGCACTAATTGGCTAAAATGCATGTCAATAGATAATAAATAAATAGCCATGTGATCATGGGGCTGTCAAAAGAGGCTTTGATACAAGGTAATCACAGAGGTTAAAAGTATATTAATATAACCATGTTGGTGATGCAAAACTGTATAAAGAGATGATCTTTTTAAACAATAAAATTTTTGGTGTTGACTGTCCCTTTAAAGGGACACTACACCCAAAAAATGTCTTTTATGATTCAAGTAGAGAATACAATTTTAAACATCATTCCAATTTACTTCTATTATCTAGTTTGCTTCATTATTTAGCTATCCTCTGTTGAAGAAATCGCAATGCACATGGGTGAACCAATCATATGAGGCATATATGTACAGCAACCAATCAGCAGCTACTGAGCATATCTAGATATGCTTTTCAGCACAATATATCAAGAGAATAAAGCAAATTAGATAATAGAAGTAAATTAGAAAGATATTACAAATTGCATGCTCTTTCTAAATCATAAAAGAAAACATTTGGGTTTCATGTCCCTTTAAGTTCTAAGTCTAAAGATTCAGAATGTGCAAAATGTTTATATATAAACATGTACCCTGTAATGTGAGCTAGAGATCAGTTTTTTTTCCAAAAAGCTAAAACAATCCTAAACTGAGATATTGAGGTTTCTGTAAACATTTGTATAACCAAAATTTGTTGTACACCATAAAACAAAAAGATGACTGTTGTGGTTAAACCAAGTAACATAAAAATAATAAAATTGTGGTTTTGCAATACCAAAACTAGAGGTAATCAGTCAAAAAATTAGGAAAACTAAAAATGGTCAAGCAACCTATATTGGACCACTTGAGATTGATTGACCCAATATCCATTATTTATATTTAACATATAATGAAATAAATTATTTATTTTATATTTTACATTTTATTAAAATGAGGAATTATTCAGGTTACTTACAATGCACAACCTACAAGACATATACACTGCAATATTGAATTACCAAGAAGGTTGAACCCATTTCTATTTAATTTATTTGTAGAATACCATTTATTTTCACATATTTCAACAGGTATTACAGTACAACAATTTAACAAAACACACAATAGTGTGGAGATACATTTCACTGTCTATTTCTTCCTGAAATTTTATAGGTACATTTCAACATAAACTGTTCTGGAGACCTTTAATCACATAATAGTTTGTTAAAGGGACAGTCTACACCAGAATTTTTATTGTTTTAAAAGATAGATAATCCCTTTATTACCTCTTCCCTAGTTTTGCATAACCAACACAGTTATATTAATACACTTTCTACATCTGTGATTATCTTGTATCTAAGCCTCTGCAAACTGCCCCCTTATTTCAGCTCTTTTGACAGACTTGCATTTTAGCCAATCGGTGCTGGCTCCTAGGTAGCTCCACGAGTGTGAGCACAGTGTTATCTATATGACACACATGAACTAACACCCTCTAGTGGTAAAAAAAAGTCCAAATGCATTCATATAAGAGGCGGCCTTCAAGGTCTAAGAAATTACCATATGAACCTCCTAGGTTTAGCTTTCAACTCAGAATATCAAGAGAACAAAGCAAATTTTGTGATAAAAGTAAATTGGAAAGTTGTTTAAAATTACATGCCTTATCTGTATCTTGAAAGTTTATTTTGGACTAGCCTGTCCCTTTAAGCACTGTGTATTTAAATACCTTTTAAAGGCAGAGTGCAGTCTTTTGAGGTTTCTGGGGCAATCACTTACCTAAAAAAACAGCCTAATAGACAATCTGTGTTTCTGTATAATAGTTACTTTGAAATATCTTGACATTTAGGACTAGATTAAAAGTGGATAGCACGGAGAAGGATATTTTTTATAAATTAAACAATTCTGACTTGTTTGAACTTGTTTGGGCAGACTGGAAGGAACAATACGACACAGACTGGAAACCCAACACAACTACCCACAACGTTTAACTATTGATTGCGCCCTCATATACATTAATGACTAACACAATGGGATACCGCTTGACCCCCTCACTTCTTCATTCCCCCCTCCTCCCCTCTCTCCCTCCCAGTCCCCCGTCCCCTTACCTTCCATCATTATAAGTACACGTGATTTCATGAGGGCATGAAAGCCCTCTCATATTTTCATATTACCTTTAAGTTCCATCATCCTATATCTAATAAACCATACTCAAGTTTTTTAAATGAGACCTTGAAGAGCTCTTTAAGATCTCTAACAATTCCCCTCTATTATCGAGATACAAGAGAGATGCCTGGTTCTAATTGGCTGATTCATTTTCAGGTTGCCAAGTTTTTTCACTGTTCTACCCAAACCTGTTAGCATCTAGGTATTTCAATAATGTTAGCATATATATGATGCTGTAATATAATGGAAACTGTCATTCTATGCCTGTATTTTTCATTTAAAAACTCCAATAAAAATATATTAAAAAAAAAAAAAAAAAAAGTGGATAGCGCGATCTAAGAGCTCTGGTTAAAGGGACATTATAAACTAATTTTTTCTTTGCATAAATGTTTTGTAGATGATCTATTTATATAGCTCATGAAGTTTTTTTTTCTTCAAATGTATAGTTTTGCTTATTTTTAAATAACATTGCTCTGATTTTCAGACTCCTAACCAAGCCCCAAAGTTTTAGGAGAATACCGACAGATATCTACTCCAGCTTGCTCCTGTTTGTGTAAAGGGTCTTTTCATATGCAAAAGAAGGGGGAGGGGGGGAGTGTCTTATTTACCACTTGCAGTGGGCTTTCCAACTACCTTTTCAACAGAGCTAAACTGAGAGCTTCTAAGTAAGTTTTTAAACAGTTTTATACTGAATTTTTATATCAGTCTCTGTGCATCTTATTCTTTATAGTAGTGTCTATTACATGCAGTTATATGAAAATTGGTGTATACTGTCCCTTTAACTGTTCCACAAAACACGCCACAAATAAATTTTAAAGTACAGTTACACTCACAATAACACTGTATAATAAAAAATTATTTTAAAACATCACATAAAAAAGTTATAAGTGCTCAAAGATATGAGGTCTCAGGTGTTAGTAAAAAAAAAAAGGCATGCAAAGGGCTGTAACGTAAATATACATACATATTATTTTATATATGTTCATAAGTGTGTAAATATGTATTTATATGTGTATATATATATGCATTTACAGACATATATACACATATAACACATAAATAAATATGTATACATATATAGACATATATATATATATATAAGTACATTGGACCCCTTTGCAGTCAAATAGATGAAAACATGTAAAACATACAGTATATACATTATTTTTTTTTGGTGTGTGTGAAGAACATTGGAATGTGAAATATTCATATTTCATGTCGGGTTAGCGCACTTACCCGACAATGCAATCGGGTTTGCCCACGAGTAAGATTGTTAGTTTTCCCCCCACTTTTCCGCTCCATTAACACAGCTGAAGTTCGTCTTTATTCGAGCGTCAGGTTAGCGCCTAAGTGAAACTGTATTACTTTTAACTTTTAATACACGCTCAACATAACGTGCAAAAAAACCTGAAGTCTAGCAGGGATAATGTGCGAGAGGAAAACTACCGATCCACTCTTAGGGGCCGATTTATTAAGCAGCAGATGCTGCTTATTCCGCACAAGCCTTCCGGCTGGCCAGAAACAGGAGTTAAAAAGCAGCGGTCTTAAGACCGCTGCTCCTTAAATCATCCGCCCTTAGTGTCTTACATTTATTTGTTTGTCACATCACCATATGTTCTTGCCTATTAGCCACTTTTATTTACCTTTCTAGTGTTCTTTCAGGTGATTTGGAGCGACGTTCAGGAGATCGCAATCTACGTTCAGGTGAAATACCAGAAGGACTCACAGAATTCCTAAAGCTAGAGCTTGGCTGGTAGGAATAATTCTGACGTCGAAGCTCTTTAACAGCACGTTCTCTAAAGGAAAAATAAATATTTCTCAAAATGTAATAAATGTCATTATTTAAAGTTTACTTCTATAATTTGCTAAAAATAAAAACAATATTAAAATGGTGTTGATAATAATAAGCTTTATTACAATATATATTAATCTTATATCTACTAATGGAACATAATGATTTTCAATAGTACTATTTAATGTTAAATGGAACTACAATAGTTGGGAACTAGATATTGTCATATAGAAAACTACTGGCTATTTTCCCTTTAGTAATAAAGACAGTTTAGTATTTTAGCATTAGGTTTATACGTTATCTAATAATTACTACATTGAACAGAGATATTATTTTTAATGTGGACTGTAATACATATTAAACTCTTAAGGACATATGACGGAATTTTTCCGTCATAAAACAATTGAGCAAACTGAAAGCTGTGTCCTTAAAGGGTTAAAATAATTAATATGAAATATACCTACTGTAAAATACCTGTATAATTGTGATTGCTCTGTATTCACTCATTAAGGCCTATGTTACAAGTGAAATGCAAAAATATTAGTGCTATTGTGCGTTAACATTGCTCAAGCGCAATCAATAGTGCTTCTATTTTTATGCTTATATTACAAGTTATTTTTTTATTGCTTGAGTGATAGTCTAGAGTGCACTAACATCTGCAATGTCGGCTAGCACAAGTGTGCTAAATCCCAACATAATAGAAATTTATGGAGGTGTACAGTTTAATTAATTTTGGATATTGCTTAAAAGGACAGTAAAGTCAAAATTAAGCGTCCATTGATTGGATAGAAACTGAAATTTTAAACAACTTTCTAATTTACTTCTATTATCAATTTTGCCTAGTTCTCTTGGTCCTTTGTTAAAGAGCAATCCTACGTCTGGAGTGTGCACGTGTATTAAGCCATTTGGCAGCAGTGCTTGCAACATTGTTTATAGCAATGTTATACATTAGTTGCAAATACTGCTGCCACAGACTGTTATAGACACGTGCACACTCCTAAGCTCCTATCAGCCTACCAAGATTTACTCTTCAACAAAGAATACTAAGATTACAAAGCAAATGTGATAATAGAAGAAAATTGGAAAGTTGCTTAAAATTGCATGCTCTATCTGAATCATGAAAGTTTAATTTCAAATTTACTGTCCTTTTAAACGATAAGCTGATAGTGAGCTAAGATGAGGGTTTACTTAGCTGATGATGAGCTAAGCTGAGGGTGTACTAAGTTAATGGTGATCAAAGCTTAGGGTGTACTAAGCTGAGGTTGTACTACCCCGATGTTGACCTAAGCTGAGGGTGTACTTAGCTGATGGTGAGCTAAGATGAGGGTACACTAAGCTGATGGTGAGCTAAGCTGAGGGTGTAGTAAGCTGAGGGTGGGCTAAGCTGAGGGTGTAATAAACTGAAGGTGAGCTAAACTGAGGGTGTACTAAGCTGACAGTGAGCTAAGCTGAGTGTGTACTAAACTAATGGTGTACTAAGCGGATAGTGAGCTAAGCTGAAGGTGTACTAAACTGATGATGAGCTAAGCTGAGGGTGTACTAAACTGATGGTAAGCTAAACTGAGGGTGTACTAAGCTGATAGTGAGCTAAGCTGAGGGTTTACTAAACTGATGGTGAGCTAAGCTGATGGTGATCTAAGCTGAGGGTGTACTAAGCTGATGGTGAGCTAAGCTGATGGTGATCTAAGCTGAGGGTGTACTAAGCTGATGGTGATCTAAAATGAGGGTGTACTAAGCTGATAGTAAGCTATGCTGAGGGTTTACTAAGCTTATGGTGAGCTATGCTGGGGGTTTACTAAACTGATGGCGAGCTATGCTGGGGGTTTTCTAAACTGATGGCGAGCTAAGCTGAGGGTGTACTAAGCTGATGGTGAGTTAAAATGAGAGTGTACTAAGCTGATAGTAAGCTATGCTGAGGGTTTACTAAGCTTATGGCGAGCTAAGCTGATGGTGATCTAAGCTGATGGTGTACTAAGCTGATGGCGAGCTAAAATGAGGGTGTACTAAGCTGATAGTAAGCTATGCTGAGGGTTTACTAAGCTGATGGCGAGCTAAGCTGATGGTGAGCTAAACTGAAGATGAGCTAAGTTGAGGGTGTACTAAGCTGATAGTGAGCTAAAATGAGGGTGTACTAAGCATATGGTGAGCTAAGCTGAGGGTGTACTAAGCTGATGTTGAGCTAAACTGAGGGTGTACTAAACTGATGGTGAGCTAAGCTGAAGTTGTACTAAGCTGATGGTGAGCTAAAATGAGGGTGTACTAAGCTGATGATGAGCTAAAATGAGGGCGTACTATGCTGATGGTGAGCTAAAATGAGGGTGTACTAAGCTGATGGTGAGCTAAGCTGAAGGTGTACTAAACTAATGGTGGGCTAAGCTGAGGGTGTACTAAGCTGATGGTGAGTTAAAATGAGGGTGTACTAAGCTGATGGTGAGCTAAGCTGATGATGTACTAAACTGATGGTGATCTAAGATGAGGGTGTACTAAGCTGATGGTGAGCTAAAATGAGGGTGTACTAAGCTGATAGTAAGCTATGCTGAGGGTTTACTAAGCTGATGGTGAGCTAAACTGATGGTGAGATAAGTTGAGGGTGTACTAAGTTGATAGTGAGCTAAAATGAGGGTGTACTAAGCTGATGGTGAACTAAGCTGAGGGTGTACTAAGCTGATGGTGAGCTAAGCTGAGGTGTACTAAGTTAATGGTGATCAAAACTGAGGGTGTACTAAGCTGATGTTGAGCTAAACTGAGGGTGTATTAAACTGATGGTGAGCTAAGCTGAAGTTGTACTAAGCTGATGGTGAGCTAAAATGAGGGTGTACTAAGCTGATGGTGAGCTAAAATGAGGGTGTACTAAGCTGATGATGAGCTAAAATAAGCGTGTACTAAACTAATGGTGGGCTAAGCTGAGGGTGTACTAAGCTGATGGTAAACTAGGCTGAGGGTTTACTAAGCTGATAGTGAGCTAAACTGAGGGTGTACTAAGCTGATAGTGAGCTAAGCTGAGGGTGTACTAAACTGATGGTGAGCTAAGCTGATAGTGAGCTAAGATGAGGGTGTACTAAACTGATGGTGAGCTAAGCTGAGGGTGTACTAAGCTGATAGTGATCTAAGCTGAAGGTGTACTAAACTAATGGTAAGCTAAGGTAAGGGTGTACTAAACCGATGATGAGCTAAGCTGAGGGTGTACTAAACTGATTGTAAGCTAAGCCGAGGGTGTACTAAACTGATGATGAGCTAAGCTGAGGGTATACTTAACTAATGGTAAGCTAAGCTGAGGGTGTACTAAACTAACGATGAGATAATATGAGTGTGTACTAAACTGATGGTAAGCTAAGCTGAGGATGTACTAAGCTGATGGTGAGCTAAACTGATGGTGAGCTAAAATGAGGGTGTACTAATCTGATGGTGAGCTAAAATGAGGGTGTACTAAGCTGATGGTGAGCTAAGCTGAGGGTGTACTAAGCTGATGGTGAGCTAAGCTGAGGTGTACTAAGTTAATGGTGATCAAAGCTGAGGGTGTACTAAGCTGATGGTGAGCTAAGCTGAGGGTGTATTAAACTGATGGTGAGCTAAGCTGAGGGTGTACTAAACTGATGGTGAGCTAAGCTGAGGGTGTACTAAACTGGTGGTAAGCTAAAATGAGGGTGTACTAAGCTGATAATGAGCTAAAATGAGGGTGTACTAACCTGATGGCAAGCTAAAATGAGGGTGTACTAAGCTGATGATGAGCTAAAATGAGGGTGTACTAACCTGATGGCGAGCTAAAATGAGGGTGTACTAAGCTGATGGTGAACTAAGCTGAAGGTGTACAAAACTAATGGTGAGATAAACTGTGTGTGTACTAAACTGATGGTTAGCGAGAATGAGGGTGTACTAAGCTGATGGTAAACTAAGCTGAGGGTGTACTAAGCTGATAGTGAGCTAAGCTGAGGGTGTACTAAGCTGATATTGAGCTAAGCTGAAGGCGTACTAAACTGTTAGTGATCTAAGATGAAGGTGTACTAAACTGATTGTAAGATAAGCTGAGGGTGTACTAAACTGATGGTGAGCTAAGCTGAGGATGTACTAAGTTGATAGTGAGCTAAGCTAAGTGTGTACTAAACTGATGGTGTACTAAGCTGATAGTGAGATAAGCTGTTGGTGTACTAAATTGATGGTAAGCTAAGCTGAGGGTGTACTAAGCTGATAGTGAGCTAAGATGAGGGTATACTAAACTGATAGTGATCTAAGATGAAGGTGTAATAAACTGATGGTAAGCTAAGCTGAGGGTGTAGTAAACTGATAGTGAGCTAAGCTGATAGTGGGCTAAGCTGAGGGTGTAATAAACTGATGGTGAGCTAAGCTGAGGGTGTACTAAGCTGATAGTGAGCTAAGCTGAGTGTGTACTAAACTAATGGTGTACTAAGCTGATAGTGAGCTAAGCTGAAGGTGTACTAAACTGATGATGAGCTAAGCTGAGGGTGTACTAAACTGATGGTAAGCTAAACTGAGGGTGTACTAAGCTGATAGTGAGCTAAGCTGAGGGTGTACTAAACTGATGGTAAGCTAAGCTGAGGGTGTACTAAGCTGATAGTAAGCTAAGCTGAGTGTGTACTAAACTAATGGTGTACTAAACTGATGGTAAGCTAAGCCGAGGGTGTACTAAGCTGATAGTGAGCTAAGCTGAGGGTGTACTAAACTGATGGTAAGCTAAGCCGAGGGTGTACTAAGCTGATAGTGAGCTAAGCTGAGTGTGTACTAAACTAATGGTGTACTAAACTGATGGTAAGCTAAGCTGAGGGTGTACTAAGCTGATAGTGAGCTAAGCTGAGGGTGTACTAAACTGATGGTAAGCTAAGCTGAGGGTGTACTAAGCTGATAGTGAGCTAATCTGAGGGTGTACTAAACTGATGGTAAACTAAGCTGAGGGTGTACTAAGCTGATAGAGAACTAAGCTGAAGGTGAACTACCCCAGTGGCGAGCAAGCAGAGTACATCATGTAGTTCTTTGCTATACTATTAATAATAATGGTTTATATTAAAGGGACAGTCTACACTTTAGTCATCTTAAAGTCTTACCTTAGATTAAGCTACAAATAGCCTCCTGCACCCTTTCTATATCATGCAGCAGGAATGGTAAATAAGTTATTTTAAAATGAAGATTGTTTCTGGCTAGTTTAAAATGGCTGCCAAGCTCCACCCACTAATGACATCATGATCTGGGCTGCATCTAGACACTGTGCTGAATAGCATTGACAGACTGGTGAATCCAACTAGTGAGCTTTTTGTGATTGAATGCCATATGCAGCCCAGATCATGTCGTCATCAGTGGGCGGAGCTTGGCAGCCATTTCAAAGTAGCCAGAAACAATATTCATTTTAAAATAACTTTTTTATCATTCCTGCTGCATGATATAGAAAAGGTGCAGGAGGCTATTTGCAGCTTAATTTAAGGTAAGACTTTAAGATGACCAAGGTGTAGACTGTACTTTTAAGTCTAAAAAAGGAGAAATTATTCAATGGTATTAAATTGCGCTTGAGCGGAACACACAGACTTGCTTCCTTATCTTATATTTGTCTGGAAAACCAAAGCTCAATACTTAGAGAGAACAATGGTAAATTATCATTACTTAACTTTCTTGCATCCCACTGGGAGTGTAATTTCTTCTGCTTGCTGTGTTTACTTAGGCTATTCAATAGCATAGACTCCAGTATAGAAACTTTCAGTATTGGTGGGGATACCACAGGCTAAATCAGCTATTTCAAATGCTGAAATAGGAGTAAAGGAGCTACTTATACACTCTAGCAGGTAAAATGAATTATTGGGAATAATTTAAAGGGGAGAACATTTTTGGGTGAACTGTCCCTTGAATTCATCACTAACAATGCTCCTTATTCTATACATTAAATGTAAATGCACTAAAAAAGTTTTTGCCTACTTCCTCTGGTTAAAACCTTCACCTATCCACTTGTTACACAGATTGTGTGTTATTCTTAGCACAAGAGCAAGTACAAGAGATCGCACCCTGCGCTATTGATTGTTTAATATAGTCATGCATGTTTCACTTCTGTATACACCAACCTATCAACCTGTTCAATGATGCTTTAGATTGCAAATTCAGTATAAAACAGCAATCTGATACACCTACACTTGCCTTTCAAAGCGCTCTGTTGAAAGTTGTCTCCTTGTGATTTCGAGCTCAGTATCCTGCTGGGTTATCTTGCTTTTTAGCTGGGCTGTTTCTCTACTCTGATTTCCACTGGTATTGAATAAAAAGAAAAAGCAAAACATTATCTGCAATAAACTGAATCCATTAGTATTGTTAACAAGCTTGTAGCCAAATCTCCTTGTTTTGCAGTGCCTACATAGGAAGCAAGTGCTACCCACATGGCATATATACAACAATAATAATGTGAGAGAGTGAAAAAATAACTTTCTATAGCAATGACATATTAATGTGAGATAACAAGAATAGATCACAATATACATTACATTAAGAGTTTATTCACTATCACAGGCAACATATTAGCACAGCTGTTTCCAATAACAAGCTAAGACAAGAAAACAAAAAAAGTGCGTAGGTAGCTAGAAGTGAATACAAGTAAAATATATCAATATCTCATGTTTCATTTTGTCCATTGTAAAAGTTGATAGTTAAGTTTTGAGGTCCTCTACTAGCTGCTACTTTCCATAGAACCTCAATACTTGGAAATCAGCTCACATGGAGTTTGAGGTTTGGCGTCTTTCCTTTTTGTAAAGATAGTACATTTTGTTGAATATTTTCTAGAGTATGTATTATTATCACCATTTATTTGTAAAGCAACACCAAATTCCATAGCCCTGGAGTACCAATCCATTTTGTTTAAAATCCTAATTTGATATGGATACACACTCCCAGGTAATTTCCTGACTTGACTCCTTTAATAACCTACTAACTGGCCTCCCCCCCCCCACATTCAAGCCGTCCTAAATACCTCTGCCAGACTAATCCACCTTTCCCTGCACTCTGTATCTGCTGCACCACTCTGCATGTCCCTTCACTGGCTCCCCATTCACAGAATTAAATTCAAAATTCTCACCCTGACCTACAAAGCCCTTACCAATGCTGCTCCCCGTAGGCCCCTACCTGTCATCACTAGTCAACAAATATAGTCCAGGAGCCCCCTAAGGTCCAGCAATGACCTGCTCCTTGCATCTTCTACCACCACTTCCTCCCATGCTGCACTGCAGGATTTCTCTTGTTCAGCACCAACCCACTGGAACGTACTTCCTTGCGCTTTCTGACTTTCGCCTAATCTGTCCTTTAAACACTCTCTAAAGACATTTTTGTTCAAGGAAGCCTACCACCCAACTCAGTAACAAATGAATTCCACTTATCTAATAATTGCCCTTAAATAACTCTGTATTAACATCATTCTCACCCTTGCAGTCCTCACCTCCTGTTTCTCACCCTTCTACCCTTATTGATTGTAAGTTCCACAGGAATAGATCCCTCAATTCCTCTTGTATTTGTTTGTCAAAATATTGTATCATTGTTGTACTTTTATCTTTTGTACCCATGGAAAGCACTGCATGATTTATTGGAGCTTTTTAAATAAAGTATAATAATAATAATAACAACCTGTCTATCTTAGACGACATTTATACATATTGTTCTCCCTTAAATGTAATTTATAGCATATTAACCATATAAAGATCTGTAACATCTCTGGTTATAACGTTTAGCTTACAGTTTGCTTTCTGCCAGGGCCAGTTTCTCTTCGAGCATATGCAGCTCTGCTTCAAGAGTGTTGGTTTTCACTTGCAAGTGATACTCATTATCTTGACTGGTTGCAGCCATCACCTCTAGATTTTTTATGGAGACTCTTTCACTTGCCAGCTGCTTCCTAAGAAGTTCTACTTCTGAGTGAGAAGATTCTAGTTCATTGTGCAGCTGCAAGTAATACCAGAAAGCTGTGTCATTTGTAGGCTTAAAACTTTTTGGTACAAGGTAAAATATAGACAATTAATGCATAAAATAGATTAAATAAACCTAATTATTTGTAAAACTTTATGCCATCATGTCTTACATAATATGTAAATGAATGCTGCTTCCTTGTCTTTCTGTGTAATTCCTATAATGGCTCATCATTCACAGGAGATTATACTAATTATTGAATGATACACTTATAGAGTAATGGTGCTAAATATTCTATAATCAATATGAAATTATAGCATTCTAAGATGTTGAATTTGCTTTACCTGAACAATTTGATGTAAAAGCTCTTTAAATTTAAATTTATACAGCAAAATCAGCTGTGTTCTTCCTGCTAAAGCTCATTGGCTAACAGATACTTCCTACTAATGCTCATTGGCTGATAGGTACTTCCTGCAAATGATTAATTGAATTACTCATGTTAATTGAATCATCAAGAAAAGGGGATTCTTACTACTATCTTATAATTTATTATTTAATTTTAAAATAATGAGAATGCAATAAAATAATAAGTATTATAAGTAACTATAACTAATATTTGTTCTAGTATTTTTTTAAGTATACCCTTTCAATGTCTTGGATCCTGGTGCTTAACTGTCGATTTGCTGCTTCTTTGGTGGAGTCTAGTTTAATACAAAGCTCCTTTGTAGATGCCAACTCACTGAGAACAGACACCTTCTCAGCTTTGATTTGCCGCAACTCTTCTTCCAAGTTTGAAATAGACTTTGTCATCAAAGAGATCTGTGACTTAAAGGACTGTCCAGCAGTTAAATGCTGGGAAAATTAAAAAAAAATTAATCTCAATCGCCCAAGAATTTTTGTTTAATTATATATTCCTTGATTAACCAAGTGAGATAAATACATACTATAACATGTCATTTAAATCACCAATTAATTTTGTGTGCAAGAATAACTGTATAAGGAAAAATCACTGGGACAGTCTACTCCAAAATGTTTATAGTTTAAATAGATAACGCCTTTGCTACCCATTCCCCAGCTTTGCACAACCAACATTGTTATATTAATATACTTTATAACCTTTAAAAACATCTATATATCTGCCTGTTTCTAAGCCCTTGCAGGCTGTCTTTATCTCAGGCCATTTTTTTATGGCTTTTCACCGCAAGACACTGCTCATTCATGTGTGCCATATAGATAACATTGTGCTCACTCGCGTGGAGTTATTCATAAATCTGCACAAACTGTCTAAAATGCAAGTCTGTAAATAGAAATGAGATAAGGGGAATTCCGCAGATGCTTAGATACAAGGTAATAAGTATATTAATATAACCATGTTCGTTTTGCAAAACTGGGGAATGGGTAATAAAGGGATTATCTATTTTTTTAAACAATAACATCTTTGGAGTAGACTGTCCCTTTAAGTATTAAATCCCTGTCCCATTTCTTGAGGCCATGTCATCGTCATACATAACATACTAACAATACAATACCCACAGTCAGAACACAGCAAAAAAGAGACAAAAAAAAAAGATGTCATCTGGAAATTCTATCCTGGCCTGTGACGTTTACATCATAATGAGAAGTGTATAAACAACGGTATGATCTTTGTTTGCACAATGTGCAGATAATACTGTCATCTAATATAGCAACTGTAAAGTTTGTAGAATTTAACCTCTTAATGACATGGATATATCCTGTACATTGTGTGTCCTTAAAGGGATAGATTGGTGCATTTCAATTTTAAAGGGACATGAAACGCAACATTTTTCTTTCATGATTCAGATACAAATTTCAACAACTTTCCTATTTGCTTCTATTATCGTTTTTACTTAATTTTCTTGGTATCATTATTGTAGCAATGCACTACAGGGAGCTAGCTGACCACATTGGTAAACCAATAAAAAGTGATATAAATATAAATATATATATATATATATATATATATATATATATATATATATATATATATATATAAAAAGACACCAAACAGCAGTTCGTTTCCAGATTAAAAGCCTACCTAGGTATGCTTTTCAACAAAGGATAGAACAAAACAAATTAGAAAAAAGAAGCAAATTAGAAATTAGTTATGCTCTATCTAAGAGATGAAAGACATTTTTGTGCCTCATTTCCCTTTAAATAGAAGCATTTTTACAATATACTTCCACTGGCAAATGTGGTTCTAGTAACAGTTATTACTGCTTTTCAGCGTCCTATGCACATATGTGGCGAGATTATTTATGTGGCGTAAATTTCAGTGCAGCTGATGAAACCCACATCGCCTTGCACATCAGGTGAATCACCTAAACTGCGTAGTCAAATAATATACTGCCGTAAGTCAGATGAATGAGGTGTGCGCAACTACACATTTCTGGCGTCGCCAGTAACTTACGGCAGTATATCATATTGAGGCTAGTAACAAAAAATAAAAAAATGTTAAAATCATCCATAAAAATCTTACCTGCAAAAAAATAAATAAACCCACACGTCAAAACGCCATTCAAAACCCCTAATCCGCCATCCCCTCCACATCGCAAAAGTATTAACCCCTTATCCGCTATACCTCCACATTGTAATGTTTAAAAAAACGTATTAACCCCTAATCGGCCACCCCCCACATCGCAAAGTATTTAATTACATTATTAACAGACTTCAGCAATGGTGAGTACCGATTTTGGGGTTGGTGTTGGGCTTTTATTATTTTTATGGGCTGCAAAAGAGCTGAATGCCCTTTTAAGGGCAATGCCCATACAAATGCCCTTTTCGAGGCAGTGGGTAGATTAGGTTTTTTTTTTAGTTAGGTTTTTTTGTATTTTGGGGTGTTGGGTGGATGGGGGGTTGTAATGTTAGGGGGTACTTTTTTTAAGGCCAAAAGAGCTGTTTTAACAGGGGTATTAGAATAGGAATAACTTTTTTGTTTAATTTTGGATAATTTTAGGGTTCTTTATTTTGTGTAAGGTGTAGTTTTTTTTAGTAATTTACACCTAGATTACGAGTCTTGCGTTAGCCTTAAAAAGCAGCGTTGAGGGGTCCCAACGCTGCTTTTTAATGCCCGCTGGTATTACGAGTCAGGCAGGAAAGGGTCTACCGCTCTTTTTCCGCAATTTTAGCTTACCGCAAATCCCCTTACGTCAATTGCGCATCCTATCTTTTTAATGGGATTTGCCTAATGCCGTTATTACAATCGCCTGAAAAAGTGAGCGGTAGACCCTCTCCTGTCCAGACTCCTACCGCATATAAAAGTCAGTAGTTAAGAGTTTTATGGGCTAATGCCGTAACATAAAGCTCTTAACTAAAGTGCTACAAAGTACACTAACACCCATAAACTACCTATTAACCCCTAAACCAAGGCCCCCCCACATCGCAAACACTATAATAAAATTATTTAAACCCCTAATCTGCCGACCGGGCATCGCCGCCACTTTAATAAATGTATTAACCCCTAAACCGCCGCACTCCCGCCTTGCAAACACTAGGTAAATTTTATTAACACCTAATCTGCCGTCCCTAACATCACCGACACCTACCTACATTTATTAACCCCTAATCTGCGGCCCCCAACGTCGTCGCTACTATATTAAAATTTATTAATCCCTAAATCTAAATCTAACCCTAACCCTAACACCCCCCCTAACTTAAATATAATTTAAATAAAACAAAATTAAATTACTACTATTAAATAAATTAATCCTGTTTAAAACTAAATACCTATAAAATAAACCCTAAGATAGCTGCAATATAAATAATAATTACATTGTAGCCATCTTAGGGTTTATTTTTATTTTACAGGCAACTTTGTATTTATTTTAACTAGGTACAATAGCTATTAAATAGTTATTAACTATTTAATAACTACCTAGCTAAAATAAGTGCAAAAGTACCTGTAAAATAAACCCTAACCTAAGTTACAATTACACCTAACAGTACACTATAATTAAACTAATTACCTAAACTACCTACAATTAATTACAATTAAATTAAATAAACTAAATTACGAAAAATAAACACTAATTTACAGAAAAAAAAAAAGAATTACAAGAATTTTAAACTAATTACACCTAATCTAATCCCCCTAATAAAATAAAAAAGCCCCCCAAATCAATAAAATTCCCTACCCTATACTAAATTACAAATAGCCCTTAAAAGGGCCATTTGCGGGGCATTGCCCCAAAGTAATCAGATCTTTCACCTGTAAAAAAAAATACAATACCCCCCCAACATTAAAACCCACCACCCACACACCCAACCCTACTCTAAAACCCACCCAATCCCCCCTTAAAAATACTAACACTACCCCCTTGAAGATCACCCTACCTTGAGCCGTCTTCACCCAGCCGGGCACAAGTGGTCCTCCAGAGGGGCAGAAGTCTTCATCCTATCCGGCCAGAAGAGGACATCCAGACCGGCAGAAGGCTTCATGCAGGCAGCATCTTCTATCTTCATCCTTCCGGAGCGGAGCGGGTCCATCTTCAAGACATCCGACGCGGAGCATCCTCTTCATCCGATGGCCGACAACTGAATGACTGGTCCTTTAAGTGACGTCATCCAAGATGGCATCCCTTGAATTCCAATTGGCTGATCGGAATTAAGGTAGGAAAAATCCTATTGGCTGATGCAATCAGCCAATAGGATTGAAGTTCAATCCAATTGGCTGATCCAATCAGCCAATAGGATTGAGCTTGCATTCTATTTGCTGTTCCAATCAGCGAATAGAATGCGAGGTCAATCCTATTGGCTGATTGAAGACGGCTCAAGGTAGGGTGATCTTCAAGGGGGTAGTGTTAGGTTTTTTTAAAGCGGGATTGGGTGGGTTTTAGAGTAGGGTTGGGTGTGTGGGTGGTGGGTTTTAATGTTGGGGGGTATTGCATTTTTTTTACAGGTGAAAGAGCTGATTACTTTGGGGCAATGCCCTGCAAAAGGCACTTTTAAGGGCTATTTGTAATTTAGTATAGGGTAGGGAATTTTATTATTTTAGGGGGGCTTTTTTAATTTATTAGGGGGATTAGATTAAGTGTAATTAGTTTCAAATTCTTGTAATTCTATTTTTTTCTTCTGTAATTTAGTGTTTTTTCCCCCGTAATTTAGTTTATTTAATTTCATTGTAATTAATTGTAGGTAGTTTAGCTAATTAGTTTAATTATAGTGTAGTGTTAGGTGTAATTGTAACTTAGGTTAGGGTTTATTTTACAGGTACTTTTGTACTTATTTTAGCTAGGTAGTTATTCAATAGCTAATAACTATTTAATAACTATTGTACCTAGTTAAAATAAATACAGAGTTGCCTGTAAAATAAAAATAAACCCTAAGATGGCTACAATGTAATTATTATTTATATTGTAGCTATCTTAGGGTTTATTTTATAGGTATTTAGTTTTAAATAGGATTAATTTATTTAATAGTAGTAAATTTATTTAGATGTATTTAAATTATATTTAAGTTAGGGGGGGTGTTAGGTTAGGGGACTTAGTTTTTGGATTAATACTTTGCGTTGTGGGGGTTGGGAGATTAGGGGTTAATAGGTTAATTAGATACTTTTTGTGGAGGGTTGGCGGTTTAGGGGATTATATGTTTATTAGGTCATTTGCGATATAGGGGGGTTTACAAATTAGGGGTTAATACTTTTATTAGATATTGCGATGTGGGTGTGGGGGGATGGCGGATTAGGGGTTGATATTGCGCATGCGTTAGGTGTTTGTTATGGCTTCTAGGGATTTATGGTACTTTGCTGCGTCTGCCTATGTGTGGCAAGGTGAAAATGGAGTAACATATCTCCATTCTACACGCGTAAGTCCTAACAGTGCAGGTCTCACCAAAAGCTGTGAGATGCACCACTACCACATGCCTCCTCCAGGATGCATTCGGCTTTAAAATGGTCTCTGCGCTGTCTGCAAGAGCCGTGCTATTTAACTCCTTAATGTGAAAAAACAGCAGCTGACATACAGGGTACTTTGGCGGTGGTTAAGGGGTTAAAGAAGGATAATACTAAAAATATTTCTATCATATATATATATATATATAAAAAGAAGAGCAGTTAAATGTGATAAAAATTTATATTTTTGCATGAAAAAGGCTATGTAAAAGATAAGACTCTGTTGCTCACTGGCTGATAGGAACAACTCCCCCATAGAAAGATGTTTTTTTCAGTGCTGATATATATATATATATATATATATATATATATATATATTGAAACACTCTGGTTTAGGTGAAACAAAGAAAATGTTTGAGTATTACATTTTTTAAAGGGCCATGATACCCAAACGTTGAAACACATGTAAGTGATGCAGTATAGCTGTAAAAAGCTGACAAGAAAATATCACCTGAACATCTCTATGTAAAAAAGAAAGATATTTTACCTTAAAAATTCCTCAGTAGCCACATCCCATTGTAAAGGACTTCTAAGCAGCAAATCAGTATGTCTGTCCCGGGACAGGCAAAGGGGTGAGCTTTCGTGCACACTCATCTTATTTCCCTATTCAGTTTAAGGAAGTTTACTATGAAATCTCATGAGAGAATTTAGTGAAATCTCATGAGAGAATTTAGTGAAATCTCATGAGTTCACAGTAAAATAGTTCATGACCTCAGCACTGTTGATGCTGATTGGCTGCTGTTTATTTCTTCATTTTTATTTTTCTACCTGCAGCCGAGCAACAGCTGAAGTATATTTTTTTACGCAAACTTACGCCTAGATTTAGAGTTTTGCGGTAGCCGTCAAAACCAGCATTAGAGGCTCCTAACGCTGGTTTTGGGCTACCGCTGGTATTTAGAGTCTTGTAGGTAAGGGTCTAACGCTCACTTTCTAGCCGCGATTTTTCCATACCGCAGATCCCCCTACGCCAATTGCGTATCCTATCTTTTCAATGGGTTCTTTCTAACGCCGGTATTTAGAGTATTGGCTGAAGTGAGCGTTAGAAATCTAACGACAAAACTCCAGCCGCAGAAAAAACCCAGGAGTTAAGAGCTTTTTGGGCTAATGCCGGTTCATAAAGCTCTTAACTACTGTGCTCTAAAGTACACTAACACCCATAATCTACCTATGTACCCCTAAACCGAGGTCCCCCCACATCGCCGCCACTCGATTAATTTTTTTAACCCCTAATCTGCCGACCGCACACTGCCGCCACCTACGTTATACTTATGTACCCCTAATCTGCTGCCCCTAACACCACCGATCCGCTTTTGCCCTGTGGAAACCCCTGTGATCACTGGCAGTCACGTGGGGGGTGAAACGCGCGTCGCCAGTGATGTGGGAAGTGGAGGTGGACGTGTCTGTTGGACAGATCGCTGTAGCGTCCACGCTGTTTAAAATCCTGAATCACAGAGAATGAAACAAGCTGATTCAGTTCACACTGAAACAAGGCTGGGATATCTAATCATCTAAAGCAGAACATACGGTTGTATTAAAAGTTCAATGTCTTAACTTTGACACCTAAGTCCGCTACTCTTCATATACCGGAAGGTTTTGGATGTACTGTGTATAACACGGATTTACTTTGCGTGACATTTTGAGAACTGTCTATGGGTGTTACATATACACCGCTTCATTATTTATTATTCATTTACTTGTATGAAACCGTTCTGTGTATTTGCTATCCTACTGTGACAGATAATATTGAATGGCTTTGGGGGAGCGTTAACATAGATCCAGGGAATTAACATTCATGACACCTGTTACCTTTTCTATATTGGTGGTGCCCACTGAATACTGGAGTTGTTAATCCTTTTCCCCATAGCCTTTACTTGCTTTTGATAGCCTGATAAAATACAACCATTGTTAACATACCTACAATTTTATGGAAAATCCAATCAGCCTGTAATTTTGGGTTATATACACATAGATCCAGATTCATTATAACATGACGCCTGATACCTCTAATTACATTGGTGGTGTCTGCTGTTACTGGATTTGTTGTATTACCCTTTACAGTCTAAACTGCTTTAAATTATAAAGATTGGAATTAACCTGTTAATTACTGGTTGCTAAAGTATTGTGCACAATACTGGGAGACGTTCCCAAACATATGGATTTATTGCTTATGTGATCTCGTTCATGCTTTTGATTTGTTTATACAGGCTACTTACTGACATAGATCCTCACGGCTCACTATGGTGGCCGATTTTACGCTTTGTACGTAACCACCCACTAGTGGAGGTGTTGTCAGTACTGCTAGCTCATTTGTACAGCCTAATCTGTGCTTAGACATTTCTCAACCAACGCTTCCCTGTTTCATTGGTTCATGAGTTCTAATCATAATCATATTTTTATATATATTTTTTTTGTTTATTAGAGATACTCTCGAGGAGGCTTACAGGTGGGTGGTAAATAGAATCAGTATTCACTTACCGCTATTAAGCGGAGCTGGACATTTGTTCAGCAGCCTATCTAAAAAGATGTGCTGAAATCCTTGTCTATACAGATAGCAATCTAATTGCGGTTGCTATAGAATCTCTCTTACTAATATAAATATATAATTATTTTAAGGGCCTGCACATCATATAATTTTTCCTTCATAAAAGGTTTCTTTTTCACCTGGGCGTCGCCTTATAGCTTAAGGTAAAGATACAATTACTAGGCCTTACTAGCCTCCCTATCCCATTTATATTATATTTATTAACCCCTAATCTGCCCCCCACAACGTTGCCGCCAGCTACCTACAATAATTAACCCCTAATCTGCCGACCGCACCTCACCGCTACTATAATAAAGTTATTAACCCCTAATCCGCCTCACTAACCCTATAAGAAATAGTATTAACCCCTTATCTGCCCTCCCTAACATCGCCGACACTTAACTTCAATTATTATCCCCTAATCTGCCGACCGGACCTCACCGCTACTCTAATAAATGTATTAACCCCTAAAGCTAAGTCTAACCCTAACACTAACCCCCCCCTAAGTTAAATATAATTTTTATCTAACAAAATAAATTAACTCTTATTAAATAAATTATTCCTATTTAAAGCTTAATACTTACCTGTAAAATAAACCCTAATATAGCTAGAATATAACGAATAATTATTTTGTAGCTATTTTAGGAATAATATTTATTTTACAGGCAACTTTGTAATTATTTTAACCAGGTACAATAGCTATTAACTATTTAATAGCTACCTAGTTAAAATAATTACAAAATTACCTGTAAAATAAATCCTAACCTAAGTTACAATTAAACCTAGCACTACACTATCAATAAATGAATTACATACAATACCTACAAATAAATACAATTAAATAAACTAACTAAAGTATACAAAATAAAAAAGAACTAAGTTACAAAAAATAAAAAAATATTTACAGACATTAGAAAAATATTATAACAATTTTAAGCTAATTACACCTACTCTAAGCCCCCTAATAAAATAACTAAGACCCCCAAAATAAAAAAATGCCCTACCCTATTCTAAATTAAAAAAGTTCAAAGCTCTTTTACATTACCAGCCCTTAAAAGGGCCTTTAGCGGGGCATGCCCCAAAGAAAACAGCTCTTTTGCCTGTAAAAAAAACCCATACAATACCCCCCCCAACATTACAACCCACCACCCACATACCCCTAATCTAACCCAAACCCCCCTTAAATAAACCTAACACTAAGCCCCTGAATATCTCCCTACCTTGTATTCACCACAACGGGTTCACCGATTCGTCCTGGCTCCGATGTCTTCATCCAAGCGGGAGCTGAAGAGGTCCATGATCCGGCTGAAGTCTTCATCCAAGCGGGAGCTGAAGAGGTCCATGATCCGGCTGAAGTCTTCTATCAAGCGGCATCTTCAATCTTCTTTCTTCCGGATCCATGTTCATCCCGCTGACGCAGAACATCCATCTTCACCGACGACTTCCCAACGAATGACGGTTCCTTTAAGGGACGTCATCCAAGATGGCGTCCCTCGAATTCTGATTGGCTGATAGGATCAGCCAATCGGAATTAAGGTAGGAAAATTCTGATTGGCTGATGGAATCAGCCAATCAGATTCAAGTTCAATCCGATTGGCTGATCCAATCAGCCAATCAGATTGAGCTTGCATTCTATTGGCTGATCGGAACAGCCAATAGAATGCAAGCTCAAGCTGATTGGCTGATTCCATCAGCCAATAAGAATTTTCCTACCTTCATTCCGATTGGCTGATAGAATCCTATCAGCCAATCGGAATTCGAGGGACGCCATCTTGGATGAGGTCCCTTAAAGGAACCGTCATTCGTCAGGAAGTCATCAGTGAAGATGGATGTTCCGCGTCGGCGGGATGAACATGGATCCGGAAGAAAGAAGATTGAAGATGCCGCTTGATAGAAGACTTCAGCCGGATCATGGACCTCTTCAGCTCCCGCTTGGATGAAGACTTCAGCCGGATCATGGACCTCTTCAGCTCCCGCTTGGATCAAGACTTCAACCGGATCATGGACATCTTCAGCCCCCGCTTGGGCTTGGATGAAGATGTCGGAGCCAGGACGAATCGGTGAACCCGGTGTGGTGAATACAAGGTAGGGAGATCTTCAGGGGCTTAGTGTTAGGTTTATTTAAGGGGGGTTTGGGTTAGATTAGGGGTATGTGGGTGGTGGGTTTTAATGTTGGGGGGTTGTATTTTTTTATTACAGGCAAAAGAGCAATTTTCTTTGGGGCATGCCCCGCTAAAGGCCCTTTTAAGGGCTGGTAAGGTAAAAGAGCTTTGAACTTTTTTAATTTAGAATAGGGTAGGGCATTTTTTTATTTGGGGGGTCTTTGTTATTTTATTAGGGGGCTTAGAGTAGGTGTAATTAGCTTAAAATTGTTATAATATTTTTCTAATGTCTGTAAATATTTTTTTATTTTTTGTAACTTAGTTCTTTTTTATTTTTTGTACTTTAGTTAGTTTATTTAATTGTATTTATTTGTAGGTATTGTATTTAATTAATTTATTGATAGTGTAGTGCTAGGTTTAATTGTAACTTAAGTTAGGATTTATTTTACAGGTAATTTTGTAATTATTTTAACTAGGTAGCTATTAAATATTAAATAACTATTTAATAGCTATTGTTCCTAGTTAAAATAAATACAAAGTTGCCTGTAAAAAAAATATAAATCCTAAAATAGCTACAATGTAATTATTTGTTATATTGTAGCTATATTAGGGTTCATTTTACAGGTAAGTATTTAGCTTTAAATAGGATTAATTTATTTAATAAGAGTTAATTTATTTCGTTAGATTTAAATTATATTTAACTTAGGGGGGTGTTAGTGTTAGGGTTAGACTTAGCTTTAGGGGTTAATACATTTATTAGAGTAGCGGTGGGGTCCAGTCGGCAGATTAGGGGTTAATACTTGAAGTTATGTGTCGGTGATGTTAGGGAGGGCAGATAAGGGGTTAATACTATTTATTATAGTGTTTTTGAGGCGGGAGTGAGGCGGATTAGGGGTTAATAACTTTATTATAGTAGCGGTGAGGTCCGGTCGGCAGATTAGGGGTTAATAATTGTAGGTAGCTGGCGGCGACGTTGGGGACGGCAGATTAGGGCTTAATAAATATAATATAGGGGTCGGCGGTGTTAGGGGCAGCAGATTAGGGGTTCATAGGGATAACGTAGGTTGCGGCGGTGTACGGAGCGGCAGATTAGGGGTTAAAAAAATATGCAGGTGTCAGTGATAGCGGGGGCGGCAGATTAGGGGTTAATAAGTGTAAGGTTAGGGGTGTTTAGACTCAGGGTTCATGTTAGGGAGTTAGGTGCAGACTTAGGAAGTGTTTCCCCATAGGAAAGAATGGGGCTGCGTTAGGAGCTGAACGCTGCTTTTTTGCAGGTGTTAGTTTTTTTTTCAGCTCAAAATGCCCCATTGTTTCCTATGGGGGAATCGTGCACGAGCACGTTTTTTAAGCTGGCCGCGTCCGTAAGCACCGCTGGTTTTGAGAGTTGCAGTGGGGGTAAATATGCTATACGCTCCCTTTTTGGCGCCTAACGCAGCCCTTCTGTGAACTCTAAATACCAGCGGTATTTAAAAGGTGCGGGAGAAAAAAAGCATGCGTAGCTAACGCACCCCTTTGGCCGCAGAACTCTAAATCTAGCCGTTACTCTGCTGAGCTGAGAAGATTGTGAGGTAAAATATCTTCTTTTTTTACATAGAGATGCTCAGGTGATATTTTCCTGTCAGCTTTTTACAGTTATACTGCATCAGTTTCAAGTGATTTAGCATATGAGTATTATGTCCCTTTAAGTTGGTTTGAAGCCTTTATAAAAATGTGATATAAAAGTTTGGGAGAGGGTCTTAAATAAAAGCTGACATGCAGGCTTGGTAAAAAGTTATAATTGAGAAAGAGCATTAGAGAGGGAGGAACAAAAACTCTCTAAAAAGTACAGGTATAATGAAAGATAAAAAAATTGTTGACCTTAAAGGGACACTGAACCCAAATTTTTTTCTTTCGTGATTCAGAGAGATCATGCAATTTTAAGCAACTTTCTAATTTACTCCTATTATCAATTTTTCTTCGTCCTCTTGCTATCTTTATTTGAAAAAGAAGGCATCTAAGTTATTTTTTGGTTCAGAACTCTGGAGAGCACTTTTTTGTTCACCAAAAATGGGCCAGCATCTAAACTTACATTCTTGCATTTCAAATAAAGATACCAAGAGAATAAAGAAAATTTGATAATAGGAGTAAATTAGAAAGTTGCTTAAAATTTCATGCTCTATCTGAATCACGAAAGAAAAAATTTGGGTTCAGTGTCCCTTTAATGCCTTGCTTAGGGCCTGCTCAGGCGTATGTCAAGGCCCTTTAAAATTTTTAGAAACACAACTTTTATCTTGAGAAATGTTTATGTTGCTCTGCAGTGTTCTTTTTGTGCATTACAATAGAAGGTCTAAAAAAATCCCAAAGATTTGATGTGAGTTCTCTCCATACCAGCAAGGTTATGAATATTAGGCTCTTAATAAGAGAGACATCTTACTTGTTCAGCTTCCATTTCTAATGTGTCAACTTTTTCTTTAAGTTTGCGGCGCACAGATTCAGCTTCCTTAAGTTCTAGCTTTGCTGCATTAAACTCGTCTTCCATTTGATGAAATTTACTCTCCCAGTTTTCAGCCTTGGCTGAGACTCTGCGCAAGTTTTCCATAAAGTCCTGATTCTCTTTCTCCTGAGAAAAATGATGTTTATATTTTATATAGGAAACTCTTTGATTAATGTTATAAAAAGCAATGAAATATCTGATAAGGCAATGTCACATGACAAAGAACATACCAAAAATAGTCATACACAAGAATTAAACTTTTCTGATAGTCTGGCTCCCTCTACAGCTGCTTCTTTATGTATTCAAAGAAAATGCTGGTACATAATACAAATTGGGGCAATTTAAAAACGTTCATTTTATCTTTAGGTTATGCATACCCCAATTTTTACTCTATTCCCCCTTTATAAATATCAATTGTATCCCTTGTGAAATACATGATAGTAGATTTAATATTTTTCTTTTAAATAAAAAAAAACACCACATATTCTATCAATAACCCTATAATGTTTTCGTGTTTTTCAGACGTGCTCTGTACTAGGAGGGGAAATCTTGCTTGAGCAAATACCAAGCTATATTGCCCTTGTGAAGTTTCTTTCCTCACAGTGTTGTCTTGCTTATCCAAAGCTGAAAAGGTTGTCTCGTTTTTGTTTAACTATAATTTCTCTTTAGTGGTTTATAATATTTCTTTTGTGTATATGTTAGATCTGTATGTTAGATTGATCTGTTTTATAGAGGGAGTTTTTTGTTTTTAATTGCTTGTTCTGTAATATTTTGAAAGTGTTTTTAGGAGAACTCTTCTAGTTGAAGAAGAAGTAGTGTGTGAATAATATGCAGCACAAAAGCAAAGCATAATGGTTATATTTAGTTAAAGGGCTAGAAATGTATATATAATAATATTGTGTATTACTTTTGAAGCAATTGAATTTTCCATCCGTGCAACTTCGCCCATAGAATTTTGTACTTTCCGTTTCATATCTTCAAGGTTATTCTGTGAATCTTTAAGTTTGTGAGTTAGAGTCTAGGGAGAAAAAAAAAAACCACACAATACCATTTTATATCATATTTTTCAAATTTGTTTAAACTTTTTAGATTAAAACATACTGGAAGCACCAAATATCTTGTTAATAGCTTCTGAGTCTTTCAAAAACAGCACAAAGAATAAAAACAAAGCATGACTTATTGATGTACATTACTATATACTGACAGCACAGGGCAGTTATTCATAGGTGTTTTTTTTTCTAACAACTTAAATAAGGGTAGAATTTAAAGGGACAGTTTAGTCAGAATTAAACTTTCATGATTCAGATAGGGCATGCAATTTTAAACAACTTTCCAATTTACTGTTATCATCAAATTTGCATTGTTCTAACTTAGATAGGCTCATATGCTAATTTCTAAGCCCTTAAAGGTAGCCACTTATCTGAATGCATTTGACCGTTTTTCATTGCTAGAGGGTGTTAGTTCAGGTGAACCCATATAGATAATTAGATACAAGTTACAGAGGTAAAGATTATATTAATATAACAGTGTTGGTTATGCAAAACTGGGGAATGGATAATAAAGGGATTATCTACCTTTTTAAACAATAAGAATTCTGGAGTAGACTGTCCCTTTAAGAGACACTTTAGTTTAAAATATTAATTTAATTTGCTACAGCATTTTATTTTGTAATAATTTATCTACTCTCACCACTACTAACTACTACTTAAATGAGAATACTGCTGGAGATTGGAGAATACCCATGTATACGGCTCTAAATTGGCTTACCCACTCATTTCCTCATTTGGAGTGTAATAGGAGTGCACCAGATGTCCATTACATTCAGTTAGAGTTTGCTATATGAAACTCCAGCAGTAAGAGCACATGGCAGTAATGACCAGCAAGTGCATAGGCTAGGAACAGTCAGCAAGAGCACAGGGAAGTAATGACCAGCAAGTGCACAGGGCAGAAACAGCCAACAAGAGCACAGGGCATGAATACACAGCAACTGCATAGGCTGGAAACAGCCATCAAGAGCACAGGGCAGGAATGACCAACAGGTACACAAGACAAAGACAGCCAGCATGGATACAGAGCAGAAGTGAGGCCTATGTATGTCCCA
This sequence comes from Bombina bombina, assembly GCF_027579735.1. Taxonomy (NCBI): domain Eukaryota; kingdom Metazoa; phylum Chordata; class Amphibia; order Anura; family Bombinatoridae; genus Bombina; species Bombina bombina. The sequence continues at coordinate 792,318,385 of NC_069501.1, read as the reverse complement.
AGGAACAACATACAGTTGTATATGTATCCAATGCAAAAATGAATACCTGATGACTACGAAATACTGGGCTAGATTACAAGTGGTGCGCTCTTGCACACGAGCAATATCGAGTTTTTGCGCACAACAGATTACAAGTTGAAAGTAAACATGATCGCAAAAGCACAATCCCATCTTACACTTGTTGGGTTTATGCCACTGAAAACCTTGTGTAAACGGTAGTGCGTTAAAAAAAAAGTTGCACTAAACACAACAAATATACATTTAAAAATTACAGTTGCACTCATATAAACACTATCTGATAAAAAAATAATTCATATAAAAATATTACAAAAAACGTTAAAATGTATATGGTATATGAAAAGATGTTTAGCAGCAAAGGGCTATATTGTATATATACATACATATATAATATATATATATATATATATATATGTTTAAATATGTGTATGTATGATTATTTAGCATTTTTTATAGTATTTATAATAATTTTTATTTATATGTTATATGTAATATTTCAATAAGGTTAGTAATTCTTCATATGCGCTAACCCGACACTGCGTTAGACCTAAATTGTGAAACCCAAATCGCATATTTTACATTCTTATGGTCTTCACATAGATTTTTTTAAAAATTGTTTATAATTATATATATATATATATATATATATATATATATATATATATATATATATATATATATATATATATATATATATATATATATATATATATACTGTGTGTATATACAGGGAGTGCAGAATTATTAGGCAAATGAGTATTTTGACCACATCATCCTCTTTATGCATGTTGTCTTACTCCAAGCTGTATAGGCTCGAAAGCCTACTACCAATTAAGCATATTAGGTGATGTGCATCTCTGTAATGAGAAGGGGTGTGGTCTAATGACATCAACACCCTATATCAGGTGTGCATAATTATTAGGCAACTTCCTTTCCTTTGGCAAAATGGGTCAAAAGAAGGACTTGACAGGCTCAGAAAAGTCAAAAATAGTGAGATATCTTGCAGAGGGATGCAGCACTCTTAAGCGTGATCATCGAACAATCAAGCGTTTCATTCAAAATAGTCAACAGGGTCGCAAGAAGCGTGTGGAAAAACCAAGGCGCAAAATAACTGCCCATGAACTGAGAAAAGTCAAGCGTGCAGCTGCCAAGATGCCACTTGCCACCAGTTTGGCCATATTTCAGAGCTGCAACATCACTTGAGTGCCCAAAAGCACAAGGTGTGCAATACTCAGAGACATGGCCAAGGTAAGAAAGGCTGAAAGACGACCACCACTGAACAAGACACACAAGCTGAAATGTCAAGACTGGGCCAAGAAATATCTCAAGACTGATTTTTCTAAGGTTTTATGGACTGATGAAATGAGAGTGAATCTTGATGGGCCAGATGGATGGGCCCGTGGCTGGATTGGTAAAGGGCAGAGAGCTCCAGTCCGACTCAGACGCCAGCAAGGTGGAGGTGGAGTACTGGTTTGGGCTGGTATCATCAAAGATGAGCTTGTGGGGCCTTTTCGGGTTGAGGATGAAGTCAAGCTCAATTCCCAGTCCTACTGCCAGTTTCTGGAAGACACCTTCTTCAAGCAGTGGTACAGGAAGAAGTCTGCATCCTTCAAGAAAAACATGATTTTCATGCAGGACAATGCTCCATCACACGCGTCCAAGTACTCCACAGCGTGGCTGGCAAGAAAGGGTATAAAAGAAGAAAATCTAATGACATGGCCTCCTTGTTCACCTGATCTGAACCCCATTGAGAACCTGTGGTCCATCATCAAATGTGAGATTTACAAGGAGGGAAAACAGTACACCTCTCTGAACAGTGTCTGGGAGGCTGTGGTTGCTGCTGCACGCAATGTTGATGGTGAACAGATCAAAACACTGACAGAATCCATGGATGGCAGGCTTTTGAGTGTCCTTGCAAAGAAAGGTGGCTATATTGGTCACTGATTTGTTTTTGTTTTGTTTTTGAATGTCAGAAATGTATATTTGTGAATGTTGAGATGTTATATTAGTTTCACTGGTAAAAATAAATAATTGAAATGGGTATATATTTGTTTTTTGTTAAGTTGCCTAATAATTATGCACAGTAATAGTCACCTGCACACACAGATATCCCCCTAAAATAGCTATAACTAAAAACAAACTAAAAACTACTTCCAAAACTATTCAGCTTTGGTATTAATGAGTTTTTTGGGTTCATTGAGAACATGGTTGTTGTTCAATAATAAAATTAATCCTCAAAAATACAACTTGCCTAATAATTCTGCACTCCCTGTATATATATATATATATATATATATATATATATATATATATATATATATATATATATATATATGTTAGGTTTATTCTTCTGCTCATGGAGAGAGCAGAAGAATAAACCTTACATATATATATATATAAAAATATATATCATTATAAACATTTAAAAAAAAAATCTATGTGAAGACCATAGGAATGTAAAAACATAATTTATGCTTACCTGATAAATTCCTTTCTTCTGTAGTGTGATCAGTCCACGGGTCATCATTACTTGTGGGATATTAACTGCTCCCCTACAGGAAGTGCAAGAGGATTCACCCAGCAGAGTTGCTATATAGCTCCTCCCCTCTACGTCACCTCCAGTCATTCGACCAAGGACCAACGAGAAAGGAGAAGCCAAGGGTGTAGTGGTGACTGGAGTATAATTTAAAAAATATTTACCTGCCTTAAAAAACAGGGCGGGCCGTGGACTGATCACACTACAGAAGAAAGGAATTTATCAGGTAAGCATAAATTATGTTTTCTTCTGTTAAGTGTGATCAGTCCACGGGTCATCATTACTTGTGGGATACCAATACCAAAGCAAAAGTACACGGATGACGGGAGGGATAGGCAGGCTCTTTATACAGAAGGAACCACTGCCTGAAGAACCTTTCTCCCAAAAATAGCCTCCGAGGAAGCAAAAGTGTCAAATTTGTAAAATTTGGAAAAAGTATGAAGCGAAGACCAAGTTGCAGCCTTGCAAATCTGTTCAACAGAGGCCTCATTCTTAAAGGCCCAAGTGGAAGCCACAGCTCTAGTGGAATGAGCTGTAATTCTTTCAGGAGGCTGCTGTCCAGCAGTCTCATAAGCTAAACGAATTATGCTACGAAGCCAAAAAGAGAGAGAGGTAGCAGAAGCTTTTTGACCTCTCCTCTGACCAGAGTAAACGACAAACAGGGAAGACGTTTGTCGAAAATCTTTAGTTGCCTGTAAATAAAATTTAAGGGTACGAACTACATCCAGATTGTGCAAAAGACGTTCCTTCCTCGAAGAAGGATTTGGGCACAAGGATGGAACAACAATCTCCTGATTGATATTCCTGTTAGTGACTACCTTAGGTAAGAACCCAGGTTTAGTACGCAGAACTACCTTATCCGAGTGAAAAATCAAATAAGGAGAATCACAATGTAAGGCTGATAACTCAGAGACTCTTCGAGCCGAGGAAATAGCCATTAAAAATAGAACTTTCCAAGATAACAACTTTATATCAATGGAATGAAGGGGTTCAAACGGAACACCCTGTAAAACGTTAAGAACAAGGTTTAAACTCCATGGTGGAGCCACAGCTTTAAACACAGGTTTAATCCTGGCCAAAGCCTGACAAAAAGCCTGAACGTCTGGAACTTCTGACAGACGCTTGTGTAACAGAATGGACAGAGCTGAGATCTGTCCCTTTAAGGAACTAGCGGATAACCCCTTTTCTAAACCTTCTTGTAGAAAAGACAATATCCTAGGAATCCTAACCTTACTCCAAGAGTAACCTTTGGATTCGCACCAATATAGGTATTTACGCCATATTTTATGGTAAATCTTTCTGGTAACAGGCTTCCTAGCCTGTATTAAGGTATCAATAACTGACTCAGAAAAACCACGCTTTGATAAGGTCAAGCGTTCAATTTCCAAGCAGTCAGCTTCAGAGAAGTTAGATTTTGATGTTTGAAAGGACCCTGAATCAGAAGGTCCTGTCTCAGAGGTAACGACCAAGGTGGACAGAATGACATGTCCACCAGATCTGTATACCAAGTCCTGCGTGGCCATGCAGGCGCTATTAGAATCACTGATGCTTTCTCCTGTTTGATTCTGGCAATCAATCGAGGAAGCATCGGGAAAGGTGGAAACACATAAGCCATCCTGAAGGTCCATGGTGCTGTCAAGGCATCTATCAGGACCGCTCCCGGATCCCTGGATCTGGACCCGTAGTGCGGAAGCTTGGCGTTCTGTCGAGACGCCATGAGATCTATCTCTGGTTTGCCCCAACGTCGAAGTATTTGGGCAAAGACCTCTGGATGAAGTTCCCACTCCCCCGGATGAAAAGTCTGACAACTTAAGAAATCCGCCTCCCAGTTCTCCACTCCCGGGATGTGGATTGCAGACAGGTGGCAAGAGTGAGACTCTGCCCAGCGAATTATCTTCGATCCTTCCATCATTGCTAGGGAGCTTCTTGTCCCTCCCTGATGGTTGATATAAGCTACAGTCGTGATGTTGTCCGACTGGAACCTTATGAACCCCCGAGTTGTTAACTGGGGCCAAGCCAGAAGAGCATTGAGGACTGCTCTCAATTCCAGAATGTTTATTGGAAGAAGACTCTCCTCCTGATTCCATAGTCCCTGAGCCTTCAGAGAATTCCAGACAGCGCCCCAACCTAGTAGGCTGGCGTCTGTTGTTACAATTGACCAGTCTGGCCTGCTGAATGGCATTCCCCTGGACAGATGTGGCCGATAAAGCCACCATAGAAGAGAATTTCTGGTCTCTTGATTCAGATTTAGAGTGGAATGAAGGACACGGCATGCATTTTGAAGTTTTGTTAACCTGTCCTCTGTCAGGTAAATCTTCATTTCTACAGAATCTATCAGAGTCCCCAGGAAGGGAACTCTTGTGAGTGGAAAGAGAGAACTTTTCTCTTCGTTCACTTTCCATCCATGCGACCTTAGAAATGCCAGTACTATCTCTGTATGAGATTTGGCAGTTTGAAAGCTTGAAGCTTGTATCAGTATGTCGTCTAAGTACGGAGCTACTGAAATTCCTCGCGGTCTTAGTACCGCCAGAAGAGTGCCCAGAACCTTTGTGAAGATTCTTGGAGCCGTAGCCAGTCCGAATGGAAGAGCTACAAACTGGTAATGCCTGTCTAAAAAGGCAAACCTTAGATACCGGTAATGACTTTTGTGAATCGGTATGTGAAGGTAAGCATCCTTTAAATCCACTGTGGTCATGTACTGACCCTCTTGGATCATGGGCAAAATTGTTCGAATAGTTTCCATCTTGAACGATGGAACTCTTAGGAATTTGTTTAGGATCTTTAAATCCAAGATTGGCCTGAAGGTTCCCTCTTTTTTGGGAACTACAAACAGATTTGAGTAAAACCCTTGTCCTTGTTCCAACCGCGGAACTGGATGGATCACTCCCATTAATAAAAGATCTTGTACGCAGCGTAGAAACGCTTCCTTCTTTGTTAGGTTTGTTGACAACCTTGACAGATGAAATCTCCCTCTTGGGGGAGAGGATTTGAAGTCCAGAAGGTATCCCTGAGATATGATCTCTAACGCCCAGGGATCCTGAACATCTCTTGCCCAAGCCTGGGCGAAGAGGGAAAGTCTGCCCCCCACTAGATCCGGTCCCGGATCGGGGGCCCTCAATTCATGCTGTCTTAGGGGCAGCAGCAGGTTTTCTGGCCTGTTTGCCCCTGTTCCAGGACTGGTTAGGTTTCCAGCCTTGTCTGTAGCGAGCAACAGCTCCTTCCTGTTTTGGTGCAGAGGAAGTTGATGCTGCTCCTGCTTTGAAATTACGAAAGGAACGAAAATTGGACTGTCTAGCCTTGGCTTTGGCCTTGTCCTGAGGCAGGGCATGACCTTTACCTCCTGTAATGTCAGCAATAATCTCTTTCAAGCCGGGCCCGAATAAGGTCTGCCCTTTGAAAGGAATATTAAGCAATTTAGATTTAGACGTAACATCAGCTGACCAGGATTTCAGCCACAGAGCTCTGCGTGCCTGAATGGCGAATCCTGAATTTTTAGCCGCAAGTTTAGTTAAATGTACTACGGCATCTGAAATAAATGAATTAGCTAACTTAAGGAATTTAAGTTTGTGTGTGATGTCATCTAGTGTGGATGATTGAAGTGTCTCTTCCAGAGACTCAAACCAAAATGCTGCTGCAGCCGTGACAGGTGCAATACATGCAAGAGGTTGCAATATAAACCCTTGTTGAACAAACATTTTCTTAAGGTAACCCTCTAATTTTTTATCCATTGGATCTGAAAAAGCACAGCTATCCTCCACTGGGATAGTGGTACGCTTAGCTAAAGTAGAAACTGCTCCCTCCACCTTAGGGACCATTTGCCATAAGTCCCGTGTGGCGGCGTCTATTGGAAACATTTTTCTGAATATAGGAGGGGGTGAGAAAGGCACACCGGGTCTATCCCACTCCTTAGTAACAATGTCAGTAAGTCTCTTAGGTATAGGAAAAACGTCAGTACTCGTCGGTACCGCAAAATATTTATCCAACCTACACATTTTTTCTGGGATTGCAACTGTGTTACAATCATTCAGAGCCGCTAATACCTCCCCTAGTAACACACGGAGGTTCTCAAGCTTAAATTTAAAATTTGAAATGTCTGAGTCCAGTTTATTTGGATCAGAACCGTCACCCACAGAATGAAGCTCTCCGTCTTCACGTTCTGCAAACTGTGACGCAGTATCAGACATGGCCCTTGCATTATCAGCGCACTCTGTTCTCATCCCAGAGTGATCACGTTTACCTCTTAGTTCTGGTAGTTTAGCCAAAACTTCAGTCATAACAGTAGCCATATCTTGTAATGTGATTTGTAATGGCCGCCCAGATGCACTCGGCGCTACAATATCACGCACCTCCTGAGCGGGAGATGCAGGTACTGACACGTGAGGCGAGTTAGTCGGCATAACTCTCCCCTCGTTGTTTGGTGAAATATGTTCAATTTGTACAGATTGACTGTTTTTTTTTTTTTTTTTAAAGTAGCATCAATACATTTAGTACATAAATTTCTATTGGGCTCCACTTTGGCATTAACACATATAGCACAGAGATATTCCTCTGAATCAGACATGTTTAACACACTAGCAAATAAACAGCAACTTGGAAATACTTTTCAAAGTAATTTACAAATAATATGAAAACGAACTGTGCCTTTAAGAAGCACAGAAAAATATTATAACAGATAAAATAATTAAGTTATAGCATCAATCTTTGTCAGAATATACAGTTTTAGCAAAGGATTGTTCCCCTCAGCAAATGATAACTAACCCAGGCAGCAGAAAAAAATACACAAATAAACGTTTTTTATATCACAGTCAATACAATCAGCACAGCTCTGCTGTAATGATTACTTCCCTCAAAAAAGGCTTTGGAGATCCCTGAACTCTGTAGAGATGAACCGGATCATGCAGGAAGAAAATGAACCTCTGACTGAGTTTTTCTGATGCTTAGAAAAAGCGCCAAAAATCGCCCCTCCCCCACACACATAACAGTGAGAGGGATCAGTGAACTGCTCTAATTTAAATCAAAACTATTGCCAAGTGGAAAAATAGTGCCCAAAACATTCTTTCACCCAGTACCTCAGAGAAAAAAACGTTTTTACATGCCAGCAAAAAAACGTTTTACCTCAATAATTAATTGTCATTTAAAACCTATTGCAAGTCCCTGCAAAATAGGTTAAGTCTATGTATACAGTTTAAAAGCCAGAGAAGTACCATTTCCCAGAAAACTGAAGTGTAAAATATACATACATGACAGCCTGATATCAGCTACATCTACTGCATTCAAGGCTGAGTTTACATTATAACGGTATGGCAGGATTTTCTCATCAATTCCATGTCAGAAAATAATAAACTGCTACATACCTCTTTGCAGATTAATCTGCCTGCTGTCCCCTGATCTGAAGTTTACCTCTCCTCAGATGGCCGAGAAACAGCAATATGATCTTAACTACTCCGGCTAAAATCATAGAAAAACTCAGGTAGATTCTTCTTCAAATTCTACCAGAGAAGGAATAACACACTCCGGTGCTATTATAAAATAACAAACTTTTGATTGAAGATATAAAAACTAAATATATCACCATAGTCCTCTCACACATCCTATCTAGTCGTTGGGTGCAAGAGAATGACTGGGGGTGACGTAGAGGGGAGGAGCTATATAGCAACTCTGCTGGGTGAATCCTCTTGCACTTCCTGTAGGGGAGCAGTTAATATCCCACAAGTAATGATGACCCGTGGACTGATCACACTTAACAGAAGAAATATGCGATTTGGGTTTAGCAATTTAGGTCTAACGCAGTGTCGGGTTAGCGCATATGAAGAATTACTAACCTCAATGCACATGTGAAAAATAGTTTCCAACATGGCGCCACCCATGACAAGAGGGACGAGAGTAATAACCTCAATACTATGCTTAAAAAATGTATTTAGTGTTTCATGTAACTCTAAAGTTATGGTAAATCCTAGCGGGAAAACGCAATTTTTTCAATGAGATGACGTTACCACCTCTTAGCCAATAGCCATGCTTGCCGATCAGCATTAGGTCAGATGGCTAACACACAATTGGCTAAGAAGTAGAAAAACCACCTCATGAACATCAGGTAGACATGTTTGCTGATCCATCATTGGCTGCCTTTTCCACAATCATTCAATGGCAGTTGTAGGGGTGCAGGAGGTCTCTAGGCAACCTAAAGATGCCAGCTGTCTTACATTTGCAAGGTAGTGTTTTTGTTTTTGTTGATATATTTACATATCCATAGCTTTACACTGGTCAGGGAGAGAGGTTAAAGAGGGATTTAAAAAAATGATAGGAATAGTAGTAGCAGATGAAATACCTCAACCAGTACCCCCGTTCCCTTTATATTTATGTATAAATGTATGGTCTAGCACTATCCCAATGTCTTCATTTTATGTATTATTGGAAATAAGTCACTTTTTTGGACTTCTCAGGAAGAAAGGTGTTTTTTCAACTGCTATTTTAACTAAAAAATAAAATAAAATAAATAAATAGTTAAGTAAATAAATAAATTAACTGATAAAAAGTAATGTAAATAAACACTCCATAGTGGAGTGTCATTAGGTGATGTCTAACAAGTCTTAATTCTTATTATTAAAGAGGCCATGCGAATACTATTAAACCTCACTACAAGCTACAAGTAGTCATAAAAGCATTCCACTGTTAAGCAGATTAGCAATTTGGATTAGCTTTAATCTTTTATTGAGATTTGTTTAGTTGTAGGGAATTTAACTCCTACCAGTGACATAAACATGTTATGCAAAAATCTATTATAATAAAAGTGCAAAAAGAAAAGGCTTTGATGTATTAAAGCATTTTATTATTTCACTATTGTTTATATATAACTATGTATTTGATACATGCAAAGGGGTTAAACACATGGTTAAAGTTAGATCTAGAGCAGCAATGCACTACTCTGAGGTAGCTGAACATATCTTGTGAAATAATGACAAGAGAAAAATGTGCATTAATGCCTCCAGCAGCTAGCTCCCAGTAGTATATTGCTGCTCTTGAGCCTACCTTGGTATGCTTTTTTAACAATGGCTATCAAGAGAGCAAATTAAATATGATATTAGGGGAGAGAGTGACGGCTATTGACAAGGGGAGTGGTGCCACCAGTACTAGGCCTAGGGGTCTCCCCTTGGCTGTCCGACGGGCGGAATAGCTCTGTATATTGCTGCCTCTGTCCAAGGGCATAGATGCTGGGTTCCGCTCTGTGTCAGCCTGACTGGGCCACTGACCATCTAGGCATGGATTAGTTTATGACCTATAGTTGTAGGGCCCAATTGCCGCCACCATATTTAAGTAAGATTTAATAAGCTATGCCTAATGTTTTTGTATCGTTTGAATAAATGCAACCAAAATTGGTTTTCTCTCCCAAAAGAACTGTGTTTGTGTTTTATTTGTAGTTAAGTTTAAGTTATGGTAGGCTGCTGTTGCACATTGTATATTAATAGGGCATTTAATCCCTTAAGGCTTTTCAAATAGATTACTCTATCTGAATCGTGTCACATGCTAACCAAGAAAACACCTGCTGAATCTGCAGAGCAGTTGTTTTATGCTACTTTCCAATGGAAGATACTGTTATTTAGAGTATTGAACAATATTATGAATATCCATTCAAACAGATTACGTACAGTGAGGTCTAGATGAATCTAGTACAAAACATGTAGCATTAAAGTCTGGGACTTTTCTTTTTATAATGTATTACTTATCAATGTGGAAGAAGATGTATTTTCTTTCAGGATAAAGGAAGGCAAAATATCTCATATAAGTTTATAAAGAAATTCTAGAAGTTGTTGGATATTTATCAAAGGTCTGTCGGACTTGATCCGACAGTGCGGATCAGGTCCGACAGACCTCGCTGAATGCGGAGAGCAATACGCTCTCCATATTCAGCATTGCACCAGCAGCTCTTGTGAGCTGCTGGTGCAACGCCGCCCCCTGCAGATCCGCGGTCAATCGGCCGCCAGCAGGGGGTGTCAATCAACCCGATCGTACTCGATCGGGTTGAATTGTGGCGATCTCTGTCCGCCTGCTCAGAGCAGGCGGACAGGTTATGGAGCAGCGGTCTTTAAACCGCTGCTTCATAACTGGTGTTTCTGGCGAGTCTGCAGGCTTGCCAGAAATACGGGGCTTCAAGCTCAGTACGGAGATTGATAGATAGGCCCCAATATCTACAAGTTCCATGAAGATGGATAGAAATCCAGACCTTTTTTTCCTTTGCAGGTTTGAACTGAGGGAAACTAATTTTTTTTCTTTACTCTTGAAACATGTTAATGTTAAAGGGACAGTCTACTTGAACATTTTTATTGTTTAAAAAAGATTGCTAATCCCTTTATTTCCTATTTCCTAGTTTTGCATAACCAACATGGTTATATTCATATACTTTTTACCTCTGTTATTATCTTGTATCTAAGCCTCTACAGACTGCCCCCTTAGCTCAGTTTTTTTGACAGACTTGCATTTTAGCCAATCAGTGCTGACGCAAATAACTCCAGGGGAGTGAGCACCATGTTATCTATATGGTACACATGAGATAAGAGGCGGCCTTCAACGGCTTAGAAATCAGTTTGAGCATACCTAGGTACAAAGCGAATTTGATGATAAAAGTAAATTGGAAAGTTGTTTAAAATTGCTTAAAATTGCATGTCCTTTTTGAATTATGAAAGTTTAATTTTAACTAGACTGTCCCTTTAATGCTGCTGTTAGTTAATGCATGATGATTAAGGCTGATTGAGTAACATCCTGTATTATAACCCCCTATGAACATATTAATTGCTAAAATGTCATATTGCCAGTAACCCTTTCAGTGTAGCAGCACAAAAAAAAACCCAGAACATTTTAACTCAATATAGCCATGGAAATCATTTTACACTATGTTTGGATCTCTGAGATTTCCTGTATGCAGCAGAAGATATACACTTATTTTCACCTGGAGTTGTAGCTCAGTGCCAACTGTCCTGAGGTTTAGTACAAGGAACAGTAGTTTCACAATAAAAACTTGTTTTTAGATGCAAATATGAAATCACACTGATTGTATGTTTACGTCTGCTTGAAATGCTAAACTCACATAAAATGACTGTTCTCCTAAAATAGATTTACATTAGATTAAGAAAGCACTTGGTATAGACTGTAATTGGTCATCTTTACCTCAGAAGATAGAGGACACAACGAGGAAGGTTATGGTTCAAGGTTATACAGACATGCTTACTGCAAGACAGAAGAACAGGCTACACTAAAATTACTGAGAGTGACATATTTAAATAAACTGTAGAAACTATCATGATGCCTCTAATATAGGCTGACTAGTCATTAAACTTGAGAACACTTTCAAAAGAACATATCATCACATAAACATTAGTTTGTTGGCTGCTTGTTTGACGAAGAAATAATAAAAATTGTAACAAAATTAAACAAATTTACTTTAAATCTTTCATCTTTTTATAAGGACTAAGGCCCTGGTATTCAAAACATGGTCATTTTCAAAGCAAAGGGGCATGGTCGAGCAGTGCCAGTGAGTGGCGATGTCTCTCCCATAGAAGTCAATGGGAGTGTGATGTCACCGCCTGCATCGCCGACAACGTCGCTCATTAGTATTTTGCTGCTGCCGGGGGAGGCCGGATTGAAGTAGGCCTACACGGCGCAGACAGTGTGCTCACTGAAACTAAAAATAGTTTCCGTGTAGACACACTCCAAATATTGCTGGGGGACCTAAGTTGACCTACACCTACGCTAACTACCTCAGGAGATGTAAGTCTCGTTAGCTAATAGATACAAACATGGCTGCTACCCTTCTCACAACCTGCACTTCGCTGAGTTGAACATATCACACTGGTGGCGATATATCCTGCTCAGTCTTGCTACCTCCCACAAACCCCCTTCACCTACGTCACAGCTAACCTACACTCCCCCTGCACCTATGTCACACCTAACCTACACACCCCTGGAACATTATAAATAGGGTTGAACCGATACCATTTTTTTAAGACGGAGTACAAGTACCGATACTTGTTTTCAAATACTCGCCGATACCAATTACTGATACTTTTTGTTTTTAATGTCATGTGACACCTAACCAAGCACAATACAGACTATTTATTTAATATTCCTTATTTATAATTATGAAGGACTGTAACTTAAAAGACATTATGAAATAATAAAACAGTTTTATTTGTCATAAAGTTCACAGAACATGTTTATAAATAAAAATATTACAATAAAATATATTAATAATAACAACAAACAACAAATATAAAATCACAACCAACCAAAAGTGCAATACAGTAAAAAATAAAACAGTGCACTGTTTAATCATGGGGAACAACACTATGGGCTAAATTTCATTTGACTGGTAAGCTTTACCAATGCTTTCATTACATGTCCTACTCCATTAAAGTCTATGGAGTTGGAAATGTGAACAAAGCATTGATAAAGTTTACCAATCAAATGTAATCTAAATCTAGTCCTATAATTGCAGGATGAGTGTTCATTGGAATTAACTTAATTTTTGCCATGAGTACTCTTCCTGCAATTATATAAGCTAACCTATGGATGTTCCTCAGAGTAAAGTATGTTTTGAACATCATTGTGCAAGATGAGAACTAGCAGTAAAAAGGCAATTTAGCAATTAGAATAATTTTTCAAAAGTTAGTGGCAAGTTCTTTTTAAGGAACAGAACAGAAGCCTCTCTGCATGTTCAGCTATAAGTCTGTTTTTGCTATCAGTAAGGAGGTTTGACTCTAAGTTGAACAGTCTTTCACTTTCCACACTACTGCATGGGCCAGAAAGATATTTTTGGACCATTTTAGCCAGAGCTGGAAATCTCAGTTTATTAACTGACCAGTACTTCGGGGTTTGTCTGACCGAGATACAGTGATCTCTCCTACAATAATACAAATAACAGCAATTTGTATTGGCAGAACAGTAGTAAACAATTTTTAGTTTAGTCTCCACTTCAGCTTAAAATGAAATGGGAACATGCAGTTTGAAAAAACGCCACAAGATAGCATATGTGTAGAAAGTGGAGGTATCAGTTTAAGTATTGGTGCATTTGCACGAGTACAAGTACTCATGCAAGTACTTGGTATCGGTACCGATACCGATACTAGTATCGGTATCAGTGCAACCCTAATTATAAACAATGTTTAAATGATGTGTCACGGAGATGCGCTTAACATCCGACAGCCAATCACTAGAGGGCCGACAAACCCTTGCCGGCCTAGAAGGGCTAATGGAACTGAGCATCAGATCGGAATTAAGCCCCGGTCCGGTGCTTCTTAAAAGGGGTGCCAATCGAGCAGGGTGCATGGCAATTTAATGAGGCACCTGGGGATACCACTTGTTTGACTGTGCTACCTTCTGGGAGGAATGGGGGACTCTGGTTACATCTTAAAGTGTCTCCCATTCCTTCCAGAAGGTAGCAAATCTATATAAAGGAGTTCCGCGCATCCTGAAATTCAATGTGCAGCTAGGACTGTGAAGAGGAGGGCTCTAGGAAGAAAGCTGAAGAATTATAGGTAGAAGATAAGGAGCGGAGGCAGTGGAAGAGGCCGTCGGGAAGTCTGCATTCATCGCTGTGAATATAGGCCTCTGGCGTCTGAACCCTGGATAAAGAGTGCCCCGGCGTGGATGAAGGTGGTGAAAGAGGCCATCTGGAAGTTTGCCTCCACCGCCACGAAGATGGGCCCCCGGCGCCTGGTCCCTGGATGAAGAGAGCCCAATGTCGGATCAAGAGTAACTGTTTTTTTGCATTGTGAGTTTAAACTTTGGATTTAGATAGAGCTTTTTTGGGGGTGTTTTTTAGGATAGGTTTTGTAGTTAGCCTTTATTATTTGGGGGGGAGGGGTTACTTGTATTGTAGAGGGGGAGTGTAATTAGCTGCATTCACTACAAAAGCCCTCTTTTAAGGGTTATTGTAATTTAGTGTTAGGTTTTGTTTTAGGTGGGTTTTATTTTATGGGGTATGCAGGTTAAAGTGCTAGGTATAATGGCAGCTTTTCTTCTATTTTTTTATTTTCTCTAACTTAGATTATTTTATTTTTTTAATGTAACAGACTTTTTTATTTTTCAGTAAATGAGGGGGTTTAGTTTAGAGGGGGGGTTAGGTGTTAGGTAGAGTAGGGTTAGTTTGCGTTGGGGTTGTGGCGGTTTAGGGTTTATTAGTGTATGGTAATTGCGGTGGGCTAGTGATAGTGTAGAGGTTAATAATGTAGGGTAGTTACGGTGGGCCAGTGGTGTTAATGGTGTGGGGTACTTGTTGTGGGTATGTGGCGGTATATGCGTTAATAGATTAGATGGGTACTTGCAGTGGGTATGTGGCAGTTGAATGGTTAACAGGAAATATACTTGTGGTAGGCATGTGGCGGTTTAGATATTTATTAGTTTAGTGTTAGTTTGCAATTGTGGGGTACTTCGGTTAAGGGTTACTTGTGGTTAGTGATTAGGCAGGGCAGTTCTATTCCAAGGGATCCATTACTATACATTACCAATATGGGCGTTGATGCTGGGTGTTATATATTGCCAGCATCGCTAACTAATGGCATGTATAGTAAATGCCTCTCAGCGATGACTCCTGATAGTATCTATGTTGGGAGCTTGGAATATTTTGACAGGCTTGCTCAACATAGCAACAGATACCTTGGCATATCTGGCCACCTCATAGCACTTTCGATCATCGGGTAAAGACTTGAATAAGATGGGAGAGATGATGTGAGAAGTTTCAGAGGTTTTATCACTTTGTATAATTTTACCTTATCAGGTTAGCAATAGCTGAAAATCATGCAATTAATGTCACAAATAATATGAGAGAAAAAGGTAATTAAGTGTCTCCAAGCTTCAGAACTGATTATAAAACTATTAACCAAGCTCTGAAAATGGGTAAAACATATACAGCCATGAGTAGTAGATCTATATAGTGTGCTCAGTTACTGTGGCTGTTTCTGGATGTTTTGCTACTGTTAATTTATGTGTCCTGATAATTTAGAATTTTTGGCTGATTACACTTTTTCTTGCAATACACTTTGTTGCTAAATGCCACAGATTTGGTAATATTTAAACAATAAGGTGTATTTATACCACCCAATGTCTCTTTTTTTAACCCAACACTAGGCGTCCAGCGGCATGACCAAGCAGTACAGAGTAGAGTCAGACTGGTTCAGTGAAGTCCTAGAGTAAGTCTGGGCGATCTGAGTGGTCAAGAATAGATCTTATTTGTAAAAAAAGGGACATAAATAGGGAAAGAACTAAGAGTAAGACAGAGCTACCAAACTAGGATACCACAAAATGCAACTGTGAGTTCTGTTTATGCCACTGACAGACTTGCCCAGAGAGGGTTGTGTTGTTAAAGATGCCACTTGATTATACAGAAACATCTGTTTCCCAGGTGAAGCCGTCATCTCAGCCTCTAAAGCAATACTTTCTTCTTTCAAACATACCTTTTGATATGTCACAAGATTTTATGTATATTTCAGAAAGTATTAAATCTCTTATATATCTTATTAAACGTGAAAAAAATTACCCCCAAGGAGCCCTTGTCATCAACAGGTAGAAAAGACCATCAATTCCATTAAAAATCATCCACATTGTCAATAGAAGTAGTTTTCTTGGTATATAGCTATAGCCTGTCCAGAGCAAAAGATGTTAATTAGCGTTGTTATCACAGAATGAGTATGTGGCTTTTGTGTGACCATATAGGCAATTATTTGCAATGTTTTTAATGTTCATATATTTTGGATTAACTTTGGAAATAAAATATTGAATTTGCTGGGATTCACATTATTAAAAGAATATGAAACCTTAACATTTTCTTTTGTGATTCAGACAGAGCCTATATTTTCAAATTGACTTCTATTATCAAATTTACTTTTCTGTGTTGAAGAGATACCTAGGTAGGCGTCTAGTGCACTGCATGGCAGGAAAACATAATTTATGTAAGAACTTACCTGATAAATTCATTTCTTTCATATTAGCAAGAGTCCATGAGCTAGTGACGTATGGGATATACATTCCTACCAGGAGGGGCAAAGTTTCCCAAACCTCAAAATACACCCCTAACCACACCCACAAATCAGTTTAACGAATAGCCAAGAAGTGGGGTGATAAGAAAAAAGTGCGAAAGCATAAAAAACAAGGAATTGGAATAATTGTGCTTTATACAAAAAAATCATAACCACCACAAAAAAGGGTGGGCCTCATGGACTCTTGCTAATATGAAATAAATGAATTTATCAGGTAAGTTCTTACATAAATTATGTTTTCTTTCATGTAATTAGCAAGAGTCCATGAGCTAGTGACGTATGGGATAATGACTACCCAAGATGTGGATCTTCCACGCAAGAGTCACTAGAGAGGGAGGGATAAAATAAAGACAGCCAATTCCGCTGAAAAATAATCCACACCCAAAATAAAATTTAAATCTTATAATGAAGAAAACTGAAATTATAAGCAGAAGAATCAAACTGAAACAGCTGCCTGAAGTATTTTTCTACCAAAAATTGCTTCAGAAGAAGAATACACATCAAAATGGTAGAATTTAGTAAAAGTATGCAAAGAAGACCAAGTTGCTGCTTTGCAAATCTGATCAATCGAAGCTTCATTCCTAAACGCCCAGGAAGTAGAAACTGACCTAGTAGAATGAGCTGTAATCCTTTGAGGCGGAGATTTACCCGACTCGACATAAGCATGATGAATTAAAGATTTCAACCAAGATGCCAAAGAAATGGCAGAGGCCTTCTGACCTTTCCTGGAACCGGAAAAGATAACAAATAGACTAGAAGTCTTTCGGAAATTCTTAGTAGCTTCAACATAATATTTCAAAGCTCTAACTACATCCAAAGAATGCAATGATCTCTCCTTAGAATTCTTAGGATTAGGACATAATGAAGGAACCACAATTTCTCTACTAATGTTGTTAGAATTCACAACCTTAGGTAAAAATTTAAAAGAAGTTCGCAACACCGCCTTATCCTGATGGAAAATCAGAAAAGGAGATTCACAAGAAAGAGCAGATAATTCAGAAACTCTTCTAGCAGAAGAGATGGCCAAAGAAAACAAAACTTTCCAAGAAAGTAATTTAATGTCCAGTGAATGCATAGGTTCAAACGGAAGAGCTTGAAGAGCCCCCAGAACCAAATTCAAACTCCAAGGAGGAGAAATTGACTTAATAAAAGGTTTTATATGAACCAAAGCTTGTACAAAACAATGAATATCAGGAAGAATAGCAATCCTTCTGTGAAAAAGAACAGAAAGAGCAGAGATTTGTCCTTTCAAGGAACTTGCAGACAAACCTTTATCCAAACCATCCTGAAGAAACTGAAAAATTCTCGGAATTCTAAAAGAATGCCAGGAAAAATGATGAGAAAGACACCAAGAAATGTAAGTCTTCCAGACTCGATAATATATCTTCCTAGATACAGATCTATGAGCCTGTAACATAGTATTAATCACAGAGTCAGAGAAACCTCTTTGACTAAGAATCAAGCGTTCAATCTCCATACCTTTAAATTTAAGGATTTGAGATCCTGATGGTAAAAAAGGACCTTGTGACAGAAGGTCTGGTCTTAACGGAAGAGTCCACGGTTGGCAAGAAGCCATGCGGACAAGATCCGTATACCAAAACCTGTGAGACCATGCTGGAGCCACCAGTAGAAAAAACGAGCATTCCTTCAGAATCTTGGAGATTACTCTTGGAAGAAGAACTAGAGGCGGAAAGATATAGGCAGGATGATACTTCCAAGGAAGTGACAATGCATCCACTGCTTCCGCTTGAGGATCCCTGGATCTGGACAGATACCTGGGAAGTTTCTTGTTTAGATGAGAAGCCATCAGATCTATTTCTGGAAGTCCTCACATTTGAACAATCTGAAGAAACACCTCTGGGTGAAGAGACCACTCGCCCGGATGTAACGTTTGGCGACTGAGATAATCCGCTTTCCAATTGTCAATACCTGGGATATGAACCGCAGAGATTAGACAGGAGCTGGATTCCGCCCATACCAGTATTCGAGATACTTCTTTCATAGCCAGAGGACTGTGAGTCCCTCCTTGATGATTGATATATGCCACAGTTGTGACATTGTCTGTCTGAAAACATATGAACGATTCTCTCTTTAGAAGAGGCCATGACTGAAGAGGTTCTGAAAATTGCACGGAGTTCCAAAATATTGATTGGTAATCTCACCTCCTGAGATTTCCCAAACCCCTTGTGCTGTCAGAAACCCCCATACAGCTCCCCAACCTGTCAGACATGCATCTGTTGAGATCACAGTCCAGGTTGGAAGAAAAAAAGAAGCCCCCTGAACTAAACGATGGTGGTCTGTACCACGTCAGAGGGTGTCGAACAATCAGTTTTAAAGATATTAAATGAGATATCTTTGTATAATCCCGGCACCACTGGTTCAGCATACAGAGCTGAAGAGGTCGCATGTGAAAATGAGCAAAGGGGAACACGTCCAATGCAGCAGTCATAAGAACCTACAATTTCCATGCATAAGGCTACCGAAGGGAATGATTGAGACTGAAGGTTTCGATAAGCTGAAACCAATTTCAGACGTCTCCTGTCCAACAGAGACAGAGTCATGGACACTGAATCTATCCGGAAATCTAAAAAAGGTTACTCTTGTCTGAGGAATCAACAAACTTT
The DNA here is from genome assembly GCF_027579735.1 of Bombina bombina. NCBI lineage: Eukaryota > Metazoa > Chordata > Amphibia > Anura > Bombinatoridae > Bombina > Bombina bombina. The sequence continues at coordinate 792,299,183 of NC_069501.1, read as the reverse complement.
TTGGTTAATTGATCCTCCAACCATGTTCTTGAAGAAACAACACTCATAAAAAGCTGAAAAGGATCTTTCCATTGAAAATGAGCAAAGGGAATTGAATCCAATGCTGTTAAAACTTCTATGCATATATAGCAACTGAAGGAAATAATAGAGACTAAAGGTACCGACAGACGGAACCCAATACAAATTGTCCCTTGTCTGATAGAGACAAATATAGTGACATAAACCATCTGGAAACCTAAAAAAAAGGTGACCCTTGCGTGAGGAATCAAGAGTTTTTGAAAAAAGATCCTCTAACTATGTCCTGAAGAGCAAGTGAAACATATGACAATCCGCATCCTCAGGAAATAATCTGAATGAAAACAGAAAAATGAAGAATATGCATTTTTTGTATCTAAAGAAAACAAATAATGCTATCAATGACCACAAAAAGGCAGAATAGTTTGAATAAAACTCCAAAACCCAGTTCCTAGAAAAGGAACTGGAATAAAAACCCCAGAAGATTCCAGGTCTGAGCAGCGCTTGAACCCCATGGGTACCCAGCCATGCTTCATCAGTATCCAAAATATATAGGACAGAAACACACTGAAAGAAAGTGTTAACCTTACTGGAATAAAATCTAAGAAATTTGGACAAAATAGAACCAAATAAATTTCAAAGAAGTCTTAACCTGCCCCTTACCAGCCAAGCTGGAATACGGCACGTGCATCGCAACATTAGGGAGCTAATTTCGAACCCCAATTAAAAACATGTTACTTGGGAAAGAACTCAGAATTCGTTCCTTAATAAGAACAACCTAACTAGTATAAGCTTAAAGTTTTAGTCTTAGAACTCAATCTTGAAGCCCATAGTAACAGTTAAGAATTGAATCCAATTATAATTGATTATCTTAGAACAAAAGAAAACAAAATTTATGCTTACCTGATAAATTCATTTCTCCTGTAGTGTGGTCAGTCCACGGGTCATCATTACTTCTGGGATATTATCTCCTCCCCTACAGGAAGTGCAAGAGGATTCACCCAGCAGAGCTGCTATATAGCTCCTCCCCTCTACGTCACCTCCAGTCATTCGACCAAAGGACCAATGAGAAAGGAGAAGCCCAAGGGTGTAGTGGTGACTGGAGTATAATCCAAAAAAATTTTTTTAAGCCTGCCATAAAAAACAGGGCGGGCCGTGGACTGACCACACTACAGGAGAAATGAATTTATCAGGTAAGCATAAATTTTGTTTTCTCCTGTTAAGTGTGGTCAGTCCACGGGTCATCATTACTTCTGGGATACCAATACCAAAGCAAAAGTACACGGATGACGGGAGGGACAGGCAGGCTCTTTATACGGAGGGAACCACTGCCTGAAGAACCTTTCTCCCAAAAACAGCCTCCGAAGAAGCAAAAGTGTCAAATTTGTAAAATTTGGAAAAAGTATGAAGAGAAGACCAAGTTGCAGCCTTGCAAATCTGTTCAACAGAAGCCTCATTCTTAAAGGCCCAAGTGGAAGCCACAGCTCTAGTAGAATGAGCTGTAATTCTTTCAGGAGGCTGCTGTCCAGCAGTCTCATAGGCTAATCGTATTATGCTACGAAGCCAAAAAGAGAGAGAGGTAGCCGAAGCTTTTTGACCTCTCCTCTGACCAGAATAAATGACAAACAGGGAAGACGTTTGACGAAAATCCTTAGTTGCCTGTAGATAAAATTTCAGGGCACGGACTACATCTAGATTGTGTAGCAGACGTTCCTTCTTCGAGGAAGGATTAGGACACAAAGATGGAACAACAATCTCTTGATTGATATTCCTGTTAGTGACCACCTTAGGTAGGAACCCAGGTTTAGTACGCAGAACTACCTTGTCTGAATGAAAAATCAGATAAGGAGAATCACAATGTAAGGCAGATAACTCAGAAACTCTTCGAGCCGAGGAAATAGCCATTAAAAACAGAACTTTCCAAGATAACAACTTGATATCAATGGAATGAAGGGGTTCAAACGGAACACCCTATAAAACATTAAGAACTAAGTTCAAACTCCATGGCGGAGCAACAGTTTTTAACACAGGCTTGATCCTAGCTAAAGCCTGACAAAAAGCTTGAACGTCCGGAACTTCTGACAGACGTTTGTGTAAAAGAATGGACAGAGCTGAAATCTGTCCCTTTAAAGAACTAGCAGATAACCCCTTTTCTAAACCTTCTTGTAGAAAAGACAATATCCTTGGAATCCTAACCTTACTCCATGAGTAACTCTTGGATTCGCACCAATATAAGTATTTACGCCATATTTTATGGTAAATCCTTCTGGTAACAGGCTTCCTAGCCTGTATTAAGGTATCAATAACTGGCTCAGAAAACCCACGTTTTGATAAAATCAAGCGTTCAATTTCCAAGCAGTCAGCTTCAGAGAAGTTAGATTTTGATGTTTGAATGGACCCTGGATCAGAAGGTCCTGTTTCAGAGGTAGAGACCAAGGCGGACAGGATGACATGTCCACTAGATCTGCATACCAAGTCCTGCGTGGCCATGCAGGTGCTATTAGAATCACTGATGCTCTCTCCTGTTTGATTCTGGCAATCAATCGAGGAAGCATCGGGAAGGGTGGAAACACATAAGCCATCCCGAAGGTCCAAGGTGCTGTCAAAGCATCTATCAGAACCGCTCCCGGATCCCTGGATCTGGACCCGTAGCGAGGAAGCTTGGCGTTCTGACGAGACGCCATGAGATCTATCTCTGGTTTGCCCCAACGTCGAAGTATCTGGGCAAAGACCTCCGGATGAAGTTCCCACTCCCCCGGATGAAAAGTCTGACGACTTAAGAAATCCGCCTCCCAGTTCTCCACTCCCGGGATGTGGATTGCAGACAGGTGGCAAGAGTGAGACTCTGTCCAGCGAATTATCTTTGATACTTCCATCATTGCTAGGGAGCTTCTTGTCCCTCCCTGATGGTTGATGTAAGCTACAGTCGTGATGTTGTCCGACTGAAACCTGATGAACCCCCGAGTTGTTAACTGGGGCCAAGCCAGAAGGGCATTGAGAACTGCTCTCAATTCCAGAATGTTTATTGGAAGGAGACTCTCCTCCTGATTCCATAGTCCCTGAGCCTTCAGAGAATTCCAGACAGCACCCCAACCTAGAAGGCTGGCGTCTGTTGTTACAATTGTCCAGTCTGGCCTGCTGAATGGCATTCCCCTGGACAGGTGTGGCCGATAAAGCCACCATAGAAGAGAGTTTCTGGTCTCTTGATTCAGATTCAGAGTGGGGGACAAATCTGAGTAATCCCCATTCCACTGACTTAGCATGCACAATTGCAGCGGTCTGAGATGTAGGCGTGCAAAAGGTACTATGTCCATTGCCGCTACCATTAAGCCGATCACCTCCATGCATTGAGCTACTGACGGGTGTTGAATGGAATGAAGGACCCGGCATGCATTTTGAAGCTTTGTTAACCTGTCTTCTGTCAGGTAAATCTTCATTTCTACAGAATCTATCAGAGTCCCCAAGAAGGGAACTCTTGTGAGTGGAAAGAGAGAACTCTTCTTTTCGTTCACCTTCCATCCATGCGACCTTAGAAATGCCAGTACTAACTCTGTATGAGACTTGGCAGTTTGAAAGCTTGAAGCTTGTATCAGAATGTCGTCTAGGTACGGAGCTACCGAAATTCCTCGCGGTCTTAGTACCGCCAGAAGAGTACCCAGAACCTTTGTGAAGATTCTTGGAGCTGTAGCCAATCCGAATGGAAGAGCTACAAACTGGTAATGCCTGTCTAGAAAGGCAAACCTTAGATACCGGTAATGATTTCTGTGAATCGGTATGTGAAGGTAAGCATCCTTTAAATCCACTGTGGTCATGTACTGACCCTCTTGGATCATGGGCAAAATTGTTCGAATCGTTTCCATCTTGAACGATGGAACTCTTAGGAATTTGTTTAGGATCTTTAAATCCAAGATTGGCCTGAAAGTTCCCTCTTTTTTGGGAACTACAAACAGATTTGAGTAAAACCCTTGTCCTTGTTCCGACCGCGGAACTGGATGGATCACTCCCATTAATAAAAGATCTTGTACGCAGCGTAGGAACGCTTCTTTCTTTATTTGGTTTGTTGACAACCTTGACAGATGAAATCTCCCTCTTGGGGGAGAGGATTTGAAGTCCAGAAGGTATCCCTGAGATATGATCTCTAACGCCCAGGGATCCTGAACATCTCTTGCCCAAGCCTGGGCGAAGAGAGAAAGTCTGCCCCCTACTAGATCCGGTCCTGGATCGGGGGCCCTCGATTCATGCTGTCTTAGGGGCAGCAGCAGGTTTCCTGGCCTGCTTGCCCTTGTTCCAGGACTGGTTAGGTTTCCAGCCTTGTCTGTAGCGAGCAACAGCTCCTTCCTGTTTTGGTGCAGAGGAAGTTGATGCTGTTCCTGCTTTAAAATTATGAAAGGAACGAAAATTAGACTGTCTAGCCCTAGGTTTGGCTTTGTCCTGAGGCAGGGCATGGCCTTTACCTCCTGTAATGTCAGCGATAATCTCCTTCAAACCGGGCCCGAATAAGGTCTGCCCTTTGAAAGGTATATTAAGCAATTTAGATTTAGAAGTAACATCAGCTGACCAGGATTTTAGCCACAGCGCTCTGCGTGCCTGAATGGCAAATCCGGAATTCTTAGCCGTAAGTTTAGTTAAATGTACTACGGCATCTGAAATAAATGAGTTAGCTAACTTAAGGGTTCTAAGTTTGAGTGTAATCTCATCTAGTGTAGATGATTCAAGTGTCTCTTCCAGAGACTCAAACCAAAATGCTGCTGCAGCCGTGACAGGCGCAATACATGCAAGAGGTTGCAATATAAAACCTTGTTGAACAAACATTTTCTTAAGGTAACCCTCTAATTTTTTATCCATTGGATCTGAAAAGGCACAGCTATCCTCCACCGGGATAGTGGTACGCTTAGCCAAAGTAGAAACTGCTCCCTCCACCTTAGGGACCGTTTGCCATAAGTCCCGTGTGGTGGCGTCTATTGGAAACATTTTTCTAAATATCGGAGGAGGTGAGAACGGCACACCGGGCCTATCCCACTCCTTAGTAACAATTTCAGTAAGTCTCTTAGGTATAGGAAAAACATCAGTACTCGCCGGTACCGCAAAATATTTATCCAACCTACACATTTTCTCTGGTATTGCAACTGTGTTACAATCATTCAGAGCCGCTAAAACCTCCCCTAGTAATACACGGAGGTTTTCCAGCTTAAATTTAAAATTTGAAATATCTGAATCCAGTCTGTTTGGATCAGAACCGTCACCCACAGAATGAAGTTCTCCGTCCTCATGTTCTGCCGCCTGTGACGCAGTGTCTGACATGGCCCTAATATTATCAGCGCACTCTGTTCTCACCCCAGAGTGATCACGCTTGCCTCTAAGTTCTGGTAATTTAGCCAAAACTTCAGTCATAACAGTAGCCATATCCTGTAATGTGATTTGAAATGGCCGCCCAGATGTACTCGGCGCTACAATATCACGCACCTCCCGAGCGGGAGATGCAGGTACTGACACGTGAGGCGAGTTAGTCGGCATAACTCTCCCCTCGTTCTCTGGTGAAATATGTTCAATTTGTACAGATTGACTTTTATTTAAAGTATCATCAATACAGTTAGTACATAAATTTCTATTGGGCTCCACTCTGGCATTAGCACATATAGCACATGTATCTTCCTCTGAATCAGACATGTTTAACACACTAGCAATTAACTAGCAACTTGGAAATGCTTTTTCAAGTAATTTACAATAATATGAAAACGAACTGTGCCTATAAGAAGCACAGAAAAAATTATGACAGTTGAAAATAATTAAGTTATAGCATCAAATCTTTGTAAGAAATATACAATTTTAGCAAAGGATTGTTCCCATTAGCAAAGGATAACTAACCCTGGCAGCAGAAAAAATACACAAATAAACGTTTTTTATCACAGTCAACTACACTCTTCACAGCTCTGCTGTGATGATTACCTCCCTCAAAAAAGGCTTTGGAGATCCCTGAGTTCTGTAGAGATGAACCGGATCATGCAGGAAGAAAATGAACCTCTGACTGAGTTTTTTGATGCGTAGTAAAAGCGCCAAAAATGGCCCCTCCCCCTCACACATAACAGTGAGAGAGATCAGTGAACTGCTTTAAATTAAACAAAACTATTGCCAAGTGGAAAAAATAGTGCCCAAAACATTTTTTCACCCAGTACCTCAGAGAAATAAACGTTTTTACATGCCAGCAAAAAAACGTTTAACCTCAATAAATTAATTGTTATTTAAAACCTATTGCAAGTCCCTGCAAATTAGGTCTATGCATACAGTATAAATCCAGTGAAGTACCATTCCCCAGAATACTGAAGTGTAAAATATACATACATGACAGCCTGATACCAGCTACATCTACTGCATTTAAGGCTGAGTTTACATTATAACGGTATGGCAGGATTTTCTCATCAATTCCATGTCAGAAAATAACAAACTGCTACATACCTCTTTGCAGATTAATCTGCCCGCTGTCCCCTGATCTGAAGTTTACCTCTCCTCAGATGGCCGAGAAACAGCAATATGATCTTAACTACTCCGGCTAAAATCATAGAAAAAAACTCAGGTAGATTCTTCTTCAAATTCTACCAGAGAATGAATAACACACTCCGGTGCTATTATAAAATAACAAACTTTTGATTGAAGGTAATAAACTAATTAAATCACCACAGTCCTCTCACACATCCTATCTATTCGTTGGGTGCAAGAGAATGACTGGAGGTGACGTAGAGGGGAGGAGCTATATAGCAGCTCTGCTGGGTGAATCCTCTTGCACTTCCTGTAGGGGAGGAGATAATATCCCAGAAGTAATGATGACCCGTGGACTGACCACACTTAACAGGAGAAATATGGATTTTCTTTCTTTTTTTTTTTTTAAATCACAGAATTCTTCTAGCTAAAATAGCTAAAGACATAGATTAACCCTCATTTGCGAATATATTCAATAAAATGAAGACACAAATGAAATCATTAGCATGATAGTCCAGTTTAAAGGACCAGTCAAAACAGAGGACTTGCAAAATGCAAAACAACAAGACAAATGCAACGGCACCTAGTCTAGTAAATGTTGTCCCTTAACAATGCTAAAATAAATCATGATCTGATACTTGATCTTAAAGTAAACAGAAAAAAATGAAGCAATTGCAATATCACAGGACCAAGAAAAGTACCTGAAACTAAATAATTTTCCAAAAATAAGATACAACTATATAAAGGAAAATAAATACTATTTTGCTATAAAAACAATAGCATAATTAGTAGGATTAGAAATAGCTCCAATAAATTGGAGAACCCTCCAAATTGAATTTAACTGCTGACAAAGAATATAGTTTAAAAATAAAAGAAAATTCTCAGCCTATTCCATTCCCTAGTATGGGGAATTGGAAAGAAAACCTCTGAAATCACAGAAGAATAAAAAGGCAGAAATAGTGTCAGCTAGTCTTAAAGAACTAGTTACCTTAATATCCAAAATAATCAACACCTCTTCAACAAAGAACAAATGTACTTTAATAATAAAAAAAAATATATAAAAAAGTAGATTTTGTTAGTGTCAATATCTGATGAATAGAATTTCTGAAAGAGAAAAAAACATCATCAGAGAAAGATAAATCAGTATGTTGTTGGTCATTTGAAACTTCAATAATTAAAAAAGAAGTGAAAAAGACCTAAAAATCGTATTAGAAGGCACGAAGTCAGACATAGCCTTAATCAGAAAAAATATTTCTTATAAATCTTCTAAACATTTCTTGCACTTAAGAATGGAAATGTATAAAGCATAAATACTTATGGAATCTGCATGTAAAAGTATATCATAATAACTTATTATAAACCATAGCTAAAGATAAACATTTATAACATTTAAAATAAATGAACTTAGCTTTGGTAGAACTGAAACTCAGTTAAGCATTTTTCCAGAAGTGGCTTCTGACTCAGGGACAAACGGAGACATCTTGCAATATGTAATAGAAAAAACAACATATAAAACAAAATTGATCAAATTCCTTAAATGACAGTTTCAGGAATGGGAAAAAATGCCAGTGAACAAGCTTCTAGCAACCAGAAGCAATAAATAATGAGACTTAAATAATGTGGAGACAATAGTGACGCCCATATTTTTTAGCGTCAAAAAAGACGCCCACATTATTTGGCGCCAAAAATGACGCCACATCCGGAACGCCGACACTTTTAGCGCAAAAAAAGTAAAAAAAATGACGCAACTTCCGGCGACACGTATGACGCCGGAAACAGAAAAAAAAATTTGCGCCAAAAAAGTCAGCGCCAAGAATGAAGCAATAAAATGAAGCATTTTCAGCCCCCTCGAGCCTAATAGCCCATAGGGAAAAAGTCAAATTTTAAGGTAAGAAAAAAATTGATTAATTCATATGCATTATCCCAAATATGAAACTGACTGTCTGAAATAAGGAATGTTGAACATCCTGAGTCAAGGCAAATAAATGTTTAAACACATATATTTAGAACTTTATATAAAAGTGCCCAACCATAGCTTAGAGCAGTGCTTTCCAAACTGTGTGTCGGGACACACTAGTGTGTCGGCAGCAGTGTGTAGGTGTGTCCCTGCTTCAGCACAATTTTTTTAAAAATTAAAATTTTGTAAAATTTTTTTTTTTGGTTTCTGATTTTCCGTCTGCCTGCTACGCATATCACATGGTTGACACATGATTGATACCTAGGGGGTCACAGATCATCTTAACCTATTGGCACAGATCAGTGGGAACTGAAAGTATTCCCATTGGTGGCTTTGGCTGCACATTGGCTCCTGACTGCACGTGTAGTCTCCTTAATTGGCTCGTGACTGCATGTGTAGTCAGTGAGTGGGACAGCAGTGTGTTTTCAGCACAGGCAGAAGTCAATCACACTCACTGAGCTCTGAGGGCGGCAGCTTAAACACTGAGCAGAAGTCAGTGGGGTTTTTTTTTGCAACTAGCTCCCAGTAGTAGTAGGGGAAGCGTAAAAATGCGAGTGTCTAATATTCCACTAAATATTCATAAACTGTGTTCATCCTATCAACCTCATACATCCCATTAAAATAGTAAGTAGCTATTGGTGTTAAACTTTTTTTTAATTCTTGCACATACTTACATACTGTTACTTGTAAATACATTTCGTTATTATATCATTTATGTATGTGTCCGTATCTCTTAAAACAAGTTAGTTTAATCTCCTGTTTGCCAATAGTACAACTGAGTTACTGTGTTGCGAAATGATGTAGGTCTAAAAAGTGTGTCACCAACATGAAAAGTTTGGAAAGCTCTGGCTTAGAGTGTCACAGAAAATAAGACTTACTTACCCCAGGACACTCATCTATATGTAGTAGAAAGCCAAACCAGTACTGAAACGAGAATCAGTAGAGGTAATGGTATATATATAAGAGTATATCGTTGATCTGAAAAGGGAGGTAAGAGATGAATCTCTACGACCGATAACAGAGAACCTATGAAATAGACCCCGTAGAAGGAGATCATTGAATTCAAATAGGCAATACTCTCCTCACATCCCTCTGACATTCACTGCACGCTGAGAGGAAAACCGGGCTCCAACCTGCTGCGGAGCGCATATCAACGTAGAATCTAGCACAAACTTACTTCACCACCTCCATAGGAGGCAAAGTTTGTAAAACTGAATTGTGGGTGTGGTGAGGGGTGTATTTATAGGCATTTTAAGGTTTGGGAAACTTTGACCCTCCTGGTAGGAATGTATATCCCATACGTCACTAGCTCATGGACTCTTGCTAATTACATGAAAGAAATAGTGCTGCCATCTAGTGTTTTTGCAAATGGATAACATTCTTCGAAAACTGCTGCCATATAGTAATGGGCTGGTTCCTAAGCATACGTCTCTGATTTTCAATAAAAGATAACATGAGAATGAATAAATATTGATAATAGAAGTAAATTAGAAAGTTCTTTAAAACCGCATACTCTATCTGAATCATGAAAGAAAAATTTTGTGTTTCATATCCCTTTAATTAGATATTGAGTTGGGGTATTGGCTATTCTCTATCCCGTGCACCTATGCCCAGTTATTGTTTGCATAACTAAACATACAGAATTGAGTTGTGCTGTCAATTTTTGATTAGTTTTGTTAGAGTAAATAATAGGAATGTTAACTTCACTGGTTTGTATTATTTACAACAGGTTAGTTTATGGCGGCGGGCCAACATAATTTTCAGATTTAAAAATGTTATTATATTTTTTTTACCTGCACTTCCAATTTCATTTTGGAAATCTGGTCCTGTAAACGAGAATTCTCCTGAACAACCATCTCGCGGTCTCTTCCAGTGCGCGAGAGCTCATCGCTAACTTCATCAAGCTGCCGACGTAGTCTGCTGATCTCCTGCTCTTGACTGTTGAGAGTCCTGGCTGACTGGCTATCAAACACAATGGAAAGTAATGTAATTAATTTTAAATAGTAAAACTGAAAATCTATATTCATAATAAATTAATTTAAACGGAAAAGTATATTTCAAAATGAAAAGAAAAAAAAAAAGGATGTGTTTTGTTCTGTTTTGAAACTATTTTATGAATAAACAAATCAAAGACATTTCATGGACACAAGCTGCTATTAGTCTTTGTAAAGTTTCTTATCACATACACCAAGCTAATCCCTTTCTAAAGTATGAACAGACAGATGTAAGCAATTTAGGGAGCAGTCAGGTTGTACATTATCCTACAAGTTTTCTATAATTCTCAGTTACCCTTAAAATACATAGGGCGTGCTAACTGCTGCGTGCAAGTGATATCGGGTTTATTGTGGCTCCTTGCCAGCGTCGGACGTAGCACACGTATTCCAGGTTGAAAGTAAACGCGATCACTTGAGTGCAATTGAATTGAACGTACGTCAGGACATTGCGATTTCAAAGCTCTGGTTAACTGTTACGCTAGTCAAAAAAGTGTCACAAAACACATCAATAATACATTTAAAAGCACAGTTATTACTTACTAGCACAATTATTTAAAAACTAAATTGCATAGTTATAAAAGTTTAAAGATATGAGATCTTAGGTGTTAGAGAATGATAATTAGCACTTCACTAGTAATCTAACCCATAGATCGACATGATGCCCTTTATTTTCCTATTTCAGATAAGTGGTCCTATTTCTGTCCACCTATAAGATGATTGTTATAATAATGACCAATAACTCACAGCATTAATACTATTTTTAAGGGTCCCAGCAAATCTAGATAAGCCCTTATCAACCTCTGAACCATAGAAATACAGTATATCATAAGATCATTCTCAAAAAAATGTAATAATTTTTGTTGCAAGTATTTTATATTTGGTGCTGCTTGTAATTGTTTTTATTACCCTAAGTGAGTATGGAAAAGGTTTCGAGTATTCATACATTGCCAAAATATGTTAAGACATCCCTCTGTAAAGTCAGAATTTTGGTTCATTTAAAAGGTATCTAATATATTCAGAAATTGGAAAGTACAACGTGACAAAAATATCTTCTCCATCCATACCTTGAGATAAAAAAAACACAGAATGAAAGCTTGACTTCTAGGGCATACGACTCACCATTTGAAAGATGCATTCCCCTGCTTTCTATGAGAGTTGTGGTGTTTATGTGGTACATAATCCCTTTAAAATATAGGGGCTATTTAGAATGGAGTGGTGTAAGGAGTTGTGAAGGGGGAATTAGAGTAAAATTTACATAAAAGCGCAAAACGAAATGCTCTAATGTGTGAGAGCAGTTTATTATTGTGCTATTGCTTGCATATATCTATGTGTTTACCCTCTCTGCAAAGGTTTAAACACATAAACTCCAAAGCAGCAATTTACTGCTGGGACCTAGCCGAATACATCTGGTGAGCTAATGACAAAAGTCATATGTTTGTAGCCACCAATCACCAGTTAGCTTTCAGCAGTGGATCACTGTTCCTGAGTCTACCTAGATATGTTTTTCACTAAAGGAAACCAAAAATACAAAGTAAATTTGATAATAGTAATAAAATGATAAATCTCTTACATATCATGCTCGTTCTGAACCATGAAAGTTTAATTTTGTTTTTCTTGTACCTCTATGGGTGATTGTGATTGGAGTGTATCGAGGTTAGGATGTGTCTATGTTGTATTTTTAATGGAGAAAGGTCATGATTAGGGTTAGTTGCACTAGGATAATTTGTTCAGCCATTAGTAGTACTTGCTGTAGAGAAGGTTGCAGTTAGGGTTAATTGCTGTGGGGCATCATGACAAATCCATTAGATTTAACTGAAGTGTGGGGTGATTAGGACAGTGGTAATTAGGTCTATTTGTGGTGGTGAGATTGGGAAATTGGCAGTTAGGATTAGATGGAGTGTTGGAGTCATAATTTGAATTAAAATGAAGTGAGGACCTCAAATATGGCTAATGGGCTATAACACTGGTGCATATATAAGTACCAGTGTTATTGTGATAAGCTCCCTAGAGGCTGGTTATACTATTGGTATGAAGTTACTGTCAGTGAGCTGTACACAGGCCCCATTATCTAAAGATCTCTGGTCTAGCATAATTATCTAAGGTCTTGTCAGTAATAAAAGGCATGATCCAGTCACTAAGATCCAGTGATGCTAGTCTTAAATTTGTGAAAAATGAAGAAAGAAAAAAACAGAAAAAAAGAAATATTTTATGGAAACCCCTTCTGTGACATCATTGGCTTTACAAATTAGCCCACAATATAAAATATTTAAGTTGTCATGTCTGTCATGTAATTTGCAGCAACAGTAAACAAACGTATTTAATACAAGAGAGCAACAGCAGACAATATTGTATTAAATACCGTAATAGTTTTTAAATATTACCGTGTAGTATCTTCCATTTCATTCAGCACATTTCTCAAACTTTGTATTGTATTTTCCTGAAAAGGTAAACAAACACAGGCCCACATTAAGGTGAATAATGTATAAAAAGGTACTAGTGAATAATATGTTACGAGTACAGTTCAGAATGTTATTATTTTTCTAAAAATGTCATATTTCCCTTTGAATATCTGTATACACTTTTAATGGTAATATTTCATGCAAACTCTGGGCATTAAAATATATAAGTACAAAGAACAAATTTTGTACTATGGGGTTCAAAATAAATTTAAAGTGATGGTAAACTCTACCCTTTTAAAATCAGATCCGGAATGTTAGTGATATTTTAGATGGAGTTTAATTCATCAGTTGTAATGAAGATGCGCTGTAACTTAATTTTTAATACAGATATAAAATTCAAAAGTCAATTTTTCTGTGAGCTAACAGTTTGAATTGTTGTCCAATCAGCGCTCTAGTTACAACAAAAGTGCCATATGGGGAGATCGCTGATTGGACAACAATTCGAACCTTTACCTCACAGAAAAATTGACTTTTGAAGTGGGCAGCGGAGCACAGGGAATTTGAATTCCATGGGGTATATTTATCAATGTGCAAGCGGACATGATACTAAGTAGCGCATCATGTCGGCAGCACATCGCTGCACATCGATAAATGCCAACAGCATACACTATCTGCATTTATCATTGCACCAGCAGTACTTGTGAACTGCTGGTGCAATACCGCCCACTGCAGAGCTGCGGCCAATCGGCCGCTAGCAGGGGATGTCAATCAAAATAATCGTATTCTGATATCATAAAGGGGAAAGTTTACCATCACTTTAATGTTTGCATCGTTATTTTGTTCATATATGAAAATTTGAATGTGATAGATTATAGTACCATAGTCATATTTTTTTGGTATGAGAATGTGATTTTGCAACGAATCTACAAATACAAATAAATACAAATAAATATATGGAAGTTAGTATATTTATTATATAAAAATGTGCCTACAATTTGGAGAAATATCCTATAATATGATAACTTTTGTTACCGCTTTATATATGTGTGCATCATTGCTGAAGAATCATGTGTTTCTATACTACCAAGACTTACTTTGACAACAATGGTTTCTTCAAGAGCAGACATTTTCTCTGTCTTTTGGTCCAGGCTGTAGATTAAATTATCCCTTTCTTTGTCTAGTTCCGCCATTGTTGTTTTAAGCATTGCAATTTCATCTTTCTGTAAAAGGCCTTGACTAGTTTGTTCAGCTGTTTATGAAAATAAGGCAGGAATGATGTAAGTTAGTTTTGGCTCACAACTTATTTTATAATAGTTATTTGCATGCACTAAAGGCCCGATGATCTTAAGCTCTCCGCCTTAGCATGATTACTTTAACTTAAAAGCTGTTTATCTTGCTATGCAGAGCCTGGAAGTGATGAATAGACACCTATAATGCTAAAACTCCCCCAATGATTTTGCATGATTTCTAGGCATGTGCATTTAAACAATTATTATTTGAATGAGGAATATGGCCGCCACTAGCGGCATTTCGCTCTTTTTGTGAAAGTGCAACCCACTAAGATCTGGATTTGAACAGATGTTATTGTGTTGCACTTTCACAAGAAAAAATATGGCTCAGAAAAGAGTTGAATGCCGCTGGCGGCTATTTTGGGCATTTGTTTCATAACTAATGTTCCGAATACACATCTGTAGTGATTTTTCTCATGCCTTTGATCATCAGGCCCTAAGCAATTGTCTAATTGAAGCAGCAAACTATACAAAGCATATCAAGTGAATATATTTATTAAGTAAATTTTAAAGTCTACTGTGTATAATATTTTCATACATATTGGTAATATTGATAGTATATTAAATCTCAGAAAAATCAGACAAACAGGCATCACGGATTAATAACATAGAAAAAGGCAATTTCTGTCTCTCTTTTCTAAGTCTATGGATTTACTAAACATTGTTTAGTCGGCGTGACTGGTAGTACTCACCAGTATTACACTTTTTAGGACTCATGGGGTTACACTATGAAGAGGCCAGTGAGAGACAAGGGCAAGTAGGACAAGTAACTGAAATTTAAGATGCACTTTGAGAAGCCCAATGAAAGAGGGAAAACTGTATAATGCGAACTACTTTATCCATCTTTTGATTTGTAATATTGAAACATCTAATGGTCGGTTGAACCTTAAACACCAAATACAGCACTGCCTTGACTCACATATGAAAAAAATGAAGACTGAAAAAAAGCATTCTTTAGTCTAGTGGTAAATCTATCCCACTAATATAGTCAGCTATCCCATCTCCAGAGGATTAAGGACTTCAAGAAAGTGATGTTGTCCTTTTTTATTTGCGATTGCTCCAACAACTTATATAGAAGGTAGGACTTGTAGATGTTCTAGTAAAGCTTCAGAACAAAGCTTTCCTTTGAGTTTTTTGTTTAGGTTATCATCCCATAATATTTCTTATGTGATTGAGGCTTATTGAATCTAGACCCATGAACACTGACGTAGTGAAAAAATGTCATTCCCATGCAACCTACCAATCTTCTCTTCCAATCTCAAAAGTTTATCTTGTGCCATTTGCAATTCATTTAACTTCAATGAAAGGCGGCGTTGGGTCTCCTCCAAAGCATGCTCTGTTTTGGTATTTAATAGCCTGCAAAAGTGAACATGATATAAAAATAGATATCTAATGTAGAGCTACATAGTCAAAGCAACAGCATGAGTGATTTCCTGTTAACAAAAGTGGCTTCCTCTGACAGCACACAAAGGTGAGCCATTATGACTAAGTCATTAAATTAAGCTAAGTTCTGTTGAAATATAATTAAAAAAATAACAAATCATGAATGTAACACATAAGAAATTATTTGTTTTTGCAAGGGCCAACAGTAATTTGTAGCATGACATCACATAGAGCAAGTGCAGGTGAACAATGCACATGCATGCAGGTCACTGTTGTATCAGTGGAGGACTGTGTGCACTTTAAAAGTTATCAACGAAGCAGTGATTATTTTTAAAGCAAGCATTTGTTGCATGTTAAAGTTTACAGCAAATAATACTCCTAAATACATTTTAAATGGACTGCAGTGTATTTCTGATTCAACTTTAATTGCATTTTGTAATGTGGAATATGTACACAATCTTTTGGGGGAAATGAAAAAAAAAAGTACAGTTTGCAGAGATTAGTTACCATAAAAAGCAGACAAAAATAAATAATGTACTGCAAAATGAACTGTCATTTTTTCATTATGTTTAATGAAACATTTTGGCTGTGTTTATACAGTTGCTGACAACTGATAATTGAAAAAAAAAAAAGCTAAATTTGTTAATGTCAGCATTAAACGGATAAAACTCTGTTTTGCACATGTGGCCTTTAACTTAAAGGGACTTGGAACCCAAAATGTTTCTTTCATGATTCAGAAAGAGAATGTGATTTTAAACATGTTTCCAATTTGCTTCTATTGTCAAATATGCTTCATCCTCTTGGTATCCTTTGTTGAAGGAGCAGCTATGCACTACTGGGAACTAGCTGAACATGTAAGATGAACCAATTAAAAGAGGCTTTTGTGTACAGCCACCAATAAGCTGCTAGCTCTCAGTAATACACTACTGCTCCTGAGCCTACCTTGGTATCATTTTCAACTAAGGATACCAAGAGAATGAAGCAAATTAGGTAATAGAAGTAAAAGTTGTTTAAAATCACATGCTCTATATCTGAACCATGAAAGAAAAATCCCTTTAATTTGAGATAGACACAGATTAGGAGAGTAGGTTTTGAGAGCTTTACTGAATAAGTGCTAGCTATATAAATACAGACTTTAAATATAGACATGTTTATTTGAAAACCATGTAAATGAATTATTAATATGTTTATTTTAAAAAATATAAACAAAGAAAATACTGTTTACCTTGATGTCTTTTTTTCTTTTGATGTGTAACAAATATTTCATAAGGTACATTGATTTTTTAAATTTTAAAGGTTTAATATTTTATTCTGCAATAATCTTTGCTAACATTTTTGCACACAAATGTGCTCCGTCTTTGTGCCTTAAAATCTAATTGTCAGAAGTAATTTTGTCAAAATTTGTCAGATGGTAAATGATAATTTGTGCAGTGTAAATGATTGTACATTGCTTCCCATTGATATCAAAGGGAGCCAATATTACTAAACCGCAGCTGATATTAAGGACAGGCTGTACTATGTAAACTGCCAATAGACATTAACCGTTAAATCTGCACTTGTAATGGTTAACAGCTGCTGAAACTTCATTATAGGTAACTATATGTAAACCCAGCTTTTGTGAAGGATTTCATTTTTGTTTTATATCCTTTTAACTGAATAAATGGTGCTATTGTGGATTTCATTTTTTACTATTCTTTTGGTTATTTGTGTTGTATGTTGTAATTAATAATAGCTTGTAGGATTTTTGTGGTCACAATGTGGGACTTACAGGAACATTGCAGCCAAAATTTTAATCACATGGATGCATTTCAGTTTGTAATATGCATGTATTAGCAAAAATACTTCTAATAAAAGCTATAGCTGTGTTGAAAATGTATTTAAGTATGCACCGTGCACCAGCATTTTAAATACAGAACTTGCTCTGAGGCCCCTATTTAACAAAGGTCTTGCGGACCTGATCCGACAGTGCGGATCAGGTCCGCAAGACCTCACTGAATGCAGAGAGCAATACGCTCTTCGTATTCAGCATTGCACCAGCAGCTCACAAGAGCTGCTGGTGCAACGCCGCCACCTGCAGACTCGCGGCCAATCGGCCACCAGCAGGGAGGTGTCTCGATCGGGTTGAATTGTGGCGATTCCTGTCCGCCTGCTCAGAGCAGGCGGACAGGTTATGGAACAGCGGTCTTTGTGACCGCTGCTTCATAACTGCTGTTTCTGCCGAGTCTGAAGACTCGCCAGAAACAAGGGCCATCAAGCTCCTTTCGGAGCTTGATAGATAGGCCCCTGAGAGTCTAAGGTGCTAGTACCATCTGGTAATGACTCAATTTGTTAATTGCTGACTTGATATAAGCCCCACTGGTGCTCTGAGCAGCTGCAGTATTTAAAATGCTCAAAGAAGGTCAGGAGTGTGAATGTACCTTTAGTATTTGCAACAGTCTATAGCACTGCTACAAATAATATTGCAAAACACTGCTGCCAGAAGGTAAAGACATGCACTTTCCTGAGCCTCTATGAGCTTACATAGATTTACTCTAAAACAAAGGATACCAAGAGAACAAAGCAAAGTGGATTATAGCTGTAAACTGGAGAGTTGGACATGCTGTATCTGAATCATTAAAGGGACATTAAACCCAAATGTTTTCTTTCATGATTTAGAAAGAACGTGCAATTTTAAGCAACTTTCTAATGTACTTCTATTATCTAATTTGCTTTATTATCTTGATAACCTTTGCTGAAAAGCATATCTAGATAGGCTCAGTAGCTGCTGATTGGTGGTTGCAGATAGATGTCTCGTGTGATTGACTCCCCCATGTACATTGCTATTTCTTTAACAAAGGATATCTAATGAATGAAGCAAATTAGATAATAGAAATACATTGGAATGTTGTTTAAAATTGCATTCTCTATCTGAATCATGAAAGAAAAAATGTGGGTTTAATGCCCCTTTAAAGTTTAGTTTTGACTTTAACATCCCTTTAAAAAAATAGAGTTGGGCACCTTTAGTTTAATCTATAATTAAATTTCTACAGCCGTCAGACTTCACCATTCCTTTAACCCCTTAACGACAAAGGACGTGCCAGGTACGTCCTGCAAAAACTGTCAGTTAGTGACAATGGACGTACCTGGCACATCCTTTGTCTAATTGAGTGCTGGAAGCGATTGCGATCGCTTCCAGCAGCTCTCAGGGTATTGCAGTGATGCCTCGATATTGAAGCATCCTGCAATACCCTTTTTCAAGCATCCGATGCAGAGAGAGCCACTCTGTGGCCCTCTCTGCACCGGTAGCGATGGTGTCGATCATTGGTGGGTGGGAGCTGCACACGCCACCAATGATCAATAAATTGCAGCGTGAGAGGGAGGGGGGAAAATAAATAAAAAACAAAAAATATCAAAGGATCATGGAGGGGGAGGGAGCAGCTACACTACAGAAAAAGCTATATTTAATAAGAAATAAATAAAAAAACTGTTGTTTTTGGGAGCAAACTGGGTACTGGCAGAGAGCTGCCAGTACTCAAGATGGCGGCAAATAGGTAGCGGGGGGAGGGTTAGAGAGCTGTTTGGGGGGATCAGGGAGGTTGGGGGCTCCATCACAGCTAAATAAATAATTAAAAAAAAAAACTAATTTAAAAAAACAAAACCTTTTATTTTAGTACTGGCAGACTTTCTGCCAGTACTTAAGATGGCGGGGACAATTGTGGGGTGGGGGAGGGAAGAGAGCTGTTTGGGAAGTATCAGGGGGTTGGATGTGTCAGGTGGAAGGTTGATCTCTACACTAAAGCTAAAATTAACCCTGCAAGCTCCCTACAAGCTACCTAATTAACCCCTTCACTGCTGGGCATAATACAAGTGTGGTGCCCAGCGACATTTAGCGGCCTTCTACTTGCCAAAAAGCAACTCCAAAGCCATATATGTCTGCTATTTCTGAACAAAGGGGATCCCAGAGAAGCATTTACAACCATTTGTGCCATAATTGCACAAGCTGTTTGTAAATAATTTCCGTGAGAAACTTAAAGTTTGTGAAAATATTAGTACCAAAGTAAACACATTTTTTTATTTGATCTCTATTGGCGGTGAAATGGTGGCATATAATATACCAAAATAGGCCTAGATCAATACTTTGGGTTGTCTACTACACTACACTAAAGCTAAAATTAACCCTACAAGCTCCCTAATTAACCCCTTCACTGCTGGGCATAATACACATGTGGTGCGCAGCAGCATTTAGCGGTCTTCTAATTACCAATAAGCAACGTCAAAGCCATATAAGTCTGCTATTTCTGAACAAAGGGGATCCCAGAGAAGCATTTACAACAATGTGTGCCATAATTGCAAAAGCTGTTTTAAATAATTTCAGTGAGAAATCTAAAATTGTGAAAAATGTAATGTTTTTTTTTTATTTGATCGCATTTGGCTGTGAAATGGTGGCATGAAATATACCTAAATGGGCCTAAATCAATACTTGGGGTTCTTTACTACACTACACTAAAGCTAAAATTAACCCTACAAGCTCCCTAATGAACCCCTTCACTACTGGGCATAATACACGTGTGGTGCGCAGCAGCATTTAGCGACCTTCTAATTAGAAAAAAGCAACCCCAAAGCCATGTATGTCTGCTATTTCTAAACAAAGGGGATCCCAGAGAAGCATTTAAAACCATTTGTGCCATAATTGCACAAGCTGTTTGTAAATAATTTCAGTGAGAAACCTAAAGTTTGTGCAAAATTTGTGAAAAAGTGAATGATTTTTTTTTATCTGATAGCATTTGGCGGTGAAATGGTGGCATGAAATATACCAAAATGGGCCTAGATCAATACCTTGGGTTGTCTTCTAAAAAAAAAATATACATGTCAAGGGATATTCAGGGATTCCTGACAGATATCAGTGTTCCAATGTAACTATCGCTAATTTTGAAAAAAAGTGGTTGGGAAATAGCAAAGTGCTACTTGTATTTATTGCCCTATAACTTGCAAAAAAAGCAAAGAATATGTAAACATTTGTTATTTCTAAACTCAGGACAAAATTTAGAAACTATTTAGCATGGGTGTTTTTTAGTGGTTGTAGATGTGTAACAGATTTTGGGGGTCAAAGTTCGAAAAAGTGTGTTTTTTCCATTTTTTCCTGATATTTTATAATTTTTTTATAGTAAATTATAAGATATGATGAAAATAATGGTATCTTTAAAAAGTCCATTTAATGGCGAGAAAAACGGTATATAATATGTGTGGATACAGTAAAGGAGTAAGAGGAAAATTACAGCTAAACACAAACACTGCAGAAATGTAAAAATAGCCCTTGTCCTTAAGGGTAAGAAAATTGAAAAATGGTCTGGTCATTAAGGGGTTAAAAAAGAATTGGACACTTTTAGTTTTATTTATCATTAAAATTCTGCACTCGTAAATGCCATGGACATTAATGAATTCTCCATATCAAGGGCGAGATTACATATGCGGCGCAGGTTTTAGCGCAACTGCTAAAACCCACGTCGGCTGTAAATTTACCTCGCACATCGGATGAATCACATATATGGCACCGTCAAATCATAAACTGCCGTAAGTCGCATAAACTGGCGATGTTCAGAAATGAGAGCAAATACACATTTCTGGAGTCGCCAGTGACTTAACGGCAGTTTATGATCTGCCGGCGACATAAGTAAAAAACAAAAAAATGTGTTACATCACCGTAAAAGTCTAACCCGCCTCCCAAAAATGAACCTGACACGTCAAAACCCCGATATCCACCATCCACCCACATCGCAACAAATAATAAAAGTGATTAACCCCTAAACCGCCATCCCCCCACAACACAATATACCTAATTAAACTATTAACCACTAACTGGCAACCCCCCCACAACGCAATAAACCTAAGTAAACTATTGACCCCTAACCGGCATCCCCCCACAACACAATAAACCTAAGTAAACTATTAACCCCTAATCCACCCCCCCCCACAACTCAATAAACCTAATTAACCTCTAAACCACCATACCCCCCACAATGCAAAGAACTAATCTAATCACTAAGCCCCATATTTTAACCCTAATTACATAAAATAAAAAAATACTAAGTTAAAATTAAAATAAAAAATCCTAACATTAAAAAAACAAAACCTAAGATTGAATTAAAATAAAATTACCAAAAATTAAAGTCTAAAATTACAGAAAAAAATAAACAAAATTATCAAAAATAAAAAATGTAAACCTAATCTAATACCCTATCAAAATAAAAAAGCCCCCCCAAAATAAAAACACCCCCTAATCTAACACTAAACTACCAATAGCCCTTAAAAGGGCCTTTTGTAGGGCAGTGCCCTAAATCAATCAGCTCTTTTACCTAAAAAATACAAATTAACCCCTAACAGTAAACCCCCCAACCCACCAAACCCCCCAAAATAAAAAAACTAACACTAAAAAAACCTAAGCTACCCATTGCCCTTAAAGGGGCATTTGTATGGGCATTGCCCTTAAAAGGGCAATCAGTTTTTTTGCAGCCCATTAAAATAAAAAAGCCCTAATCTAAAAATAAACCTCACCCAAAAAACAAACAAAAAAACCCTAAGTCTAACCCCGAAATAGGTACTCACCATTCAACTGATTTGAACACCCTATAGGATTTCAGTAGCTCTCATCCTATTGGCTGATTTGAAAACATCAGCTAATAGGAATGCAAGCTACCCCAAATATAAAACGGGTACCTTGCATTCAAGCTTCCGTATGCGGCGACGATCGCATGAAGGAAATCATCTACGTCGGTCCCGCTCAGCGGCTGCCGTCCGTGCTCCGTGGCCACCTCCGCGCTGCCTTCACTCCGGATAAAGATAGAAGAGGTCCCCACGCTGGATGAAGATGTCGCCGCCTGGAAGAAGACCTGCACCGCCGGACTTCAGGAATGATGAGTACCTATTTCGGGGTTAGTGTTTTTTTGTTTTGTTTTATGGGTGTGTTTTTTTTAGATTAGGGCTTTTTTATTTTAATGGGTTGCAAAAGAGCTGATTGTCCTTTTAAGGGCAATGCCCATACAAATGCCCCTTTAGGGGCAATGCGTAGCTTAGGTTTTTTTATTGTTAGTTTTTTTTTTATTTTGGGAGGGTTTGGTGGGTTGGATATTGGTAGTTTAGTGTTAGATTAGGGGGTGTTTTTACTTTGTGGGGGCTTTTTATTTTTTATAGGGGTATTAGATTAGGTTTACATTTTTTATTTTTGATAATTTCGTTCATTTTTTTCTGCAATTTAACGCCTAGATTTAGAGTTCTGCGGCCAAAGGGGTGCGTTAGCTATGCTGGCTTTTTTCTGGCCGCACCTTTTAAATACCGCTGGTATTGAGAGTTCACAGAATGGCTGCGTTAGGCTCCAAAAAAGGAGCGTAGAGCATATTTACAGCAACTTCAACTCTCGATACCAGCGGTGCTTACGGACGCGGCCAGCTTCAAAAACGTGCTCGTGCACGATTCCCCCATAGAAAACAATGGGGCTGTTTGAGCTGAAAAAAAAACCTAACACCTGCAAAAAAGCCGCGTTCAGCTCCTAACGCAGCCCCATTGTTTTCTATGGGGAAACACTTCCTACGTCTGCACCTAACAATCTAACATGTACCCCGAGTCTAAACACCCCTAACCTTACACTAATTAACCCCTAATCTGCCACCCCCGCTATCGCTGACCCCTGCATATTTTTTTAACCCCTAATCTGCCGCTCCGTAAACCGCCGCTACTTACATTATCCCTATGTACCCCTAATCTGCTGCCCCTAACACCGCCGACCCCTATATTATATTTATTAACCCCTAATCTGCCCCCCACAACGTCGCCTCCACCTGCCTACACTTATTAACCCCTAATCTGCCGAGCGGACCGCACCGCTATTATAATAAAGTTATTAACCCCTAATCCGCCTCACTCCCGCCTTAATAACCCTATAATAAATAGTATTAACCCCTAATCTGCCCTCCCTAACATCGCCGACACCTAACTTCAAACATTAACCCCTAATCTGCCGACTGGAGCTCACCGCTATTCTAATAAATGTATTAACCCCTAAAGCTAAGTCTAACCCTAACACTAACACCCCCCTAAGTTAAATATAATTTAAATCTAACGAAATAAATTAACTCTTATTAAATAAATTATTCCTATTTAAAGCTAAATACTTACCTGTAAAATAAACCCTAATATAGCTACAATATAAATTATAATTATATTATAGCTATTTTAGGATTTATATTTATTTTACAGGTAACTTTGTATTTATTTTAACCAGGTACAATAGCTATTAAATAGTTAAGAACTATTTAATAGCTAAAATAGTTAAAATAATTACAAATTTACCTGTAAAATAAATCCTAACCTAAGTTACAATTAAACCTAACACTACACTATCAATAAATTAATTAAATACAATACCTACAATTATCTACAATTAAACCTAACACTACACTATCAATAAATTAATTAAATACAATACCTACAATTACCTACAATTAAACCTAACACTACACTATCAATAAATTAATTAAATACAATATCTACAAATAAATACAATGAAATAAACTAACTAAAGTACAAAAAATTAAAAAGAACTAAGTTACAAAAAATAAAAAAATATTTACAAACATTAGAAAAATATTACAACAATTTTAAACTAATTACACCTACTCTAAGCCCCCTAATAAAATAACAAAGCCCCCCAAAATAAAAAAATGCCCTACCCTATTCTAAATTAAAAACGTTCAAAGCTCTTTTACCTTACCAGCCCTGAACAGGGCCCTTTGCGGGGCATGCCCCAAAGAATTCAGCTCTTTTGCCTGTAAAAAAAACACATACAATACCCCCCCAACATTACAACCCACCACCCACATACCCCTAATTTAACCCAAACCCCCCTTAAATAAACCTAACACTAAGCCCCTGAAGATCTTCCTACCTTATCTTCACCATACCAGGTTCACTGATCGGTCCTCGGAAGTGTTGATCCAAGCCCAAGCGGGGGGCTGAAGAGTGACGTCCATCCTCGGGCTGAAGTCTGGATCCAAGCGGCGGCTGAAGAACTCCATCATCGGGCTGAAGTCGGATGTCCATCATCGGGATGAAGTCTTCTATCAAGCCGCATCTTCAATCTTCTTTCTTCTGGAGCGGAGCCATCTTCTTCCAAGCCGACGCGGAACATCCTCTTCAACCGACGCCTACTCGCCGAATGACGGTTCCTTTAAATGACGTCATCCAAGATGGCGTCCCTCGAATTCCGATTGGCTGATAGGATTCTATCAGCCAATCGGAATTAAGGTAGGAATATTCTGATTGGCTGATGGAATCAGCCAATCAGATTGAGCTTGCATTCTATTGGCTGTTCCGATCAGCCAATAGAATGCGAGCTCAATCTGATTGGCTGATTGGATCAGCCAATCGGATTGAACTTGATTCTGATTGGCTGATTCCATCAGCCAATCAGAATATTCCTACCTTAATTCCGATTGGCTGATAGAATCCTATCAGCCAATCAGAATTCGAGGGACACCATCTTGGATGACGTCATTTAAAGGAACCGTCATTCGGCGAGTAGGCGCCGGTTGAAGAGGATGTTCCGCGTGGGCTTGGAAGAAGATGGCTCCGCTCCGCTCCAGAAGAAAGAAGATTGAAGATGCGGCTTGATAGAAGACTTCATCCCGATGATGGACTTCCGACTTCAGCCCGATGATGGAGTTCTTCAGCTGCCGCTTGGATCCTGTGGTATACCTTTAACTATAACCCCTCCTATTTGGTCTCCACCCTATATAAGGACTACCTGTAACACTCATTTACTGCCTGATTATTGAAGTCTTAGCTACTCTGGTGTAGCTTTCCTTATCTCAGGTCTCCTATTGCTTGTATCCTGTGCAAGGTGGTTTACTTTGTTTACTCTAGCTGCGTCTTGAATCTCTTATGCTCAAATCGTTACTTTGTCATTACCGACTTTGAATCATTTGTTTCTACCAATTCAGATTCTGAGCTTGTCAGTATTTCTTTTTCATCTGTGGCCTCCGGTTATATATATATATCTTGAACATAAGATATATATTATATTAAATATTCCTTATATTTATTAACACTTAAGTCAGTAGTTAATATACAAATTCATCATATATTAAATGTCTCATATTGTTTAATCAGGCTACATAGAAGTTGTTTTCTGATTATTACAAAAAAGAGCAACAAGCTCTAATTTTAGAGCTAACCTTTATAACCAATGTGCAAATACTTTTTTACTTAAATACGAAGCTCAGAATACCACATAATAATCAGGCCTAAAAAAAAAACCGAATTTTGAATTAATTAAACATTATGGATTCTAATGAAATAAAAAAGGAGTTTAATAATGTTTACCTTAAACTTGATTATTTAGCAAGAGCTGTGACAGAAGTGCAGACTGAAAATGCTGCATTGAAAACTATAGTTAAAGATTTTGTTACACAAAAGCCTCATGACCCACCTGAACCTCATATTAATTATCCACAACCTTTTTCAGGGAAACGTTCTGAGTTCAGGGAATTTAAGAATGCCTGTAATTTATTATTTTCTCTTAGACCTAAGACTTATCATACTGAGCGGATTAAAGTTTGTACCACAATATCTTTCCTACAAGGTGAACCCAGGACTTGGGCTAATAGGTTTTTTGAAAACAATAACAATATCCTGGATTCATTACAAGATTTTT
Source organism: Bombina bombina (assembly GCF_027579735.1). Classification (NCBI taxonomy): domain Eukaryota; kingdom Metazoa; phylum Chordata; class Amphibia; order Anura; family Bombinatoridae; genus Bombina; species Bombina bombina. The sequence continues at coordinate 792,272,988 of NC_069501.1, read as the reverse complement.
TTTCTGCTTTAACTAGTCTATATCAAGACTCAAATTCTCAAATAAATGCTGAAATGAGATTGAGGTCTTTAAAACAAGGTAAGAGAAATGTGGAGGATTATACCACTGAGTTTCAGATGTGGGCAGAGGACTCTCAGTGGAATGAAATCAGTTTGAAAAATCAATATCGTTTAGGTTTATCTGAAACACTCAAAGATGAACTTTCACGTCTTGAGATCCCAGATACCCTTGATGGTCTTATTAAATTAAGTACATCTTTAGATCGTCGTTTGAGAGAAAGGAGGGCAGAAAAGGCCTCTAATGATACCTCATATAGAAGACCTTACCAAGTCACAACAAGTCATGACAAAGCTCATGGCAGTGCTACCCCTATGGAGATTGGTGTACTTAGAGGACCTCTGCCACCAGAGGAAAAAATTAGAAGGAGGTTGGAAAATCTCTGTTTATATTGTGCTCAAAAAGAACATGTAGTATCTACTTGTCCTTTGTTGAAAAAACAAAAGAATGGTAAGAAAAAAACCAGTGACTTAATTTACAGCATAGCTAATGATACACACATGACTTTGTCTATTTCTTTACAGTGGGACCAGAAAAATATCCAAACCAAGGCATTAATTGATTCAGGAGCATCCGGAAATTACATTGATTCCACTTATGTAAATAAAAATCGAATACCTACTATTTGTAAACAAAATCCTGTATCTATTAAGCTGATAGATGGTTCATTAATAGAACAAGGACCTATTACACATCATACTATTCCCCTGCTTGTAACATCATTGCAGGGACACACTGAATATTTATCTTTTGATCTCATAACCATTCATCAGCATACTCTCATCCTAGGCTATCCTTGGTTGAAGAAACACAACCCTCACATAAATTGGGTTTCAAATAAGGTAACATTAGATTCTGCTTTTTGTTCCCAAACTTGTTATCCACATCAAACCATAGCGTCACTTGATATTGGTTTACCCTCGTGTTATCAGGATTTGGCAGATGTATTTAATTTAAAAGAGGCAGAAAACCTTCCACCTCATAGGGAGTTTGACTGTCCTATCGATATAATACCTGGTTCCAAAATCCCTCATGGTAAGATCTATCCCCTCTCTCAAGAGGAACTCCAGTATATAAGAAACTACTTAGACGAAAATTTACGTAAGGGATTTATTTCACACTCCACATCCCCTGCAGCTGCAGGTATGTTTCTAGTAAGAAACAAGGATGGTACCATAAGACCTATTATTGATTATAGAGCTTTAAATAACATCACAATAAAAAACAGATACCCGTTACCTTTAATACCTGAACTTTTGGAACGTCTAACTGGTGCAACTATTTACACCAAATTAGATTTAAAGGGAGCTTATAATTTGATTAGAATTAAAGAAGGTCACGAATGGAAAACGGCATTCAGGACCAGATATGGCCTTTTCCAATATAATGTAATGCCTTTTGGTCTGAGTAATGCTCCGGCAACTTTTCAGTTTTTTATAAATGAGATCTTTCGTGACCTGATAGACGTTTGTGTCATAATATACCTTGACGACATATTAATTTATTCTAGAACACCTCAAGAGCATGAAAAACATGTACGCTGGGTATTAACTCGTTTAAAAGAACACAAACTATATGCTAAACTGGAAAAATGTTCCTTTCATGTCACAGAAATAAAATTCTTGGGTTACATCATCAGTCCCAACAAAATTCAAATGGATCCGGAGAAGGTATCAGCAATTCTAAATTGGCCTACTCCTACTTCCACAAAATCTGTACAACGATTCATTGGTTTTGCGAATTTTTATAGGAAGTTTATAAAAAATTTCTCTTCAATCGTTAAACCATTAACAACACTCACTAGTGAAAAACAAAGATTTAAGTGGACCGAATCCGCTAGTCTTGCCTTTAATAAATTGAAAGAAAATTTTACTACAGCTCCCATTCTAGTTATGCCAGATTTTGATTCAGAATTTATCCTTGAAGTAGATGCATCCGACTCAGGTATCGGTGCAGTTTTATCACAACAAGATAAGAACAAGACTGAGATTCATCCTATTGCTTTCTATTCAAAAATGTTAACTAGTGCTGAGAAAAACTATAGCATAGGAGATAAAGAACTTCTAGCTATAAAACGTGCTCTAGATCATTGGAGACATTTATTAGAAGGTTCTAAGCTACCTTTTAAGATTTATACTGACCATAAAAATCTTGAATTTCTAAAAACAAGTAAGACCTTGTCTGCAAGACAAGCAAGATGGTCTATATTTTTTGATCGTTTCGATTTTCTCTTAACCTACAGACCAGGACATTTAAATACCAAAGCCGATGCCCTCTCTAGATTACATGAACAAGACACTCATAATCAAATTTACCAAATCATTCCAAAAGAAAAAATTATAGGTTTATTAACACCTTTAGAAGAGGAGATCTTAAAAGAATTAAAACATGAACCACCACATGGAATAGACTGTCAAAAAGATTCCAAGACTGGTCTTTTCTATCATAATTCTAAACTATATATCCCCAAACAAATTAGATCTTCTATTCTTAAACAAACCCATGACGGGACACTAGCAGGCCATCCAGGTATTTCTAAAACTATAGACCTAACCAGGAGAAATTATTGGTGGCCACTCATGGATACCTATATTACAAACTATGTAAAACATTGTGATACCTGTGCCAGAAACAAGTTAACACACAAAAGACCATCAGGTCTTTTATCTCCTCTGCCTATTCCTGACAAACCCTGGAGTACCATATCAATGGACTTTATTGTCGAGTTACCTGAATCCCACCATTACAATACTATTTTAGTTGTCATTGATCATTTAACAAGACTGGCTCATTACATTCCCCTAAAAGGTCTCCCTACAGCTTTCACTACAGCTCACGTTTTCCTAGACAACATAGTTCGCTTACATGGACTGCCCAAAGTTATAATAACTGATCGTGGTACACAGTTTACCTCTAATTTTTGGAGATCCCTATGTAAGTTAATCAAAATTGATTCTAGATACTCGACTGCTTTTCACCCTCAGACAAATGGCATTACAGAACGACTCAACCAAACCCTTGAGCAATATCTTCATTGTTATATATCTCATCTGCAGGATGACTGGTCATCCTATTTACCTTTGGCTGAATTCTGTTATAACAATACTACTTCTACATCTACTAAACTATCCCCATTCTTCGTTACTTATGGATATCATCCTACTACTATTTCATTGTCCTCTCAACAAGTGAACTCTCCCTCAGCATTGGATTTCGCAACTACCCTACAAGAAAGACTTAACATCCTGAAAAAACATCTTTCGGAAGCTAAAGATTATCAAAAAAGGTTATATGATACCCATCACACTGCTAGCCCGGCTTATCAGATTGGAGATTTGGTACTACTCTCGACAAAGAATCTCAAACTGTCAGTTCCTAGCAAAAAGTTAGCAAATCAATATTTGGGTCCTTTTAAGATTTCTAAAATAATCAACCTCAATGCTGTGAGATTAGAGCTTCCCCAGGATTTTAAGATTCACCCCTCTTTTCATGTCTCTCTGTTAAAGCCATATCTTCCTTCACCTCAGTCTCTCTCCTTGTCTCGACCACCTCCAATACTCGTTGATGATCGAGAGGAGTATGAAGTTGAAGCTGTATTGGATTCTAGGATCCATAGGAAGAGGTTAGAGTATCTTGTGAAATGGAAAGGTTATGGTTCGGAGGATAACTCTTGGCAGCTTCATTCTGATCTTCGCACTCCCCGTCTTCTACGAAATTTTCATCGCCGCTATCCTGAGAAACCTAGTTTGGAAACCCCTGGGGTGCTTCCTTGAAGGGGGGGAGATGTGGTATACCTTTAACTATAACCCCTCCTATTTGGTCTCCACCCTATATAAGGACTACCTGTAACACTCATTTACTGCCTGATTATTGAAGTCTTAGCTACTCTGGTGTAGCTTTCCTTATCTCAGGTCTCCTATTGCTTGTATCCTGTGCAAGGTGGTTTACTTTGTTTACTCTAGCTGCGTCTTGAATCTCTTATGCTCAAATCGTTACTTTGTCATTACCGACTTTGAATCATTTGTTTCTACCAATTCAGATTCTGAGCTTGTCAGTATTTCTTTTTCATCTGTGGCCTCCGGTTATATATATATATCTTGAACATAAGATATATATTATATTAAATATTCCTTATATTTATTAACACTTAAGTCAGTAGTTAATATACAAATTCATCATATATTAAATGTCTCATATTGTTTAATCAGGCTACATAGAAGTTGTTTTCTGATTATTACAAAAAAGAGCAACAAGCTCTAATTTTAGAGCTAACCTTTATAACCAATGTGCAAATACTTTTTTACTTAAATACGAAGCTCAGAATACCACAGATCCAGACTTCAGCCCGAGGATGGACGTCACTCTTCAGCCCCCCGCTTGGGCTTGGATCAACACTTCCGAGGACCGATCGGTGAACCTGGTATGGTGAAGATAAGGTAGGAAGATCTTCAGGGGCTTAGTGTTAGGTTTATTTAAGGGGGGTTTGGGTTAGATTAGGGGTATGTGGGTGGTGGGTTGTAATGTTGGGGGGGTATTGTATGTGGTTTTTTTACAGGCAAAAGAGCTGAATTCTTTGGGGCATGCCCCGCAAAGGACCCTGTTCAGGGCTGGTAAGGTAAAAGAGCTTTGAACTTTTTTAATTTAGAATAGGGTAGGGCATTTTTTTATTTTGGGGGGCTTTGTTATTTTATTAGGGGGCTTAGAGTAGGTTAATTAGTTTAAAATTGTTGTAATATTTTTCTAATGTTTGTAAATATTTTTTTATTTTTTGTAACTTAGTTCTTTTTTATTTTTTGTACTTTAGTTAGTTTTTCTCTTGTAAGGTGTATCCAGTCCACGGATCATCCATTACTTGTGGGATATTCTCATTCCCAACAGGAAGTTGCAAGAGGACACCCACAGCAGAGCTGTAATATAGCTCCTCCCCTAACTGTCATAGCTAGTCATTCTCTTGCAACTCTCAACAAGCTTGGATGTTGTAGGAGAGAGTGGTTAAATATAGTTAGTTTATTTTCTTCAATCAAAAGTTGGTTATTTTTAAATAGTACCGGAGTTGTGCTATTTTATCTCAGGCAGTAAATAGAAGAAGAATCTGCCTGAGGTTTCTATGATCTTAGCAGGTTGTAACTAAGATCCATTGCTATTCTCACATATGTCTGAGGGGATTACACAGATGAGGTAACTTCAGCGAGAGAATGGCGTGCAGTTTATTCTGCTATCAGGTATGTGCAGTTATAATTTTTTCTAGAGATGGAAAACACTAGAAAATGCTGCTGATACCGGATTAATGTAAGTTAAGCCTGAATACAGTGATTTAATATCGACTGGTATCATGCTTACTCCCAGGGGTAATACCCTTATGATATTGCAATATAAACGTTTGCTGGCATGTTTAATCGTTTTTATATATGCATTGGTGATAAAACTTTATTGGGGCCTAGTTTTTTCCACATGGCTGGCTTAAATTTTGACTAGAAACAGTTTTACTGAGGCTTTCCACTGTTATAGTATAAAAGTTACAGTTGGTGCAGTTAAAATTACAAACTGTGACATCCAGCTTCCCTCAGGAGTCCCCTGTATGCTATAGGACATCTCTAAAGGGCTCAAAGGCTTTCCAAAGTCGTTTATTGGGGAAGGTAGGACCACAGCTTGCTGTGGCAGTTGGTTGTGACTGTTAAAAAAACAAAAAACAAAAAAAAAACGTCTATTTCGTTTTTTTTTATCCGTTTTTTGAACTAAGGAGTTAATCATCCATTTGCAAGTGGATGCAATGCTCTGCTAGCCTATTACATACACTGTAAAAATTTCATTTGATTTACTGCATTTTTTCACTGTTTTTCAAATTCTGACAAAATTTGTTTCTCTTAAAGGCACAGTACCGTTTTTTATATTTTCTTGTTAACTTGATTTAAAGTGTTTTCCAAGCTTGCTAGTCTCATTGCTAGTCTGTATAAACATGTCTGACATAGAAGAAACTCCTTGTTCATTATGTTTAAAAGCCATGGTGGAACCCCCTCTTAGAATGTGTACCAAATGTACTGATTTCATTTTATGCAATAAAGATCATATTCTGTTTTTAAAAAATTATCACCAGAGGAATCTGACGAGGGGAAAGTTATGCCGTTTACTTTACAAGACATGGCGGCAGTCATGGATAATACACTGTCAGCGGTATTAGCCAGACTACCTGAACTTAGAGGTTAGCGAGATAGCTCTGGGGTGAGACAAAATGCAGAGCATACTGACGCTTTAAGAACCATGTCTGATACTGCCTCACAATATGCAGAAGCTGAGGAAGGAGAGCTTCAGTCAGTGGGTGATGTTAATGACTCAGGAAAGATACCTGATTCTAATATTTCTACATTTAAATTTAAGCTTGAACACCTCCGCGTGTTACTTAGGGAGGTTTTAGCTGCTCTGAATGACTGTGATACCATTGCAGTGCCAGAGAAATTTTGTAGACTGGATAAATGCTTTGCAGTGCCGGTGTGTACTAATGTTTTTCCAATACCTAAAAGGTTTACAGAAATTATTAATAAGGAATGGGATAGACCAGGTGTGCCGTTCTCTTCCCCTCCTATTTTTAGAAAAATGTTTTCCAATAGACGCTACCACACGGGACTTATGGCAGACAGTCCCTAAGGTGGAGGGAGCAGTTTCTACTCTAGCAAAGAGTACTACTATCCCTGTCGAGGACAGTTGTGCTTTTTTAGAGCCAATGGATAAAAAAATTAGAAGGTTACCTTAAGAAAATATTTATTCAACAAGGTTTTATCCTACAGCCCATTGCATGCATTGCCCCTGTCACTGCTGCTGCGGCGTACTGGTTTGAGTCTCTGGAAGACGCTTTACAGGTAGAGACTCCATTGGATGACATACTTGGCAAACTTAGAGCACTTAAGCTAGCCAATTATTTTATTTCTGATGCCATTGTTCATTTGAATAAACTAACGGCTAAGAATTCTGGTTTTGCTATACAGGCGCGCAGAGCGCTATGGCTTAAATCATGGTCAGCTGACGTGACTTTAAAATCTAAGCTACTTAACATTCCCTTCAAGGGGCAGACCCTGTTCGGGCCTGGTTTGAAGGAGATTATTGTTGATATCACGGGAGGAAAAGGTTGTGCCCTTCCTCAGGACAGGTCCAAATCTAGGGCCAAACAGTCTAATTTTCGTGCCTTTCGAAACTTCAAGGCAGGTGCGGCATCAACTTCCTCTAATAATAAACAAGAGGGAACTTTTGCTCAATCCAAGACGGTCTGGAGACCAAACCAGACCTGGAAAAAAGGTAAGCAGGTCAAAAAGCCTCCTGCTGCCTCTAAGACAGCATGAAGGAACGACCCCCTATCCGGTAACGGATCTAGTAGGGGGCAGACATTCACTCTTCGCCCAGGCGTGGGCAAGAGATGTTCAGGATCCCTGGGCATTGGAAATTATATCCCAGGGATATCTTCTGGAATTCAAAGCTTCCCCCCCAAAAGGGAGATTTCACCTTTCACAATTATCTGCAAACCAGATAAAGAGTGAGGCATTCTTACACTGTGTACGAGACCTCCTAGTTATGGGAGTGATCCATCCAGTTCCAAAGGAGGAACAGGAACAGGGTTTTTACTCAAATCTGTTTGTGGTTCCCAAAAAAGAGGGAACCTTCAGACAGATTTTGGATCTAAAGATCTTAATCAAATTCCTCAAAGTTCCGTCGTTCAAGATGGAAACTATTCGTACCATCCTACCACTGATCTAGGAGGGTCAATATATGACTACAGTGGATCTAAAGGATGCTTATCTTCACATTCCGATACACAAAGATCATCATCGGTTTCTCAGGTTTGCCTTTCAAGACAGGCATTACCAGTTGTAGCTCTTCCCTTTGGATTAGCTACAGCCCCAAGAATCTTTACAAAGGTTCTAGGGTCGCTTTTGGCGGTCCTAAGGCCGCGGGGCATAGCAGTAGCCCCTTATTTAGACGACATCCTGATACAGGCGTCAAACTTCCAAATTGCCAAGTCTCATACGGACGTAGTACTGGCATTTCTGAGGTCGCATGGGTGGAAAGTGAACGAGGAAAAGTGTTCTCTATCCCCACTCACAAGAGTTTCCTTTCTAGGGCCTCTGATAGATTCTGTAGAAATGAAAATTTACCTTGACGGAGTCCAGGTTATCAAAGCTTCTAAATTCCTGTCGGGTTCTTCATTCCATTCCGCGCCCTTTGGTGGCTCAGTGTATGGAAGTAATCGGCTTAATGGTAGCGGCAATGGACATAGTGCCTTTTGCATGCTTACATCTCAGACCGCTGCAACTATGCAGGCTCAGTCAGTGGAGCGGGGATTACACATATTTGGCCCCTCAACTGAATCTGGACCAAGAGACCAGGGATCCTCTTCCCTGGTGGCTATCTCGGGTCCATCTGTCCAAAGGTATGACCTTCGCAGGCCAGATTGAACTATTGTAACAACAAATGCCAGCCTTCTAGGTTGGGGTGCAGTCTGGAACTCCCTGAAAGCTCAGGGATCGTGGACTCAGGAGGAGTCTCTCCTTCCAATAAATATTCTGGAACTAAGAGCGATATTCAAGGCTCTTCAGGTTTGGCCTCAGTTAGCAACTCTGAGGTACATCAGATTTCAGTCGGTCAACATCACGACTGTAGCTTACATCAACCATCGAGGGGGAACAAGAAGTTCCCTAGAGATGTTAGAAGTTTCAAAAATAATTCACTGGGCAGAGATTCACTCTTGCCACCTATCAGCTATCCATATCCCAGGTGTAGAGCACTGGGAGGCGGATTTTCTAAGTCGTCAGACTTTTCATCCGGGAGAGTGGGAACTCCATCCGGAGGTATTTGCACAACTGATTCTCCGTTGGGGCAAACCAGAACTGGATCTCATGGCGTCTCACCAGAACGCCAAGCTTCTGTGTTACGGATCCAGGTCCAGGGATCCCAAGGCGACACTGATAGATACTCTAGCAGCGCCCTGGTCTTTCAACCTGGCTTATGTGTTTCCACCATTTCCTCTGCTCCCTCGACTGATTGCCAAGATCAAGCAGGAGAGAGCATCGGTGATTCTGATAGCACCTGCGTGGCCACGCAGGACCTGGTATGCAGATCTAGTGGACATGTCATCCTTTCCACCATGGTCTCTGCCTCTGAGACAGGACCTTCTACTTCAGGGTCCTTTCAACCATCCAAATCTAATTTCTCTGAGGCTGACTGCCTGGAGATTGAATGCTTGATTTTATCAAAGCGTGGCTTCTCCGAGTCAGTTATTGATACCTTAATACAGGCACGAAAGCCTGTCACCAGGAAAATTTACCATAAGGTATGGCGTAGATATCTTTATTGGTGTGAATCCAAGGGTTACTCATGGAGTAAGGTCAGAATTCCTAGGATTTTATCTTTTCTCCAAGAAGGTTTGGAAAAAGGATTGTCAGCTAGTTTCTTAAAGGGACAGATTTTTGCTCTGTCTATTCTTTTGCACTAGCGTCTGGCAGATGTTCCAGACGTTCAGGCATTTTGTCAGGCTTTAGTTTGAATCAAGCCTGTGTTTAAACCTGTTGCTCCACCATGGAGCTTAAACTTGGTTCTTAAGGTTCTTCAAGGAGTTCCGTTTGAACCTCTTCATTCCATAGATATCAAACTTTTATCTTGGAAAGTTCTTTTTTTTTTTTTTTTTGGTAGCTATTTCCTCGGCTCGTAGAGTCTCTGAGCTATCTGCCTTACAATGTGATTCTCCTTATCTGATTTTTCATACGGATAAGGTAGTCCTGCGTACCAAACCTGGGTTCTTACCTAAGGTGGTATCTAACAAGAATATCAATAAAGAGATTGTGGTTCCATCCTTGTGTTACACAATCTGGACGTGGTCTGTGCTTTAAAGTTTTACTTACAAGCTACTAAAGATTTTCGTCAAACATCTGCTTTGTTTGTTGTCTACTCTGGACAGAGGAGAGGTCAAAAGGCTTTGGCAACCTCTTTTTCTTTTTGGCTAAGAAGCTTAATCCGCTTAGCCTATGAGACTGATGGACAGCAGCCTCCTGAAAGGATTACAGCTCATTCCACTAGAGCTGTGGCTTCCACTTGGGCCTTTAAAAATGAGGCTTCTGTTGAACAGATTTGCAAGCCGGCGACTTGGTCTTCGCTTCATACTTTTTCAAAATTTTACAAATTTGATACTTTTGCTTCTTCGGAGGCTATATTTGGGAGAAAGGTTTTACAGGCAGTGGTTCCTTCCATTTAAGTTCCTGCCTTGTCCCTCCCTTCATCCGTGTACTTTAGCTTTGGTATTGGTATCCCACAAGTAATGGATGATCCGTGGACTGGATACACCTTACAAGAGAAAACACAATTTATGCTTACCTGATAAATTTATTTCTCTTGTGGTGTATCCAGTCCACGGCCCGCCCTGTCATTTTAAGGCAGGTAATTTTTAAATTTAAACTACAGTAACCACTACACCCTATGGTTTCTCCTTTCTCGGCTTGTTTTCGGTCGAATGACTGGCTATGACAGTTAGGGGAGGAGCTATATTACAGCTCTGCTGTGGGTGTCCTCTTGCAACTTCCTGTTGGGAATGAGAATATCCCACAAGTAATGGATGATCCGTGGACTGGATACACCACAAGAGAAATAAATTTATCAGGTAAGCATAAATTGTGTTATTTCATTGTATTTATTTGTAGATATTGTATTTAATTAATTTATTGATAGTGTAGTGTTAGGTTTAATTGTAGATAATTGTAGATATTGTATTTAATTAATTTATTGATAGTGTAGTGTTAGGTTTAATTGTAGGTAATTGTAGGTATTTTATTTAATTTATTTATTGATAGTGTAGTGTTAGGTTTAATTGTAGATAATTGTAGATATTGTATTTAATTAATTTATTGATAGTGTAGTGTTAGGTTTAATTGTAACTTAGGTTAGGATTTATTTTACAGGTAATTTTGTAATTATTTTAACTATTTTAGCTATTAAATAGTTCTTAACTATTTAATAGCTATTGTACCTGGTTAAAATAAATACAAAGTTGCCTGTAAAATAAATATTAATCCTAAAATAGCTATAATATAATTATAATTTATATTGTAGCTATATTAGGGTTTATTTTACCGGTAAGTATTTAGATTTAAATAGGAATAATTTATTTAATAAGAGTTAATTTATTTTGTTAGAATAAAATTATATTTAACTTAGGGGGGTGTTAGGGTTAGGGTTAAAATTAGCTTTAGGGGTTAAAAAATTTATTAGAGTAGCGGTGAGCTCCGATCGGTAGATTAGGGGTTAATACTATTTATTATAGGGTTATTGAGGCGGGAGTGAGGCGGATTTGGGGTTAATAACTTTATTATAATAGCGGTGCGGTCCGCTCGGCAGATTAGGGGTTAATAAGTGTAGGCAGGTGGAGGCGACGTTGTGGGGGGCAGATTAGGGGTTAATAAATATAATATAGGGGTCGGCGGTGTTAGGGGCAGCAGATTAGGGGTATATAGCTATAATGTAGCTGGCGGCGGCGTGCGGACGGCAGATTAGGGGTTAATAAGTGTAGGTAGCTGGCGGCGACGTTGTGGGGGGCAGATTAGGGGTTAATAAATATAATATAGGGGTCGGCGGTGTTAGGGGCAGCAGATTAGGGGTACATAGGGATAACGTAGTTGGCAGCAGTGTACGGAGCGGAAGATTAGGGGTTAAAAAATTTTTAAAGAGTGGCGGCGATGTGGGGGGGGCCTCGGTTTAGGGGTACATAGGTAGTTTATGGGTGTTAGTGTACTTTAGAGCACAGTAGTTAAGAGGTTTATAAACTGGCGTTAGCCCAGAAAGCTCTTAACTACTGACTTTTTTCTGCGGCTGGAGTTTTGTCGTTAGATTTCTAACGCTCACTTCAGCCACGACTCTAAATACCGGAGTTAGAAAGATCCCATTTAAAAGATAGGATACGCAATTGACGTAAGGGGATCTGCGGTATGGAAAATTCGCGGCTGGAAAGTGAGCGTTAGACCCTTTAATGACTGACTCCAAATACCAGAGGGCGGTAAAAACCAGCGTTAGGAGCCTCTAACGCTGGTTTTGACGGCTACCGCCCAACTCTAAATCTAGGCCTTAGACTTTTATTTTTGGTAATATTAGACTTTTATTTTAATGGAATCTTAGTCTTTTTTTAATGTTAGGATTTTTTATTTTAATTTTAACTTAGTATTTTTTTACTTTATGTAATTAGGGTTAATTTAGGGGGTGTTAGTTTAGGGGGCTTAGTGATTAGATTATTTCTTTGCGTTGTGGGGGATAGCGGTTTAGGGGTTAATTAGGTTTATTATGTTGTGGGGGTGGTGGTTCAGGGGTTAATAGTTTAATTAGGTTTATTGCGTTGTGAGGGGAAGGCGGATTAGAAGTTAATAGTTTACTTAGGTTTATTGCATTTTGAGGGGATGGCGGATTAGGGGTTAATAGATTTTATTAGTTATTGCGGTGGGGGATTGCAGTTGACAGGTACATATTGCGCATGCGTTAAGTGTTAGTTAATACTTTCAGGGAGTTACGGTGCATACATATTCAGCGCAAGGCTTGCTGCGTCTGCCTATGTGTTGCGAGGTGAAAATGGAGTAAAATGTCTTCATTTTTGCCGCGTAAGTCCTTGCGCTGAATATGCGATACTGAATAGCAATGTCGGTTCTATGTTAATTTATGGGAGTAAAAACTGTGGGCGACGGTTGAAATATAAGCGCCACATTGATATGCGGCGCCATATATGTGATCGCTCACTTCAGCTAAATACTGGTGACGCCCCTAGAATCTGAGCAGAATTTTAATATTTTTAACAAAACAGCAATCTCTAGTATTCCTTAAATGAGCAAAAAATGATTGAATTGAAAAAAAAAAATCTCTGATTGTCAGACATTGGAAAACCACGATAGCCCCTTCTTAACGGATTCGGTTAGATAGGACAACTCTATCTTTAGGAATATGGCTTTATAAAATGCAAGAAACATTCATATTTCTTGGATATCAATTTTTTTGGGGAACAATAACTCGGGCACATCCGATAGACGCTTAGATAACTAACTGACTCCCTTTACATTAACTAGCTATTTTAAAACTTATATAGATACTACAGATGTGCATTCATTTTCGGACAAATTCACATTTGGCATGAAAATGGGATTTTCGTTACATTTTAACTAAGCAAATATCTGAAGCATGCACTAACGAGAATTAAAGAAAATAAAAAAATACTGATGACAATTATAAGTATTCATTTGTTTACTTTAAAAATTTTTTAAAGGGTTTAATACTTACCTTATGTGCTTTCTGTGCTCTGGAGAGCTCATTAAGGTAAGTTTTGTAGCTACAGATAAACTTTTCAATTGTAGCTTTGAAACATTTACATTTAATTTAAACAAACCTATTAAAATGTTTAACAAAAATTCAGTTTTCGTTTTGTTTTAAACAAAACGAAAACCAAATAGTGCATCCAACGAATACTCAAGAAAACTAATTGCCTTGAATATTCAGAATGAAAAATTTGTCCGAAACGAAATTTTCTAGGCTGCACATGTCTAATAGCTACTCATAAAAATGTAATAGAGATACCCCTCCCCTGCCCTCTCTTTTTCAACCTATCCTTTCATTTTCTCTCTGGAAAATGTCTCAGAAAACTGTATGTGTTCCACTGTCCCCAAAGAGACTAAAGTGCCACCATCCTACTTACAGTACATATGGGGAAACGTTCCGGAGCCTGCAGCATTCTACCTATTCGTTAGCTCACAGCACATTTACATTTCTGCCTAACTGGCCACAGCAAATGAGACGAAGAACATGGATTCTATCAGAAATTTCAAGAGATTTTTCCCTGAACAGCTCTTGATTTGGAAACCCTTGTAAATGGTCAAAATAATGTTAAAATACCATTATTGTATACTGATTTTTGCAATATAGTGCTTAATTGCTGAAGTATACTATGCATTGGAGGTGTTCCTGGGTGTGTGCGATGCAGCTTAATTCATTGCTATAGCACCACACAAAGATATTAGCTACTCTGAATTTGCAAGTTAGTACATTTTTTTTATATACCCAGTGCTCCTCTGTGCTCCTCTGTGCAGAACCACAAGAGAGGTAACAAGAGTTAGCAATAGATAGATTAAAATTAGATTCCCATAAAATGGCCTACATGTAGATAGCAAATTCATAATATGTAAGTCAGCTCTAACTCCATTCAGATTAAATCTACCAATTACAAATTTGCAAAGTAAAAAAAAGCAAGTTATTACCTCAGCGAATCACATTCAGATTTTTGTCTGCTCAGTTCATTTTCTGTATCTGTGGCTCTTCTTGAAACCATTTTATTCTCATTCTCCGCACATGAAATTCTCTCCTTCATGAGGGAAATCTTAGACTTATTTTCCAACAGTTCATTTTCCATCTGCATGACACAAGATGCAATAAATGGCTGAACTATGTTTATACTTTATAACTTATACAAAGAATAGACTACTAATATGCAAGCACATTTGTGAGATTTTATAGTTCCCATAAGTTATCACAAATAACAGAAATGGGTGTGGCTAAGAGTAAGTAGGTGGAGCTATGCCAGAATATAATACAAAAATAAATTAACCATACTGTTTAGTAAAAAAAATTTTTTTTGTGTAGATAGTGTCTTCTACTTATTGTCTGTACTAGCTGATCTGTGAGCTTTCAGCAAATCAGAAGAGGAAGAGAGGGTCTCTCATTTTATTCTGTATCTTCATTCATCCTGAATATGTCAGGGAATGGGCCTCGGGTATTATATCCTAATATTGGGTAAATATAACACTGTTTTTTGTTGTTGAAGTATATGATTGGGAAAATATCACAAGAAGTAGTTGTGTTCTCATACTTTGAAATTGGAATTTCATGTTTTCTTGCTGAGTTTCTTGCTGTGCACGTAGCACACCTAACAATCAGCGGTCTGGTAAAGTTTGAGATTGGCACTCAGCGTTTGCATTACAAAGTGTATTATCAAGAGCACATTTTAATGCATCACTTCAAGTCACTTTATATGGATTCAAAACAGATAACTAAAAATGTGCTTCTTCATTTTTGTCAAATGAGCAATACAAGGAACAGAAGGATTTCCTATTCAACTTTTTGACTAGGGGACAATAATACAACTAACTCCACATATCGCTTCTCATATGGCACACAGAGGCATGATATATTCTCCTATCTACTCATAATTAATGGAGAAAACTTTGAGTACATGTACAAAGTGTGACCTTGCACGGGTGATAATGATATTGGCTGGATGCATTTTAACCTCAGATCTGGCAAGATTATATTTACAAGACGTTCATTTACAGGCAATTCTGAGATTCATAGAGAAAAGAGGTAACATTTGTGGAGTTGTCAGTTGTGCGCTTGGTCTCTTAGAATCTAGAACCCTTCACCCTTTTCATGAATCTCAGTTGCCTGCAGCCTTTTTATTGAGGGCACCTGGCACACCTCGATCATGCCAGACAACTATAAACAACATGCCCATGTCTCGTTGCACCAAATCCCAGAGACTTCTATTTAAAATGGCAAAGGCTGAGAGTGTAATTTCTTTACCCACCGAATGTATTTGCAAATAAAATAACAATCTGCATTCTAAAGTGAATTCAATCCACATAAAATTAAATGGAACAAATCTTACAATGACATTAGAATATCTAGGTTCCTGTTTTATTTGCAAATACTGATGGAAGGGAAAACAGTTTAAATTGTTAAAATTACACACTCAGAATTGAAGAGATTGGCCTGGTTTCCACTGCTGTTGTAAAATGTGTAAAATGGGGGTAACAATAAGTATCTCTATTACAGTCTATGGAGATGTTTAGGTTACAACCACGTTACACATCTTACAACAGCAATGGGAACTAGGCCATTGAATGCAAAATATTATTTTAAAAAAGTATTAAACTCACATCCATATCTAATGAAGTTCATGTTCTGGGATATGTTGCAGTTAATCGCAATCCTTCAGAAACCTTTAAAGGGACTCCATTTTTTTAAGCATCTTCTGACTTCCCCCTGATCACATGACTTTATCTATTGACTTGCATTTAAAGGGACAGTCTACCATAGAATTGTTATTGTTTTAAAAGGTAGATAATCCCTTTATTACCCATTCCCCAGTTTTGCATAACCAACACAGTTATATTAATATACTTTTTACCTCTGTGATTACCTTGTATCTATGAACCTTCTTCCAGCCCCCTGATCACATGACTGTGACTGTTTATTATCTATTGTCTTAAATTTAGCATTGTTTTGTGCTAAATCTTAAATAACCCCCTGTGCCTGAACACAGTGTTATCTATATGGCCCACGTGTACTTTGTCTCTTTGTGTTGAAAAGAGCTTTAAAAAGCCTGTGATAAGAGGCAGCCCTCAAAGGCTTAGAAATTAGCATATGAGCCTACCTATGTTTAGTTTAAACTAAGAATACCAAGCTAAAAAAGCTAATTTGATGATAAAAGTAAATTGGAAAGTTGATTAAAATTACAAGTCCTATCTGAATAATGAAAGTTTAATTTATACTAGACTGTCCCTTTAAGAAAATTAGTGCTGTATTGTTAGAATCCACGGGCACCAGCACAATGTTATCTATACGGCTCACATGAACTAGCTTCCCCTGTTGTGAAAAGCAAATACAAAAGCATGTGATAATGGGGCTGTCTTTAGGGACTTAGAAACAGATAGACATTTAGAGGTTTAAATGTTATAAAGTATATTAATCTAACAATGTTGGTTGTGCAAAGCTGGGGAATGGGTAGTAAAGGCGTTATCTATCTTTTTTAAACAATAACAATTTTTGCGTTGACTGTCCCCTTTATGATTTCTCTAAAAAATGCACTATTCAAATTTTTGAGGATTTTTGTAGATTATTTCATAAACTTCTCTAAAAGATTGTGATCTACCCCTTTGTTCTCTATGAATGTCACAATGTACCTTAAACTGTCTATTTTCAAATGTGCTTTGTTCTCTTGGTATCCATTGTTGAAAAAGAATATGTACATATCCTAGTGGGAGCTAGCTGGTTATTGGTGCCTGCACATATTTGTCTTTTGTGGTTGGCTGACTAGATGTGTTGAGCGCGCAATGCTGCTCCTTCAGCAAAGGATATCGATGGAATGGATTTACATACATATAGAGACATATAAATACAGATATACGTATGTATAAAAATACATTCATATATCTCAATTTGATCATGCACTCAGGTTAATGCGAGCTGGCAGAAG
Organism: Bombina bombina; assembly: GCF_027579735.1. Lineage (NCBI taxonomy): Eukaryota > Metazoa > Chordata > Amphibia > Anura > Bombinatoridae > Bombina > Bombina bombina. The sequence goes on along the minus strand of NC_069501.1, from coordinate 792,255,680 downwards.
TAAACATTTTAGTTCAAAACGAGGCTCCATTAAAGTCTATGGGGACTAAGAAAATGTGCTTGCAACTTATTTTTTTATTACCACGATGTTGCGACCATAAAGGTGCGTAATTCTTACTGTAATAAGCGCAAAACTGGGTGTGCAAATTAAAATAGAATTTAGCACCGAAAAAGGCACTATGGGCTTCATTTATAAAGCAGCGCATGCTGCTTCAGAGGCCCATTGTTTTAGGCTCCCCTAAAATGGAAGTTAAAGTGAAGGTCAATTTGGATGAATTAGTGCCCGGTTTTTAATAAACCTATTAAAAACAAGGGCACTTTAATTCATCAAAATTGACATTTCAATCCTTTTCTTCAAAAACTTACCATTGAATCCTGAAAGCCACTCCAGTGATTCCCCCTCTTCTTACGTCAGAAATGACGAATCCGGCTTCCTCCAGTCACGGCTTTCCCCCTGGGGGGAACATGGCCTGATTGGAGGAAGCCAGATTCATCATTTTGGACCCACGAAAAGGGCTGCAGCGGCTGTCAGGATTAAAAGGTACGTTTTATGAAGAAAAGGAGCGAAATGTCAATTTTGATTAATTAAAGTGCCCTTGTTTTTAATAGGATTATTAAAAACCGGGCACTAATTCATCGAAATTGACCTTCACTTTAAGAATCGGGATTACCAACAGCCCCTGCTAGTGGCCAATTGGCCACCAGTGAGTAGGGGGCGGCATTTCACAAGCATTTCACCAGAAATGTTTGTGCAATGATAAATGCAGACAGTGTATGCCGATGTCGAGCGGACATGATTCGCTATAGAGAATCATTTCCACCCATCATATGATAAATCGACCCCAATATGTACCCTTATTGTTATACTATCTATTAACAATGGCAATGATGGCGTTAACGTCCAAATATTAACATCTATTTACCATATTATTGTAGTAAAGCCCAACTAATCACACTTTTCAGACTGAAACTCTATAGCTGTGTCATTTTCTCTATATCTGATTTGCTTAATGCATAATCTTGTTAAGAACTGAAAAGCTTTGTGTGAGTTGTAGTTTGCAATGTGTCATCAACGCAAAACAGATATATCTTTCTAAGTACAAGGTAGAGAAGGGACATTTGTTTGGCATTACTTTATGCCCAATCAAATTACAGAATTATGGCCCATACCAGTTGGCGCTCAAGACTTCCTCAATTTGCTTTTCTCCTACAATAAGAAAACATCCAGCTAACATTTTAAGTGCTGGGAATAGTAGCTGTATACCCACCCTAACAGAAAACCTGTCCTGCATTGTAATTTTGTGCAGAAAAACAACATTATTTTACAAAATATTTTATTCAATGTCCTTACTGTTCTGTAGGATGATTGCAGCTCTTCTATCCTCTGCTCCAGATGAGCTCTGTCAGAGATGACATTCTCTTGGGAAATCTGTATAGGAAAACCAATAAAATAAACAATTTGTAGTTTAAAACAAACCCTTCATATAGTCACTAAATATAAAGGAAACTAGTCCTAAAGCCCGTGTACACGGGCCAATTTTTTAGGTACCGCGGTTCTCTCTCTCTCCCCCTCTCTCCCCTTCTCTCCCCCTCTCTCTCTCTCTCTCTCTCTCCCTCCCTCTCCCCCCCCTCTCTCCCCCCCCTCTCCCCCTCTCTCCCCCCCCTCTCCCCCTCCCTCTCTCTCTCTCCCCCCCTCTCCCCCCCTCTCTCTCTCCCCCCCTCTCCCCCCCTCTCCCCCTCCCTCTCTCTCTCTCCCCCCCCTCTCCCCCCCTCTCTCTCTCCCCCCCTCCCACCTCTCTCTCCCCCTGTCCCCCCCTCCCCCCTCTCCCTCTCCCCCCCTCTCCCTCTCCCCCCCTCCCTCTCCCCCCCCTCCCCCCCTCTCCCTCCCCCCCCCTCTCTCCCCCTGTCTATTCTCTGCTGTGCGCTGCTTAAACCACGGAGGTGCGCGTGCGAGGTCAATCTAAGGCCAAGTGTGTTTGTCTCTACTGCGCATGACGGCTTCAGACAAACACACTTGGCCTTTTATAATATAGGATAATCATGTCAAACTGTTTTGACTATTTTTTTAATGTTTAACAAGCAAATTTACCATGCAGTAATAAAATAGATAATAAAATGAAAGGATATAAAAAAAACCAATTTAAACACCCTGACTTGCATTTAACTGTGTCCCTTGCAATATAGAATGGAAACATCTTTTTTAAATGATACATCACTTTCCTCGTGATATCACTTGATATAAACATAACTCATACAGATGTAAATCCATATACCCTATAATCTCTGTATATCATGATGAACCAAAAAAATCCATTAAACACCCAGGAGACTTTTATAAAAACACTAGGGTCTCTTCTTTCAAATGAAGGTTCATAAAACCTCCTAGAAACCGCAATATCAAAATAAAAATGACTTAATATTTTTATATAAAATTTGCATTCTCTTCATTAATATTATAATATTATCATACTTATTCTCCCACCCAGGAAAATTCTACTGGGAGTTCAGGCATGGATGCATCTATAAAATAATTTTTAACCTAATCTTTTCATAATTTGGCAAATACAAATGAATCCCCCCAAATTATTGGTTACTTTATCTATGTAAATAGACACTGGTACCTGACCACAAAATGTCCATGTGATTACACTACACACATATTAAAGGGGACAGTCAACACCAAAATTGTTATTGTTTAAAAAGATAGATAACGCCTTTACTAGCTATTCCCCAGCTTTCCACAACCAACATTGTTATATTAATGTACTTTATAACATTTAAACCACTAAAATGCTAAAATGCAAGTCAATAGATAATAAATAAATAGCCATGTGACCAGGGTGAAGTGAAATGAGGCTTAGATACAAGGTAATCATAGAGGTAAAAAGTATATTAATATAACCATGTTGGTTATTCAAAACTGGGGAATGTGAAATAAAGGGATTATCTGTATTTTTAAACAATAACATTTTTGGAGTTGACTGTCCCTTTAAATGCTTTATCTGTAATTTCTTACCTTTAGTCGTTCTCTTAAGCTGTCGCGCTCTGTGGTCATTCTTCTTAAATCTGCTATAGCAGTGTCACGTTCATTCTCTACACGTCGCAGGATGGACTGAGCTGTCACATTGGATTTTGGAGTCTTAGGAGATCTCATGAGCTCCTTTCTTAGTCTTGTTATCTCTAATTGAGCCTGGTATATTATAAAAGTTAGCTCAATGTAAGTCGGATTAGTTAAGCAGTTCATTATCTTGTATCACCTAGTGTTAATATGCTTGTGTGTTTTATAAATAAAGCTTTGTTTTGTGAAATACTGAAAATTATATTTTTACAAACATAACTAATAGTGTGCATGTTAAAGTATTAAAGTACCATTCTGGTGCAAATATGACATGTTACTGACCATAGCTAACTATGGAGTTTATCACAATCTCGCCCTTGTTTTCTTAAGTGATTTGAACAGGGGCATTATTGGTATAGTGTTCATCTGTGCTTGACTAGTTATTGATTTTGCTATTTTTTATAATTTGTGTAAAAGTTTTTCTTATTCTTTTTTTTTGTGTAAAAGTTTTGTGTATCTGTGTGCTGGTACTGCTTCCTAACACCAACCAACATGGCGGGTGTAATGTGTTAAATTCTAAAACTCTTTGGGGTACTTGTTAATAATTTAAAAATAGCCCTGTAAATGTGTCATTAAATGATCTGCTAATCAGGACTAGCACGTTATGTATAGATTCATTTTCACCAAACCGATAATAAAAACGGTTCTTCTGATAAACAATGAAAATCAGGTAGATATTGAAAAGGGCTCATTAGTATTTAAAATGCTGATAATTATCAAATAATAGCTTGTAATAAGGCTCCTTTGTGTTTAACAAAAAAAGGGATTAAATGGCTAGTAAACCCACCAAATAATGTTATAAAATTCTGCACATAGTACAGAATTATATAACATTAGGTTAGCGCCAGCTTTCTAAATCAGATCAGAGCGGGAGCGAGCTACATTCATTTTAATGGCGTGATTGGGCCGGCTGTGACTAGACAGCGTGCCCAATGCACTTAGAAAAAAAAACAGACCTGCTCAGTAGAGCCAGGAGATGCGGTCTGTAAAATACATTTTTGTAAGAAAATATCTGTGACATACTTTGATTTAGAAAGCTGGCGCTAACCTAATATTATATAATTATGCACTATTTGGTGGGTTTACTGCCCCTTTAAGCATAATGTTAAAGTCTTAGGGCCATATTACAAGTGGTGCGCTATTTAGCGATTGCTCGAGTGTTAACACCGCCAGAAGATTTTGCGTATTACAAGTTGAAAGCATGCAAGCAAAACCTGCAGCACAATAAATTCAGGACTTCGGATATCACAACCCATGATAACTTATTCTCCCCTATAGACTTCAATGGATAGCGCAGAAGAAAAAATACTAACACTTATTGCTAATGGGTTAGCGTACATGAATAATTAGTGTACTCCTCTCAGACTTATGTGCGCAAACCCGACAGAAGTACACTAATTCTTCATGTGCACTAACCCAACGTGAGTTTTATTAAGATACGTTATGTATTTATTAACTATAAAATATTTAAAAATATTAATAAAATAAATATTATAGATGTACTAAAATATTCTAAAATAAGATCCATAGAATATATATATGTATATTTTACATTAACTATAATAATTATTATTAATATTTAATATGTACTATTTACATAACGCACCTTAAGATAACTATTCTTAGCGTGCTAACCCGACACTGCGTTAGACCTAAAGTGCACAACTATATCTATATGAATATATGCAGGTGTATATGTATATACAGTATACAGTATATCAAAAAAAGATACAAAGAGCACAAAGAAGAATTGATAATAGGAGTAACTTAGAAAGTTGCTTAAAATTGCATACTATCTGAATCACGAAAGGAAAAAATTGGGTTTAGGATCCCTTTAACTGCAAAGAGCTCTGATGCACTTATATATATCTCTATATGTGTGTCTATATGTGTGTGTGTTTATATGTCTGTAAATACATATATATACATATACTACATACCTACATATGTACACATATATATATATACACACACACACACATAAATATACATATTTAGACATAAATATGTATGTGTCTCAATATTAAAGCCCTTTGCTGAGACCCCATTGCACCAGAGACCTCATATCTTGGAGCACTTATAACTTTTTTGTGCAATATTTTCTGTGAATAATTTTTATTAGATAGTGCTATTAAGTGGGTAACTATACTTTGTAATGTATTTTTGATGTGTTTTTTGTGACACTTTTTTGTTTCACGAAACAGTTAACCAAAGCTCTGAGGATGCAGTAATCATTGTAGCGTAAATTGCGATTGTGCTCAAGTGATCGCTTTTGCTTTGAAATCATAATACCAGCAGTAAACCTGACGAGCGAAAACAACCACGATAAATCCCTTATCGCCCGCGCATATCATCTTTAGTGTTTCCCCTTAAAGTGGAACATATTACATTTTAGAGGGACATTTATATGAGGAATAAAGGAATGATTAGTTCACTACCATTCTCTTGCATCCCTCTGGCCTCCCCCATAAAAAAGTAAGTATTCTCTACTTTCTCCCGGTCATCTTGCTCTGTCTCATATATCATGGAATGTCAAAGATTGATATTTTATATTCAACATTTCTAACAGACATATTTCAGGGTTCAAAATAGATGTTTCATTAGCTCTTCTACTGAGCGCCATCACACATCATCACCACTGGGTGGCGATATTTATACATTTAGAGCTTAAAGAGACATGAAACCCCTATTTTTTCTTTCATGATTTAGAAAGAGCATGCAATTATATACAGCTTTCTAATTTACTTCTGTTATCTAATTTGCTTCATTATCTTACTATCCTTTGCTGAAAAGCATATCTAGATATGCTCAGTAGCTGCTGATTGGTGGTTGTACATAGATGCCTCGTGTGATTGGCTCACCCATGTGAATTGTTATTTCTTCAACAAAGGGCATCTAAAGAATGAAGCAAATTAGATAATAGAAGTAAATTGGAATGTTGTTTAAAATTATATTGTCTATCTGAATCATGAAAGAAAATTTTGGGGTTTAATGTCCCTGGCAGCAGTTTAACTTGCTCCTGAACAATTATGTGATTTTGGTTTGATATTTGCAAGCTTGATAGAAAGCTTTTTGAAGAATAACATTTGGAAAATGATGGTAATTCAGAATTTATGTCTCTCTCTCTCTCACACACACACACACACACACACACACACACACACACACATATATATATATATATATATATATATATATATATATATATATATATATATACACACATACAAAACACGGGTGGGGTCAGCACTGACCGGGTACACATCCTATGACCCTGTAACATGCACAGCCCTGGGTGCAAAACAGCACTCTCACCAGAGTCAAAGGCAGTTAACCCCAGATAGGCCTGGGTGCAAGGCCCAAACAGGGAAAATTACAAAAAAATAATACATTAATATAGCACACAGAGAAAGTCCAGCACTCACTCACAAGCTCTCAACTAAAATAAAAGTTAGTTGAGAGCTTGTGAGTGAGTGCTGGACTTTCTCTGTGTGCTATATTAATATATATATATATATATATGAAGATGCAAAGGGGAACCAGCACACACTCTTTCAATAGTTCATCATCCGGAGTGCCCTTCAAACAAAATACATAAAGAACAGGCAATGGGAAGGCACTCACCGTAATAAATTGAATACTTTATTCACTTGTGAATAAAGTATTCAATTTATTACGGTGAGTGCCTTCCCATCGCCTGTTCTTTATATATATATATATATATATATATATATATATATATATATATATATATATATATATATATATATATACTGTATATATATAAAAGTTCAAGAAAAGACAGCACTCACCGGTGTTTAGCAAAGTAAAAAATTAGCTTTTAATGTTTCATTTAAAAAACAAAGGGAGATTGCATGACGTTTCGGTGCTGTACTAACACCTTTATCAAATGTTCCCAAAGTAGAGACAGTCCCAAAGTTAGTTCATCCTCAGTGTGATGTCCCACAAAAGAAAGTATAAAAGCAATCCAGCTACAGTTCATTCATACCCTTCACAAATGATACAATTCCAAACACCTGAAATGTGAAAGCGTTGCCTACGTGCACGTCCTCTTGCTATGTGGCATATCCCAATAGGTCAGCATATTCCACCTAAGGTTTCCCTTTCAGATAGCGTAGTAAACCGCACGGCTAATTTTCATAGATGATGACGCGGTGATGTATTAACGCCCCCTCGGCAAGCGTGGAAAAGTATCATTCGTCTGCTTCTAAATGGAAAACGGATATCCAACATATGGTGAAAAAGCAACTATGTTGCATATAGGCAATTTTGCACAGCATCATGTTCCACATCTAGTGGATGATTCCGTGATTCAGACATACCAGGCTTCCGATCTTAAGCACCCGGGAGGAGCATAGGTAACTTGACTCATAGATGTATCACGCCCACTAATGGACGTCATCAAGGGGGAATGTACTTGTCACCATGAACTGTAGAATACTGGATGAGAGGTGTCAAAAGCGCACGGTCATAAGCACTAATAGTGCCTCCAGGAGAACTTGCTCCATCTTCATGCCCCACTTATCGTGGGTGACACCATATTGTCAGGATCAATATAAAGAATATGTCCCTCCTTGTAGCCTTAGTGACAAAATCCTTAAGGAGTATGTAATGAAATACTGAGTGGCTTTTAACACGACAGGTGTTGGAAAATCCAATTTAATATTTAGACCTTTAGGGGATACTGTGTACAGCATGTAGATCCACCTTGATTCCAATTGGAGTAACATCCTTGCACGATCACCAACCCTCTTTTGTGGGGGAATATGTTCAATGATCATGCTACGTAGACTGGACAAATTGTGTTTCTGTGTGGCAAAGTGGCGTGCCACTGGGAGGTCAGATTTGCCACTTTTTAATTCTTCCCTTTTAGAGAATCTGTGGTTTGCCATTCTATTTTTAAAGGAAGTAGTAGTTTTCCCAACATAAAACAGGGAACAGGGACACATAAGAATATAAATGACAAACGTGCTGCTGCATTTTAGCCTATGTCGAATTGAGCCAGAAACATTAGAGACATGCTGGTTAAAACGGACAACAAGCAAAGCTACCAACAAGAGACATGGCTGAAAACTAGCAAAGTAGGATGCTTTAGTTGTGGAGATTGCGTGACTTTTAACAGTATGCACATGGGGGATTCGTTCCAACATCCCCACAAGAACAAACGGTATACAATTTGACATAAGCTAACATGCAGCAGCATTAGGTTAACAAATGATACTTAACCACCCTTGCCGAGGGGGCGTTAATACATCACCGTGTCATCAGCTATGCAAATTAGTCATGCGGTTTACTATGCTATCTGAAGGGGAAACCTTAGGTGGAATATGCTGACCTATTGGGATATGCCACATAGCAAGAGGACGTGCACGTAGGCAATCTCCCTTTGTTTTTAAAATGAAACATTAAAAGCTCATTTTTACTTTGCTGAACACCAGTGAGTGCTGTCTTTTCTTGAACTTTTGTATTATTTTTTTGACATAAAAAACCCCGGCAGTTGTTATTTTGTGCATAGGAGTGTAATACCTTTGGGAAATATTAATATATATATATATATATATATATACACATTTATATATACATATATATATATATACACACACACACACACACATATATATATATACACACACACATATATACAAACACACACACTCTCAGACTCACACACACATTATATATATATATATATATATATATATATATATATATATATATATATATATATATATATATATATATATATATATATATATATACACACATATATATATATATACACACACATATATATACACACACACACACACGTCATTTGGCATTGCTCTACTATCGTTTATCGCTTTTCTTCCCCATGTACATACAGTATGTTTAACTCTTTGGAAATTGTTACCTTTTCATAAAGTTCATTGGTTTTGTCTCGCTCTGATGTCAAGACCTTGATATTAGCCTGGATTTCTGACATGTGACGCTCATACTTTTCCAGCATTGATTGGAGCTCATCCCGTTCCCGGAAACTTTTGTTGAGATCAGAATCTGACTGTAAATACATATTATGTAAATATAGACTGTGTGTGTGTATATATATATATATATATATATATATATATATATATATATATATATATATATATATATATATATATATATATATATATATATATATATATATAAATGAATATATATATATTTATATGTATATATCCTATACACATTCTCTAAGATGCACAAAACTTGCAACTGTTTGGAATAACATTTGGGTATGGTATCCCCAGAAGGACTAAACAGTATGAATTTGGTACTGTTTTCTATAAGCCTAATTCAATTTTATGTTTTATGTTCTATTATTATGGCAGATTGTATCATTGAATCTTAACAAGGCCAACATTTATTAGTGTCCCCTATACTGTAAGCGCTCATATTACAAGTGCTGAGTTATGTGTTGTGCATATCATGCTCCTGCCTGCCTAAGCCACACCCCGCAAGTCACAGTCCCCATCTTCCAGGATTCTGAGAGGATCTCATAATCAAACAAGGGATTTAATCATACTCCATAGAGGAGAAGGAACGAATACCATATTCTAAGAGGTTGAGGAGAGGAATACCACACTCTAAGAGGTCAATGAGAGGAATTACCACAGATAGTGATTAATTACCCCTCCGTGCAATCAACATACCTCACATGTTTGAGGTCCAAATAGGAGAGCACCACTCTATTCTTTATTAATTATGCTATACAAGTGCTTACATACTGCACCATAAGTTGATGTTTCTTGTGTTTTCTCCCCTCTCTGAGCGCTGACATCTGGATCCCCCAACTACATATATATATAATTTTTAATTAAAATACATCTTTTAACATTAATTTAAAGGGTTATGGTATATGACAAGGTGATGGATTAAGAAGGGCTCAAAGGTGTATATGTATGTGGGTAGATATATGTGTGTATTCATATATGTGTATGTATGTTTATGTGTGTGTACATATGTATGTGTATGTGTGCACACATATACACACACATATATACATACACACATATATCTACACACATGCATACATATATACATAAACACCTATATCTACACACACACATACATATACATAAACACAAATGTACACACATATATACATACACATCTATATCTACACACATACAAATACACACACACACATATATATTTTCTTACATAAATATACACCTTCCCAGTCAAACACCTTGTTATATTCCATATCCATTTAAATGACTATTAAAACATTTATTTTTATTTTTTGCTTTGCGCACCTTTGGCTTAACGCTCGAGAGATAGCCTAAATAAGTTTTTCAGTGCTCACTCATAGAAGTCTTTTCTGTGAGTGATTTAGTGCGCCTGCGCTAACTGACATCCAGATTTTAACGCATCCTGGGCTTTCACTCGAGCACTAACATATAACTCTTAACTTGTAAAAAAAAAAAAAAAAGTGCTGAACTTAACAGAGGACTCATGCTGAGGGCAAGGGGAAATCACACAGCAGTCTTGGGATCTACTGATACTTATAGATCTAATAATAGTTCACAATTTAAAGTTTATGTACGAGAAGGGGAGATGTCTCTTTAACAATGCCCCTTTCTACGCTACTGACAAAATCATCTTGAGAAAAGGGAAGATAAAAAAATTCCAGAAACTGTTTAATAATTTACATATGCATTTAAACATTTCATAAATCAGTTTCAATAGATGCCTTTAACCCCTAGAGGCCATTAGGAGAGCTGGGCTTAAACGCCTTTAGGACAGCATGGAACTTCCTAACTTTTTGGAATGTTGCTTTTAGAAAATGCAAAATGCAGCTGGGAGACATGCCTAGCATCATAGGTAGAAGCCATGTGATTGCATTGACAATCTCGTGATTTCCTTTTTCCAATAAAAAATTTTCATCTAAACTTTGTTCTAATCTTCAACACTTGCCCCCAGTCTTAAAGGGGTTAAATGATTGACAAAATAGAATAAGCAGAAAATAAATAAATAAAAAAAAATAATAAAATCAAACATAAAATAAACACATAGGCCTCTAGTTATCAAGCTCCGTAAGGAGCTTGATGGCATCTGTTTCTGGCGAGTCTTCAGACTCGCTAGAAACCGCAGTTATGAAGCAGCGGTCACAAAGACCGCTGCTCCATAACCTGTCCGCCTGCTCTGAGCAGGGGGACAGTCATCGCTGGAAATTGACACCTCTTGTGAGCTGCTGGTGCAATGCTGAATACGGCGAGCGTATTACTCGCCGTATTCAGCGAGGTCTGGCGGACCTGATCCGCAGTGTCGGATCAGGTCCGCCAGACCTTAATAACTAGAGGCCATAAACATTATTAAACCCTGAATGACAGCAACATACCCTGTACGTTGCTGGTCATTAAGGGATTATCTGGCTATAATGTGCTATTGAAAATGACACCCCCATAGAAAGGGGTTAATTATGTGTAAAATAACTTTCCAATATACATAATATTTCCTCTGCTTTTCATATAAATTAATTCTAAAATTTGTGCTTTTTCCAATGTCTTGATTGATGTTAGAATACATCATACAGATTCAGGACCCACACCTTCCTATCACCTAGATTACAAATTGTGCGCTAAACCCGGTACGTAAATAACGCTAAAAATGTAGCTGTACCGCACTTTCCATAGCGCTGCCATTACAAGTTACAAGAAAACCTTCTTGTGTTGTGCAGTATAGTGTGATAAGCTCCATACCGCACAAAAGCCAAGTCCTGACTTGACGTGCTCGTTTTCCCCCATAGACATTAATGGAGAAAACGTGTTAGAAAAAAAAACACCTGCGATTGCGGAATAGCGATCGCAATAACGCATTCCCCATTGATGTCTATGGAGACAAGAAAGTTTATTATAAATCTAACACCCTAATATAAACCCCTAGTCTAAATACCCCGAATCCGCCGCCCCCCCTAACATTGCCAACACTAAATAAAGATATTAACTCCTAATCCGCCGCCCCCGACATTGCCAACACTACAATAAACCTATTAACCCCTAATCCGCCACCCCAGACATCGCCAACACTAAATAAACCTATGGATCCAGATTCTCAGATGTTCACTTGTCTTTTAAAACCTTTTCTAGAATTGATTTATTTTTAATTTCCGAATCTCTATCTATTCAAAAATTATGCGTAGATATTAGTGACATTTCAATCTCAGACCACGCGGTTATATCCCTTGGTTTTGTGTCTATGAATAGTGATAAGAATAAGTGTGCTAGATTTTTTTTCCAAGATACCTACTTAATGATGTTAAATTTTGTATATGGTTAAAACAAAGTTGGAAAGATTTTTGTAACTTAAACATCAATTATTTCAATAAAATTGACATTTTTTGGGAAACCACCAAGGCGATGCTGCGTGGTGAAATTAAAGCATACATGTGTAATCTAAATAAAAAAAGGTGCGCAGCTGAAACGCAATATACCAATCAGGTAAAAAATGCATATAGAAAATATCTAAATCAGCAATCAGTTAGAAATTGGAAAAGCTACTCCGAAGCTAGAAAAGCACGTGATATATTTCTTAAACAAAAATCTTTAGAACAAGAATCAAAAATCAGTTTATATTTTAGGAGCTTTCATGGCTGTTCTGCCAAACACCTGGCTCGCCTGACAAAAATTAGAAAGAAAAAGAATTTCATAGCGGCCTTACAAGTAGGTAATTCTAGAGTCTTTGAAACAGAGGAGATTAGCAAGGTTTTTTTTTACTTTTATCAACTACTTTATACTGATATAATTAGTGATGTCAAGAGCCAGGATAACTTCTGGCGGGATTTGCGAATCCCACAGATTCTGGAGGAGGATTCTTCCCTTTTAAATGCCCCTATTTCAGATGAAGAAATATGTACAGCCATAGATCAGCTTATACTTAATAAAGTTGCAGGACCGGATGGTTTACCGGGAGAATTTTATAAGATACTAGTGCAAGAATTAAAATTAACTCTGAGTAAATTGTTTAATTTTTACTTTTGTTCCAAAGACTTTATGTCCCCGTATTTTTCTGTAGCTAATAATTCATTAATCCTTAAAAAAGGAAAAAACCCAGAAGACCCAGCGTCTTACAGACCAATTTCTGTTTTAAACACAGATTATGAACTATTATCCTCAATATTTGCCAAGAGGCTTGCCATATTGCTTGAGAAAATTATTCATATGGACCAGGTAAGCTTCATGTTATCCAGGAACTCCACTAGACATATTCGTAGTGTTGCTATGTTTCTTGATTTTCACTGAAATTTGTATGGGATGAATAAGGCTAGTAATAAGAATATACAAGATATAGCAATTTTAACGCTTGATGCCAAAAAGGCTTTCGATTCCATATCTTGGAATTATTTAACACATTGGCCAAATTTGGATTTCATAACCAATTTATTTATTTTATCCAGAAGCTGTAAAGATTCCTAATATCTTTTTTTATTGATTAATAATACACTTTCAGATAAGATCACATTGAAAAGAGGCACACGACAAGGTTGTCCCTTGTCTCCTCTATTATTTAACATCGCATTAGAACCATTGGCGATTAAATTAAGGGAGAAGATGGAAGGTATAGCCCTGGGTTCACAGACACTCAAACTACTACTTTATGCCGGTGATCTTTTGTTATTTTTAAAGGACACTAGCCAGTCTATTCTGCTGATAATGAGATATTTGAAAGAGTTCAGTATATTTTCTGGTTACAGGGTAAATTTTCAAAAGAGCGAACTTCTCTGGGTTAAAAAATCAGCTACCAGTCTCCAAGAATTTCCGTTCAGGACAGTTGACTGTATTAAATATTTGGGTATTCTTCTTCACATAGATCCTAAAACATGGTATGGTTTGAACTTTATACCATTATTGGAGAAAATCCAATCAGACTTAGAAACTTGAACGTCTTTACCACTTTCTTTGAAGGTGCGAGTCAATCTAATAAAAACTATTATTTTTCCCAGATTGCTTTATCCCCTTCAAAACTTACCAGTTTTTATTCCTAATAAAGATGTGAAGAAACTATGTTCTTGCATGTCTAGATTTATTTGGGGTAATAAAAAGGCGCGTATATCCCTTGATAACCTTATGTTAAAAAAGGAGCTGGCAGGTTTATCCCTCCCTAATATCAAGCTTTATAACTGGGCAGCTATGACCAAGATAGCTATAGATTGGATTTTAGAGTCCAACGTAGTCTCCTCTTTTGATATCGAAAGCTTTTATTTTAAACCGTTTATGCTAAAGGCAATCTTACACTGCCCCCCTAAAACATTTCCGTCTAATATTAATAATCTTATTACTATTAAAAATATAGTATTGGCCTGGAGGAAATGTTGTTTCTTGTTGGGGATAGATCCAAGCTTTTCTAAATTCCTTCCTATTGGCGGGAACCCACAATTTTTTACCAGGAATTTATAACAAGGCCTTTCAAACTTGGAGGGACAAAAAGATTAGCTTTTTAGCACAGATTATGACAGAAAGTGGACAGGTTGTCTCCTTTCAAGATCTAATTTCTCAATTTGGCATTTCTAATAAGACCTTTTTTTTGCCTATTTACAATTACATCACTATGTGGATGCACTGGACTGTATTTTTCCAATATCTCCTGCTTGGTCTGAGATTGAATTATGTTGTTCAAAATTCAAGTTGGGCGATGCCTCTATTTCCTTAATTTATGATATCATGATGTCTAAACAGGGTGCTCTTGCTATTGGGAAAATTATCAATAAATGGATACATATTTTTCCAGATTTGGATGAAAATAAAATTGGTTCTAGTTTTTCAGCCCTTAACCCTTTGAGTGCTAAGCACTTTCCCACCTGGGTGCTAAGATTTTTTTAATGTTATTTTTATTATTTTATTTTTTGAACAATTTTTTTTAAACTTTTTTTATTTTTTTTCAGACCCCCAAGAATTACACTGTTGGAAAGGTTAGGCGATTACCTTTCCAATGGTGGGTCTGTATCTCAGGCATCTAAGCAGCATGCCCCCTACTCCTATACTTAACATTGTTAAGTATAAATAAAGTTGCGCGGTGACGTCATCATGTTATTTCGCGTGACGTCACCACGCAAAACGGGAAGCCCCGGCGATGCCTGTCACTCTGCACGATCGCTGGGGTAGGAGCGGGTGGGAGCCCCCAGATCTCCCTCAAGGTGGGAGAGTGCTAGTGATGGCTCTGAGCCGTCATTAGCACCAGAGTGAGAAACTTTGTGATGGCTCAGAGCCGTCATTAGCACTCAAAGGGTTAATCAATGTATCGTCTCCCCTTCATGGAAGGAGTCTCATGTGAAGATATTTAATCATTTTTATATTTCCACTTAAAGATTACATAAAATGTTTCCTTCTACAACCCCAAAATGCCTGTGTTGTAGTTTACCAAGTGCTGATTTTTGTCATATGGTTTGGTATTGTCCAAAGATTTATCAATTATGGCAAAAAATGGGGTTTTGGGTTTCTAATCTTTATAATTTGCCGATCCGATTTTCACTAGAGAGTATTTTTTTTTATTTAATCAATTTGAGAATCTTGGTTTATATCGAAATGTAGTTAATACGATTATTTTATTAATAAGAAATCTGATATTTAAAAATTGGAAAGCACATTCTATGCCAAAATTCTCAGTGGTGCTCAAGGAAATTCAGCTACAGATTATTTTTGAATCTTTTCAGTTACAAACAGTCTCCGATAAAAAAAATAAAATTATTTTTGAATGGCTGGCTTCCCAAATTAAGTCTTATTCAAGTAATGTCCAAAATCAGATTTTGTTCCCCTTTTTGAACTCGAACGCTTTTATGGAATTAGTTTTGCTAAAAAAAATTCCCAGCTGATTGGATATCTCTCTATAGAGATTTGTAAGATACATGTGATAGTGGGGTGAGTGGAGGGATAGTGGGTCAATCCCCCCCTTTTTTTTTTTCCTTCTTTCTCCCTTCTTTTTTTCTCTTTCTATTATGTGTGAGTGTTATGTTATTTTATTGTAATTAAAACATCCAACAGCGTTACCTTGGTTAAAGAGGATATAATATAATAATGAATGCAAGTGTTGAATCTTTCCATTTCGATATATGCTTAACCAAAAGAGTTGTATTTGGTGATTTTTCTGTTTTTCCTCTTTTAGTTAAAGAAGGATTAGATTCAGTGGGCTGGCTCTCTTTTTGTTTATAAACTTGTTAATTTATTATGATTTGCTTAGAGTCTTTGGCACCCTGCAAGGTGATTTATCAATGCTTAATGTGTCTACCTTAAATTGTATTCGCTGTTGAACCATAAATAAAATATATATTAAAAAAAACACCTATTAACCCCAAATCCACTGCCCACCCGCATTGCCAACACTTCAATAAACCTATTAACCCCTAATCCGGCGTCCACCCACATCGCTAACACCTAAATAAAGCTTTTAACCCCTAATCCGCCACCCCAGCATCACAAATACTAAACTATTCCTATTAACTCCTAAACCGCCTAACATCCACATTGCGACTACCGAAATTAAACTATTAACCCCTAAATCTAACACCCGCTAACTTAAAATTAAAGTTACAATATAACAACCTTAAAATAAATAAAAACTTACCTGTGGAATAAAAAAAAAACTAAGCTAAAACTAAAAATAAACCTAATATTACTATTTAAAAAAAATAAAAAATACCAAAAATAATAAAACCTAAATTACATCATTAAAAAATCCTACCACTACGAAAAACCCCCAAAAACTAACATTACAAAAAATAACAAAGTCTTAAATTACGAAAAATCAAAAAAATATAAGATTACAAAAATAATAAACTAAATTATCGAAAATAAAAAAAATTAAATCTAATACCCCATAAAAACAAAGAAGCCACCCCAAAATAAAAAAACACCCCTAATCTAACAATAAACTACCAATAGCCCTTAAAAGGGCCTTTTGTAGGGCATTGTCTTGCTTTTACAGAAAAAAACTACAAATTAACCCCTAGCAGTAAACCCCCCACCCACCCAACCCCCCAAAATAAAAAAGATCTAACTCTAAAAACAAACTAAGCTACAGATTGCCCCTAAAGGTTCATTTGTATGGGAATTGTCCTTAAAAGGGCAATCAGCTCTTTTGATGCCCATTAAAAAATAAAAAAGCACTAATCTTAAAAAAACAACAACAAAAAAACTAACACTAACCCCAAAAAATGTACTTACCATTCCTGAAGTCCAGATATCCATCTTCTTCCAGGCGGAGCAAAGTCTTTATCCAGGCGGCGAAGATCTTCTTCCAGGGCAGCACCATCTTCCATCTTCATCCCGGTGGCATGGCGCTGTAATGGCGGCTGCGCAGAAATCCAGCATGGAGGATCCTCTTTATTCGATCGTCCGCCGCTCACTGAAGATTTAATGCAAGGTACCCGTTTTATATTGGGGTACCTTGCATTTCTATTGGCTGAAATTCTCAAATCAGCCAATAGGATGAGAGCTACTGAAATCCTATTGGCTTATGTAAACAGCCAATAGGATTTCAGAAGCACTCATCCTTTTGGCTGAATTGAACATTTTAATCAATAGGAATGCAAGGTACCCCAATATAAAACAGGTACCTTGCATTCAATCTTGAGTGTGCGGCGGACAATCTCATGAAGAGGACGCTCCACGTCGGATGTCTGTGCGGCTGCCGTTACAGCTCCGCCCGCACCACCTTTTCTCCGCACCACCGGGATGAAGATGGAAGATGGTGCCACCCTGTAAGAAGATCTTCGCCACCTGGATGAAGACTTTGCTTCGCTTGGAAGAAGATGGATGTCCGGACTTCAGGAATGGTGAGTACATTTTTGGGGGTTAGTGTTAACTTTTTTTTTTTGGGGGGTGTTTTTTGTTTTTTTAGATTAGGGCTTTTTTATTTTTTAATGGGCAGCAAAAGAGCTGATTGCCCTTTTAAGGGATTTAAGGGAAATTCCCATACAAAGCTTACGTTTTTTTAGAGTTACGTCTTTTTTATTTTGAGGGGTTGGGTGGGTGGGAGGTTTTACTGTTAGGGTTTAATTTGTATTTTTGTAATGTAAAAGAACTGTTAAACTTAGGGCAATGCCCTACAAAAGGCCCTTTTAAGGGCTATTGATAGTTTATTGTTAGATTAGGGGTGTTTTTATTTTGGGTGGCTTTTTTTGTTTTTATAGGAGTATTAGATTAAGTTTAATTTTTTTATTTTGGATAATTTTATTTATTATTTTCTGTAACGTTAGATTTTTTTTATTTTTCGTAATTTTAGACTTATTTTTTGTAGGTTTTTTTGTAGTGCTATGATTTTTTAATTTAGTAATTTAGGTTTTTTATTTTTGGTATATTTTATTTTTTTAAATAGTAATGTTAGGTTTATTTATAGTTTAAGCCTTGTTTTTTTTATTTCACAGATAAGTTTTTATTTATTTTAAGGTAGTTATATTGTAACTTTAATTTATAGTTAGGGGGTGTTAGGTTTAGGGGTTATTAGTTTAATTTAGTTTGGTGGGTGTTTGGAAGTTTATGGGTTAATAGGTTTATTTAGGTAGTCGTGATGTGTGGGGTTGGCGGTCTAGGGGTTAATAGGTTTATTTTAGTAGGAGCGATGTGGGGGTGGCAGTTTAGGGGTTAATAGGTTTATTATAGTATTTGCAATGCAGGGGCGGCGGATTAGGGGTTAATACTTTAATTTAGTGTTGGCAATAAGGGTGGGCGGTGGATAAGGGGTTAATATGTTTATTATAGTATTTGCGATGCGGGGGTGGCGGTTTAGGGGTTAATAGGTAGTTTATGGGCGTTAGTGTACTTTGTAACATTTTTGTTTTGCAAAATCCATAACTACTGGTCTTTGATAGCGGAATGGATTGTGGCAGTATAAGCTATAACGCTAGCGGAATAGCCGGACCGCACAACCTGTAATACAGGTGATCTGAATATTCCACACTCAAAAGCCATTTATGGATCGTTATAGGCTAAAACGCTAGTGGAATAGCCGTAGCACCGTGACTTGTAATAAGGGTGAGCTGAATTTTCTGCTTGCAAAGGCCAATTTTTCAGTGGTATAGCCGTACCGCACAACTTGTAAACTAGGTATATGTAAGTAATTGCTTAATCAGTGCAGAAGCTGATTTGTATTTGTCCCTTACAGCTAAAGCATAAGAGATAGAATAAATATACTCAAAAAGCTTTTAACAAATAACTGTCTGGAAGCAACGCTATGCAAATTTTACTAACAAAATGACAATTTTAAATGCTTTTAAAACTTGTATTTTATATGCAGATCTTTTACAATGCAGCATTTATTTGCAAATAACTAGACCAGGTGGGACAGCAGAACTCTGGCAGTGTAGGGCACATAGGGAGATCCATATGAGGTCCATTAGCTGGGATCATCATGTTCTTGTGTAAAATTTCAATCTGCTGAACTTTAATGTACGAGACTGCTGACTATGGATGGATTTAGACATAACGTCATGCGATCACCCAGGTATAATGTGTATAGAAACTTACATTAATGTCCCTTTAACATTCCTTTTACTGTGGATGGTTAAAACAACTTGAACAATTTTTAATTCCAACAATAACATTTTAGTCAACAATTTAAAATACAAAATAAGTGTTTTGATGGTGTATAAATATATTTCTTACTTGGGACTGGTTGCGTTTAGGACTACAGCTTCTTCCACGAAGCATCTTCCTCAATCTTTCTGCTTCCCTCTTGTAGTAATCTTTTTCATCTTCTAATGTTTTGACAAATGAGTCAAGCTTAGATGGACTTGTTGCTTTACTCTTCCCGTTTGTTAAAATACAGTTCTTTTCTGTGAAAAAAAAACTCATTAACACTTAATATAATTTTCTTATTTTAGTTAATATATTAAAGGGAAATACAAAACATAGTGCAATAAGGAAATGCTCTATGTTTTTAACTTTTTGATGCACATGACAAGCCCTTCTCATCATGCACATTTACTTCTGCAGTGAGGATAACAAGTATGTTTCATCATCCTGGGTGGTCCTGTATTTGCCAGCTGATTATCATAACAATCAGAAATACCTCTCAGCTTTGGTTCTATTTTTGGGGTTCTGATTCTTTTAAAGAAACCAATTCAAATAAAGGGTTTCATGTCTTTATTGCTATGAAGCTATGAAGTGATTGCCATAGTAAGACTTATAACCTGACAGTAGCCACATTTTGTTGTGCTGATGATATTAGTGCTCATAGTTTGATGTTTGTCTGAACTAATAAAAAAAATGAAGAATCAAAATAAATGGGAGAACTGTGACAATGTGATAATGATGATATTTTATGTTTTTGCTGTACTGAGTTTGCCCAGAGGTAGGAACCTGCATACAATGTCAGAATTGGTTAAACCACCACTCTGGGAAATCAGAATTGTGTTTCATTTTAAAATATGTGTCAATTTGTATGTTAGATAATTTATACCTAGTCATATTCTGCATAAAATGCAAGATGGTGCAGAGTATACAAATAATAAATGTTCTCTTCTGAATTTAATTTTCCATTTTAATTGAACTGTATAACATTATATTTTTTGCTGTTTTGTGAAAGTGAACTGATGCTAAATGTGGGACAATAAAATATCGGCTAGATTTAGAGTTTTGTCGGTAAAGACCCACGTAGCTAACGCTGCTTTTTTTCCCAACGCACCCTTAAGACAACGCTGGTATTTAGAGTTGTCTGAGGGGCTGAGTTAGGCTCAAAAAAGGGTGCGTTGAGCCTAACTTAGCTCCACTTCAACCCTCAATACCAGCTAAAACGTGCTCGTGCACGATATCCCCATAGGAAACAATGGGGCAGTTTGGGCTGAAAAAAAGCAGCGTTCAGCTCCTAACGCAGCCCCATTGTTTCCTATGGGGAAACACTCTCTAAGTCTGTACCTAACACCCTAACATGAACCCCGAGTCTAAACACCCCTAACCTTACACTTATTAACCCCTAATCTGCCGCCCCCGCTACGCTGACACATGCATTATATTATTAACCCCTAATCTGCCGATCCGGACACCGCCGCAACCTACATTATCCCTATGAACCCCTAATCTGCTGTCCCTAACACTGCCGACCCCTATATTATATTTATTAACCCCTAATCTGCCCCCCAACATCGCCGCTACCTTACCTACACTTATTAACCCCTAATCTGCCGACCGGACCTCGCCGCCACTATAATAAATGTATTAACCCCTAAACCGCCGCACTCCCGCCTCGCAAACACTATAATAAATTTGATTAACCCCTAATCTGCCCTCCCTAACATCGCCGCCACCTACCTACAATTATTAACCCCTAATCTCCCCTCCGCAACGTCGCCGCTACTATAATAAAGTTATTAACCCCTAAACCTAACTCTAACCCTAACACCCCCCTAATATAAATATAATTTAAATTAAACAAAATAATATTCCTAAAATTAACTAAATTAATCCTATTTAAAACTAAATACTTACCTATAAAATAAATCCTAATATAGCTACAATATAAATAATAATTACATTGTAGCTATTTTAGGATTTATATTTATTTTACAGGCAACTTTGTATTTATTTTAACTAGGTACAATAGCTATTAAATAGTTAATAACTATTTAATAGCTACCTAGTTAAAATAATTACAAAATTACCTGTAAAATAAATCCTAACATAAGTTACAAATACACCTAACACTACACTATCATTAAATTAATTAAATAAATTACATACAATTAGCTAAAATTAAATACAATAAAATAAACTATACTATAATACAAAAAAAACAAAACACTAAATTACAAAAAATAAAAAAGAACTACAAGCAGTTTAAACTAATTACACCTAATCTAAGCCCCCTAATAAAATAAAAAATCCCCCCAAAATAAAAAATCCCCTACCCTATTCTAAAATACAAAAGTAATCAGCTCTTTTACCAGCCCTTAAAAGGGCTTTTTGCGGGGCATTGCCCCAAAGTAATCAGCTCTTTTACCTGAAAAGAAAAATACAATACCCCCCCCAACATTACAACCCACCACCCAAACACCCCTACTCTAACCCACCCAAACCCCCCTTAAATAAACCTATCGCTAACCCCCTGAAGATCATCCTACCTTGAGTCGTCTTCACCCAGCCGAGCCGAATTCTTCATCCAAGGTGCGCAGAGGAGGTCCTTGATCCGGTAGAAGTCTTCATCCAAGCGGCTAAGAAGAGGTCCTCCATCCGGTGGAAGTGTTCATCCAGGCGGCGTCTTCAATCTTCATCCATCCGGAGCGGAGAGGAGCCATCTTCAACGGAGCCGACGCGGAGCCATCCTCTTCAACCGACGGATTAACGACAAATGAAGGTTCCTTTAAGGGACGTCATCCAAGATGGCGTCCCTTTAATTCCGATTGGCTGATAGAATTCTATCAGCCAATCGGAATTAAGGTAGAAAAAATCTGATTGGCTGATGCAATCAGCCAATCAGATTGAAGTTCAATCCGATTGGCTGATCCAATCAGCCAATTGTATTGAACTTGCATTCTATTGGCTGATCAGAATCAGCCAATCGGAATTGAAGGGACTCCATCTTGGATGACGTCCCTTAAAGGAACCTTCATTCGTCGTTAGTCCGTTGGTTGAAGAGGATGGCTCCGCGTCGGCTCCGTTGAAGATGGCTCCGCTCCGCATGGATGAAGATTGAAGACGCCGCCTGGATGAACACTTCCACCGGATGGAGGACCTCTTCTTAGCCGCTTGGATGAAGATTTCTACCGGATCCTCTGCGCACCTTGGATGAAGAATTCGGCTCGGCTTGGTGAAGACGACTCAAGGTAGGATGATCTTCAGGGGGTTAGCAATAGGTTTATTTAAGGGGGGTTTGAGTGGGTTAGAGTAGGGGTGTGTGGGTGGTGGGTTGTAATGTTGGGGGGGGGTTGTATTTTTCTTTCAGGTAAAAGAGCTGATTACTTTGGGGCAATGCCCTGCAAAAAGCCCTTTTAAGGGCTGGTAAAAGAGCTGATTACTTTTGTATTTTAGAATAGGGTAGGGAATTTTTTATTTTGGGGGGATTTTTTTATTTTATTAGGGGGCTTAGATTAAGTGTAATTAGTTTAAACTGCTTGTAATTCTTTTTTTATTTTTTGCAATTTAGTGTTTTGTTTTTTTTGTATTATAGTATAGTTTATTTTGTTGTATTTTATTTTAGCTAATTGTATGTAATTTATTTAATTAATTTAATGATAGTGTAGTGTTAGGTGTATTTGTAACTTAGGTTAGGATTTATTTTACAGGTAATTTTGTAATTATTTTAACTAGGTAGCTATTAAATAGTTATTAACTATTTAATAGCTATTGTATCTAGTTAAAATAAATACAAAGTTGCCTGTAAAATAAATATAAATCCTAAAATAGCTACAATGTAATTATTATTTATATTGTAGCTATATTAGGGTTTATTTTATAGGTAAGTATTTAGTTTTAAATAGGATTAATTTAGTTAATTTTTAGGAATATTATTTTGTTTCATTTAAATTATATTTATGTTAGGGGGGTGTTAGGGTTAGAGTTAGGTTTAGGGGTTAATAACTTTATTATAGTAGCGGCGACGTTGCGGGGGGGAGATTAGGGGTTAATAATTGTAGGTAGGTGGCGGCGATGTTAGGGAGGGCAGATTAGGGGTTAATCAAATTTATTATAGTGTTTGCGAGGCGGGAGTGCTGCGGTTTAGGGGTTAATACATTTATTATAGTGGCGGCGAGGTCGGTCGGCAGATTAGGGGTTAATAAGTGTAGTTAGGTGGCGGTGACGTTGGGGGGGCAGATTAGGGGTTAATAAATATAATATAGGGGTCGGCGATGTTAGGGGCAGCAGATTAGGGGTTTATAGGTATAATGTAGGTGGTGGCGGTGTCCGGTCGGCAGATTAGGGGTTACATTTTTTTTAATAGTGGCGTCGATGTGGGGGGCCTCGGTTTAGGGGTACATAGGTAGTTTATGGGTGTTAGTGTACTTTAGAGCACAGTAGTTAGGAGCTTTATATTCCGGCGTTAGCCCATAAAGCACTTAACTACTGACTTTTTTTTGCGGTCTACCGCTCACTTCTCCCAAGACTCCAAATACCGGTGTTAGGCAGATCCCATTGAAAAGATAGGATACGCAATTGGTGTAAGGGGATCTGCGGTAGCCTGGAATCGTGGTAGGGAAGTGAGCGTTAGACCCTTTCCTGGCTGACTCTAAATACCAGCGGGCGGCCAAAAGCAGCATTAGGACCCCTTAACGCTGCTTTTGACGGCTAACGCAAAACTCTAAATCTAGCCGTATGTGTTTTAAATATTTAGGAAATAATGACTCCTGTGCTGCGGTTTGTTATTTACACCATACAATGGAGAACTGTACAGCTGCCTTTAGATACTGATATTATGTTATAGTAGCTTCCATACAAGTAAATAGCTGTTACTTAAGTGCTACCTCAGTACTGAGCCATTCATCTTCGTATCTGCAGTTATTCTGTCTACGACAATAGTGGTTCGTACTAAGGGGCCGATTTATCAAGTGCCAAATGGCCCCTGATGCCGCCGGAAACACCAGTTATGAAGCAGCGGTCTTAAGACTGCTGCTCCTTAACTGGTGCACTGACTCTAAGGCTGCGGACATCAATCCACCCAATCCTATACGATCGGGTTGATTGACACCCCTGCTGACGGCCGATTGGCCGCGAATCTGCAGGGGGCTCCATATGACAGACTCAGATGTTAGTTTTGTAGGTGCAACCATTTACAACCTGCACAGCAACTCAATACCTTAAAGGGACATTATACACTAAAGTCATGCAGTATATAATGATGAACATCATCTTAAGAATAGCATGCAGATGTATTTTTTAATTATTTAGGGCCAGATTATAAGTGGTGCGCTAATAGTTACGCAGAAGTGATAAAGGGTTTATCGCGGCTGTTTGCACACAATGGATTTAGCGCTCCTATTTCAAGTTGAAAGTAACGTGATCGCTTGTGCACAATTGAAGTTAATGCATGTCGGGACAGCTCGACCTCAGAGCTCTGGTTAACTGTTTCATGAAACAAAAAAGTATCACAAAACACCGCAAAATTACATTGAAAAGTACAGTTACACTATAAGGGTTATAAGGGTTCAAAGATATGAGGTCTCAGGTTTTAGAAAAAAAAGGCAGGCAAAGGGCTTTAATATTTAGATACATACATATACATGTCTAAATTTGTATGTGTATTTTTTTGTACTTTTTTTTTAATATAAACTAATATAATATAATTCTAAAAAAAAAATATTGGGGGAAGGAGTATCCCAGTAAAACTGGGGCATTCACATTCTGCAGACTCAATGAAAAATAGGGCTGGTCTCTAAAGTTTTTAAGGCTGCTTTTTATTCCCAGTCTGGCCCTGCTAGCTGCTAATTGGTGGCTGCACATATGTGCATCTTGTCTAGCTAGCTCCTATTAGTGCATTGCTGCTCCTTCAACAAAGGATACCAAGTGAATGAAGCAAATTTTATAATAGAAGTAAACTAGTATGTTGGGTATACTGTATGCTTTATCTGAATCATGAAACTCCTTTTCATGTCTCTTTAAATCATTTAACAGCTTACCTGATCTCTCAAACTTTTCCACCTTTTTACATAGTCTGTTCTTTTCGTCCTGGAGCTGGTCTAAGAGAATATTCAGAGTTCTTGTCTCTTCCTTTTTTACTTCAAGATCATTTTGCACTTTTTCTAGATGGTCTTTGGTAGAATCAACATCCTAGTAATTAACATTAAAAAATATTTGTTATGATGCAATCGCTTTTCATAACATATATTATAGCACCAGCATAACTGTTGTGATAAATGCCAAAAATGTATTTTTAAATTTCAAAGCAAATTACTTTAAAGGACCACACAATGCAGTGGAATTGCATAATTAACAAGTGCATAATAAAAGACAATGATTCAACACCTTCTCTGAATTTCAAATAAGCAGTAGATTTTTTTTCTGACAAATTCATTTTTTTCTTCCATTTTCCGGCCCAATGTATCATGTGACAAACATCAGCCAATCACAGACTAGTATACGTATACCCTGTGAGCTTGTGCACATGCCCAGTAGGATTTTGTTCCCCAGAAAGTGTGAATATAAAAAGATTGTGCAAAATTTGATAATGGAAGTAAATTGGAAAGTGTCTTAAAACTGCTGATCTATCTGAATCATAAGTTTATTTTGACTTAAGTGTTCCTTTAACCCCTTGGTGACCAAGGAGGTTTCAGGCACGTCTTACAAAAAAATTACAGTTAAGGACCAAGGACGGGCCTGACACGTCCTCTGGGGTTTAAAGCACTGGAAGCAATTGTGATCGCTTCCAGCTGCTTTCAGGGTATTGCAACGATGCCTCGATGTTGAGGCATCGTGCATAACCCTTTACTAACCATCCGATGCTGAGAGAGCCACTCTGTGGCCCTCTCTGCATCGGCCAGTGATGGCGCCGATCGTTCGTGGGTGGTAATCATAGCAGGGAGGTGGCCCATCGCTGGAGGAGGCTGAAGGGGGCGTGTGAGAGGTGGGACGGGGTGTGTGAGAGACGGAGGGGGTGTGTGAGGGGCCGGAGCGGGCGGGAGTGGGTGGGACTGCTCCTGCCATGGCATGTAAATTTGTGAGTACCGGTTAAAATAATACAGAACACCGGGAACTTTGGAGAGGGGGGATCAGGGTTGGGAAATGGATCTGGGAGGGGAAGGGGGGTCGGGTATTGAGGGGGGGGGCAGCTACACTATGGAAAAGGGCCACAATTTGTTCCAAAGTGGGTACTGGCAGACAGCTGCCAGTACCCAACATGGCGTCAAGTAGGTAGAGGGGTTCAGGGAGGTTGGGGGCTAAGTGGTATCCTACAATGCAGGCTATATATAAAAAACATAAATTATAGATTATATAAAAATAAAAAATGGCTTTTTATTTTATGGGAATGACAATTGTGGGGTGGGGGAGGGAGGGGAGCTGTTTGAGGGGGGTCAAGGATGGTCATGGGGTGGGATGTGTCAGTTGGGAGGCTGATATCTACACTAAAGCTAAAATTAACCCTACCAGCTACCTAATTAACCTCTTCACTGCTGGGCATAATACAAGTGTGGTGCGTACCAAAAAGCAATGCCAAAGCCATATATGTCTGCTATTTTTGAACAAAGCGGATCCCAGAGAAGCATTTACAAGCATTAGTGCCATAATTGCACAAGCTGTTTGTAAATAACTTCAGTAAAAAAAACTAAAGTTTGTGAAAAAAGTCAACAATTTTTTTTATTTGATCGTATTTGGCGGTGAAATGGTGGCATGAAATATACCAAAAAAGGCCTAGATCAATACTTTGGGTTGTCTACTACACTACATTAAAGCTAAAATTAACTCTACAAGCTCTCTAATTAACCCCTTCACTGCTGGGCATAATACTGGACATAATGTGGTGCGCAGCGGCATTTAGCAGCCTTCTAATTACCAAAAAGCAATACCAAAGCCATATATGTCTCATATTTCTGAACAAAGGGGATCCCAGAGAAGCATTTATGACCATTTGTGCCATAATCGCACAAGCTGTTTGTAAATAATTTCAGTAAGAAACCTAAAGTTTGTGAAAAAGTTAACGATTTTTTTTATTTGATCGCATTTGGCAGTGAAATGGTGGCATGAAATCTACCAAAATGGGCCTAGATCAATACTTTGGGATGTCTACTAAAAAAAAATATATACATGTCAAGGGATATTCAGGGATTCCTGACAGATATCAGTGTTACAATGTAACTAATTTTGAAAAAAAAAATGCTTTGGAAATAGCAAAGTGCTACTTGTATTTATTGCCCTATAACTTGCAAAAAAAGCAAAGAACATGTAAACATTGGGTATTTCTAAACTCAGGACAAAATGTAGAAACTATTTAGCATGGGTGTTTTTTGGTGGTTGTAGATGTGTAACAGATTGTGGGTGTCAAAGTTAGAAAAAGTGTTTTTTTTTTCAATTTTTTCATCATATTTGATCATTTTTTATAGTAAATTATAAGATATGATGAAAATAATGGTATCTTTAGAAGGTCCATTTTTTTCCCCCATATATATTTTTATTGAGGTTCTGCAGGTACATAACAATAAACAAAAGTTCAGTAGTATATACATATCAGGTACAATAATATTTGGTTAGCTTTTCCATTCGGGTATAAAGTATTGCATTACTATGTACATGACAGCGTATAATTAAAGAGACAATACAGTACTATTGTATAAAACACTAAACAGAAATATTGGAACCTCATTTTCCACTCTTTGTGAGAAATGAATGCACCTCCAAATGATCCGCAGGCCACTCATGTGCCTATGCAATTTAAATGACTAGAAAGAGGAGCTCCGATGTTACATACAGTCACTTTTGGACCTTGAAATTTAGTTAATATCTATATCTATATCGGACTATTTCCCAGTAAAGGAATGGTCGCTCTTGGATCAAAAAGAATAAGGTTGCTATAAGATATAATTTCTTTTGCTTATATAATAAGCCTATGGGAGTATGGGGGGGGGGGGGAGCATATGTTCTGTTAAGAAGCCAGTAAATTTCTGAGTGATGGGATTATTAACGGGAGTTACCAACTGGCGCGACTATGGAGTATCACATAACCGACTATTTATGCTCACTAACTACTGTAAGATTAGCGGTATATAATATTATGCCATATAAGTGTTAAGGACCATACATAACTTGATAAGGTTGCCTCTACCTCCACCACTAGAAAACGTGATAGGACTTGCTTTGGTTCAAAACCTCCTAGAAACCTGTCGGCAGGGCCGGATTTCCCATTAGGCACAGTAGGCATTTTTTTTTTTGTGAGGGCATTAATTTTAGTAAGAATTGTGCTGCCAGGTGCTTACAGAGTCGAGTGTTTATTGGGAATATGTTACAGCAGTTGAGGGAGCCATGAAGGAGAGAGGGGCAAATATTAAAACTAAACCCCTCCCATTTTGCCAGGCATGTTTAGTTTCACTTTTATTTTATGTACTTCTGTTGCCTCACACAGCCAAGCTCCATGCTGATGTGTAGCAGACACTTTTTGTTGAGGAATGAAAGCTTCAAAACAACAGGTTAGGACTGCACAAGGCTTCTAATGCTGCCTAGAATGACAACATAACAAGCAGAGCACTTTAACCCCTTGGCTACCAGAGAGGGTTGCAGTGTATTCACTTGTTATGTGCTGTAGGGCATTTTTATAGCCAGGGGGTTAAATTCTGCTTCAGGATGAATGTTTTTGTTCTATAAAGGCCTTGGAGGTGTGGAGGTTATGTGGGACTAGCTGCTCTGCTCTTTATTACAAGCTGCCAATTGTCATTTACAAATTTTACAGCCTTTAGGGCACTTTGACAACAAAGTTTGTAGACTGTAAGGCTGTAAAATGTGTATGTGTGTAAACCACTCACATGGCATATTTGTTTGTATGTATGTATATGTATGTATATGTATGTGTATATATATATATATATATATATACATACACACACATCACATAAAAAAATGTTAATCTGTTCTTTTATCAAGTAAGTGTGGTATTTTTGTATTGTGGTAAATTGAATTTCTAATTTTAAACACATTTGTTGACCCCTGGATTACATATAATCTACAACATTCCTCCATGTTTTCCTTTGAGAGCAACATCATATTATATTTATATTTCAGAACAAAATAAATGTAACATCTGTGTGTATTTGTACCAAAAATATCAGAGTTCACAAGATTTTTTTCATGTAGTGGAAAAAATACCTACATTTTATGTTTTCTTCCACTGGCTGCACAGGTTGTTGATGAGCTTGCATGCTGCTAGTTTTAATATTGCTATTGTTTACACAAAACTGTGTTTAACTCCAACAAAATGTTAAGCACATAGTCAAAGTCATCTCCAGAAAAGCAATACACTAATGGCTAGTCAATAAACATGTCCTATGAGCCCATCTGGGTCTGCACAGATGTGTATTGCTGTCTCAGAACTGACATTGACTATGTGTTTAACTCTTTTGCAAGAGGCTAACACACTTCTGTGCAAGCACTAGTGCAATATTAAAATGCTCTAGCAAACTGTCACATTTTATGTCCCTTTAAATAGGGTTTCCTTTAGAATATTTTGCATTAAAAGTTTAACATGATTTGTTTTTGTTATACATAATAGAAATTGTATGGCCATTTGAGTCAAGTGAATATTGATTTTTGGTGTAGCTTCCATTACAACAAATATTGCAATTGGTGTGTGTATTTGTGCATCTCCATAAAAGGGAGAATGTAATTTTACATCTAATATTTATTTTTAGTTGTCCTAAATAACAATAAAAAAAGTCCTCATTTTTTTCCACTTTTTTTTTTTTTGGGGGGGGGGGGTAGGGGGGCGCTTCAGGTTTTTGTGCCTACAGCCACCTGAGATGTAAATCCGGCCCTGCCTGTCGGTATTATCATAGAATAGACCCATCGTCTGGACATGGGCCCTATGTCCAGCGACAGATATGTACAATAAAGAAACATCTTCTTATGATCAGGTTGGAGGATAGCCTAATAAGCTCAATGGCCCTAACATTAGGGTATGGATAAAAGAGTATCTAGTGTGGATGGGGCGCAACTGTTTAAAGGGCATAATTGAACCTTTGTCATCTCTCATCAACCTATTAAGGGAGATATTAAAGGATGTCCTTTATGAGCACGATGTCAACTAATATGGTAGTATAATATATCCATACCTATCAAGTATGGATTACACCAAATTGTCATATAGACAGAGCCTTCATCCTAGAATATAAGACTGTAGTTATGTTTGAACTCCCGACTAGGGAATCCAGTTGAATTTACACTGAATATTATATTAATGCACAACAAATCCACTGAGCATATCAAACAAAGCATAAAAATATATAAAATTCACATGAAAAAGTGGAGAAATTAAGCTATATAGCTATAGTAGAGCGCTTCCTTATTAAATATTCACATGCCCACATACAGGGAGTGCAGAATTATTAGGCAAGTTGTATTTTTGAGGATTAATTTTATTATTGAACAACAACCATGTTCTCAATGAACCCAAAAAACTCATTAATATCAAAGCTGAATAGTTTTGGAAGTAGTTTTTTAGTTTGTTTTTAGTTATAGCTATTTTAGGGGGATATCTGTGTGTGCAGGTGACTATTACTGTGCATAATTATTAGGCAACTTAACAAAAAACAAATATATACCCATTTCAATTATTTATTTTTACCAGTGAAACCAATATAACATCTCAACATTCACAAATATACATTTCTGACATTCAAAAACAAAACAAAAACAAATCAGTGACCAATATAGCCACCTTTCTTTGCAAGGACACTCAAAAGCCTGCCATCCATGGATTCTGTCAGTGTTTTGATCTGTTCACCATCAACATTGCGTGCAGCAGCAACCACAGCCTCCCAGACACTGTTCAGAGAGGTGTACTGTTTTCCCTCCTTGTAAATCTCACATTTGATGATGGACCACAGGTTCTCAATGGGGTTCAGATCAGGTGAACAAGGAGGCCATGTCATTAGATTTTCTTCTTTTATACCCTTTCTTGCCAGCCACGCTGTGGAGTACTTGGACGCGTGTGATGGAGCATTGTCCTGCATGAAAATCATGTTTTTCTTGAAGGATGCAGACTTCTTCCTGTACCACTGCTTGAAGAAGGTGGTAAGTAGGACTCCATCCTCAACCCGAAAAGGCCCCACAAGCTCATCTTTGATGATACCAGCCCAAACCAGTACTCCACCTCCACCTTGCTGACCTCTGAGTCAGACTGGAGCTCTCTGCCCTTTACCAATCCAGCCACGGGCCCATCCATCTGGCCCATCAAGACTCACTCTCATTTCATCATTCCATAAAACCTTAGAAAAATCAATCTTGAGAAATTTATTGGCCCAGTCTTGACGTTTCAGCTTGTGTGTCTTGTTCAGTGGTGGTCGTCTTTCAGCCTTTCTTACCTTGGCCATGTCTCTGAGTATTGCACACCTTGTGCTTTTGGGCACTCCAGTGATGTTGCAGCTCTGAAATATGGCCAAACTGGTGGCAAGTGGCATCTTGGCAGCTGCACGCTTGACTTTTCTCAGTTCATGGGCAGTTATTTTGCGCCTTGGTTTTTCCACACGCTTCTTGCGACCCTGTTGACTATTTTGAATGAAACGCTTGATTGTTCGATGATCACGCTTCAGAAGCTTTGCAATTTTAAGAGTGCTGCATCCCTCTGCAAGATATCTCACTATTTTTGACTTTTCTGAGCCTGTCAAGTCCTTCTTTTGACCCATTTTGCCAAAGGAAAGGAAGTTGCCTAATAATTATGCACACCTGATATAGGGTGTTGATGTCATTAGACCACACCCCTTCTCATTACAGAGATGCACATCACCTAATATGCTTAATTGGTAGTAGGCTTTCGAGCCTATACAGCTTGGAGTAAGACAACATGCATAAAGAGGACGATGTGGTCAAAATACTCATTTGCCTAATAATTCTGCACTCCCTGTATATAAGAAAAATATATATTAACATATCAAGCATTCATCTCCTGTATGCATCTAACCGACAGTCTAAAAACTATAGGCCTATATTGGTTTTACTACCAGATACATGTGGTAAATACAAAACTTAGATACTGGGAAAAGAGAGATCAGAGAGGAGAGTTAAGTCATTAACTAAAGGCAAATAACCATATAACGTATTGAATTAGCATATTAGTTACTACACTTTCAGCATTAGTGTCAGTTGTTTCAGCTATCAGACACACATGAGACTTAATAATAACAACTGTGTACGGTAGAAGGTTAAACTACACAAGCGAAAGTGTACTGAAAACAGTAAACTTAAGATCAATTTAGTGCATATATAAACTTAACACAATTAACCTAAAACATGGTTCTAAACAGAATTGTCTTAGAGACAGTGTGCGAACCCCCATCAGCATGTAGCGTCCATGTTAAATGAACCATAGGTTTCATAATATCCGGCTACCCTACAAGGTATATTACAAACTCTACGGTTTTTAACCTTCACTGGTATGTTGTATAAAAATGTATATGCCGTCCATAGCTGAGTGTTTCTACGGCTATCAGAGTCTCAGTTAATCATCGCACATGTTGATTGAGAATCTTCAGTAGAATTTAACAACCTATCCCACACCGGTAGCGTTAAATGCCTGCTGAGGAGAAACAGCGTGGGACTTTCCTGAGGATACCTTAGCCTCTTGTAAATAAGCCGCTAGAATCATCTTCCACACTGCGCATCTCGCTATCAATATGGTAGGTACAGGACAAGTTAAAATGGAGTAACCGGGGCCCTCTCCTCCCAACTCCAGCTTTTTAATATGGCAAGGGTTATCACGTGTATCGTTCTGCGGATCTGCCAAGACCTCCATACTGCAGATCGTATGCTCTGAAATCCGCTCCCAGGGACCGGCCGTATTTCACGAGAGCAGGTCCCCAGTTCGTCTATCCGGTGGCCTCTGCAAATCTAACAATACTGGCCCTTCTGAACTTAATCCCGGTAGCCCAGAATGTAGCACTTTCATTATCACATCAGTCTGTCTCAAACGATTCAAGCAGCTAATCATGTCCGTTGTGAAGTCTTCAAAAATAGCTTTGAATATTAGCGTTATATCCTCCATGGTGTGTGGATAACTAGAGGTTTGCTTGAAGGCTTATGTGGGGTAGATAAAGGAAGATATCCCAACAGTAACATGGCGGTCCTTACCGCATGGTTTTAAACATGTAAGCTGGCATCACAACTGCTGATCGTATTCTTTAGCTCCTCTAGAAGTATTCAGTAACTGCTTATGATCTTGGGGTTCCTTATTAAAGCCTTTCAATATATATTTATGACTTTATCCCCTTAATTAGATCATAAAAGCTAGGAGCTATTGAAAAACACGTTTGGTCTTGTCGATAGCTAGCTCCGCCCCCCGAAAGTCCATTTAATGGCGAGAAATAATAATAATATGTGTGGGTACAGTAAATGAGTAAGAGGAAAATTACAGCTACACGCAAACACAGCAGAAATGTAAAAATAGCCCTGGTCCCAAACGGTAAGAAAATTGAAAAGTGCTGTGGTCACTAAGGGGTTAAGCTCATTATAACAAGTCAAATATAAAGCTACATCTCTGTTTTCCTGTGAAATCCAATATTGATATATAAGTAGTAGTATGTATAACTATTATCCAAACAATTACATTGTTTTGAAGGACCAAAACTCAAAACTGCCATAGCTACTTGACTACCTTACATAGGGATAGATTATTACGAGTGGAGCATAAACTACACTAGACAGAGGCTTTTTACATGTGCCGGGCTGCCTTCATATTACAAGTTGAAAGTAAAAAGTTTGCGTATGAGTGAAAACAAGTGCTAAAAAAACATTGCAACTGCCTTTCCTTCTTCTCCCATAGACTTCAATAAAGCGGGAAATTGGATGTTCTTCACATAGAAGAAATAGTTCTATTTATTATTAAAAACATATTTCTATATACTGTACATCTGATGATTTTTTTTGATAAAATATATATCTATACCTATATAGCTATATATAGGTATAGATATATACAGATAAACATCAGAATATCTATTTAAAAATACATAGAACATACACAGTTAAAGGGACATTATACACTAGATTTTCTTTGCATAAATGTTTTGTAGATGATCCATTTATACAGCCTATACAGCTTTTTTTTTAAATGTATAGTTTTGCTTATTTTTAAATAACATTGCTCTGAGTTTTAGGAGAATACCGATGTATACCTACTCCAGCTTGCTTCTGTTTGTGTAAAGGGTCTTTTCATATGCAAAGGAAGGGGGAGGGGGGAGTTTCTGCTATTTCCCACTTACAGTGGGTGTTCCAGCTACCTTTTTAACAGAGCTAAACTGGGAGCTTCTAAGTAAGTTTTTAAACGGTTTTATACTGGATTTTTAGATCAGTATCTGTGCATAGTCTTTTTTATAGTAGTGTGTATTACATGCAGTTAAATGAAAATTGGTGTATACTGTCCCCTTAAACACATTATTAAATATAAATCATGAATAAATATGCTTTTTTATTTTTCAGGTATTTGACTGTAAAGAAATAAAGTTGTTTAAAATTGCACGCCCTATCTGAATCATGAAAGTTTACTTTAACTAGACTGTCCCTTTAAGGCTTTAAGAATAATCAAGGAAACATCATATATCATATATAAAGTATAGGAAAATAGGTTTTAGATTCTTGCATTTTTCTGTTTATGTGAGTGAAGTGATTGAAAAACACAACTAACTATTTTATTATAGGTGTGGCACTTTGATGCAATACTCCCATATAGTCTAACATAGTGCTGCCAGGGATATGGTAATGTGCACCCAGTCTAGTCTAGTCTAAAAGTAGAGTCCCATAGAGTGCTGCCAAAGACATGGTAATGTCATATGGTATTGTGCACCCAGCCTAGTCTGAAAGTAAAGTCCCACAGAGTGCTACCAGGGACATGGTAAATGTGCACCCAGTCTAGTCTCAGAGTAGAGTCCCACAGTGTGCTACCAGGGACATGGGATCCCCGCCCATTCCACTAGTTTGAGAGTAGAGTCCCACTGAGTGCTGCCTGGTGCATGGGATGCACACCAAGCCCATTCTGAAAGAAGAGTCCAAGAAGGTACTGCCAGAGAATGGGAATGCACAACCAATCTAGTCTGAGAGTATAGTCCTGCAGAGTGCTGCCAGAGAATGGGAATGCACAACTAGTCTAGTCTGAGAGTAGAGTCCCACAGAGTGCTGCCAAGGACAAGGGAATGCACACCCAGTCTACTGTGAGAGTATAGTCCCGCAGAGTGCTGCCAAGGACATGAGAATGCACACCCAGTCTACTCTGAGAGTATAGTCCTGCAGAGTGCTGCCAAAGACATGGGAATGCACACCCAGTCTAGTCTGTGAGTAGAGTCCCACAGAGTGCTGCCAAGGACATGGTATTGTACACCCGGTCTAGTCTGAGAGTAGAGTCCCACAGAGTGCTGCCAAGGACATGGTAATGCACACCCAATCTACTCTGAGAGTATAGTCCTGCAGAGTGCTGCTCTCAAGGACATGGGAATGCACACCCAGTCCACTCTGAGAGTATAGTCCTGCAGAGTGCTGCCAAAGACATGGGAATGCACACCCGGTCTAGTCTGAGAGTAGAGTCCCACAGAGTGCTGCCAAGGACATGGTAATGCACACCCAATCTACTCTGAGAGTATAGTCCCACAGAGTGCTGCCAGGGACATAAGATGCACGCCCAGTCTACTAGTTTCAGAGTAATTATTCATTTTCTTTAAATTTCGGGGTGCATTCATTTGTGTGCATATATATATATATATATATATATATATATATATATATATATATATATATATATATATATATATATATATATATATATATAATTTGCATACAAAGAGAGAAGCGCTCTACCAGGAACGAACAACAGCTCAGTGGCTTGTTCTATGGCGATTTACCACCCGGAAGCAGCTTCTTTTAGACCAGTGTGCTTTTCACAGAAGAAAACTTTCCTGAAGTATATCAGTCTGATCCCGCCAATTACGGTCAGTCCAGCCCCGAAATACCAGGCAATTCTCCTCTGAACAAGGAACATGACAACCCCAGACGATCGTTTCGGCCTCCTATGGGCCTCGTCAGTGAGGTGCAGCCACATTCCTCTAAGCACACTGGGCAAGGAGTCCACGTCTGGTTTCCCCCATCACCCATAGGGAGACTTCCCCAGGGTCATAATAATTTGCATACAAAGAGAGAAGCGCTCTACCAGGAACGAACAACAGCTCAGTGGCTTGTTCTATGGCGATTTACCACCCGGAAGCAGCTTCTTTTAGACCAGTGTGCTTTTCACAGAAGAAAACTTTCCTGAAGTATATCAGTCTGATCCCGCCAATTACGGTCAGTCCAGCCCCGAAATACCAGGCAATTCTCCTCTGAACAAGGAACATGACAACCCCAGACGATCGTTTCGGCCTCCTATGGGCCTCGTCAGTGAGGTGCAGCCACATTCCTCTAAGCACACTGGGCAAGGAGTCCACGTCTGGTTTCCCCCATCACCCATAGGGAGACTTCCCCAGGGTCATAATAATTTGCATACAAAGAGAGAAGCGCTCTACCAGGAACGAACAACAGCTCAGTGGCTTGTTCTATGGCGATTTACCACCCGGAAACAGCTTCTTTTAGACCAGTGTGCTTTTCACAGAAGAAAACTTTCCTGAAGTATATCAGTCTGATCCCGCCAATTACGGTCAGTCCAGCCCCGAAATACCAGGCAATTCTCCTCTGAACAAGGAACATGACAACCCCAGACGATCGTTTCGGCCTCCTATGGGCCTCGTCAGTGAGGTGCAGCCACATTCCTCTAAGCACACTGGGCAAGGAGTCCACGTCTGGTTTCCCCCATCACCCATAGGGAGACTTCCCCAGGGTCATAATAATTTGCATACAAAGAGAGAAGCGCTCTACCAGGAACGAACAACAGCTCAGTGGCTTGTTCTATGGCGATTTACCACCCGGAAGCAGCTTCTTTTAGACCAGTGTGCTTTTCACAGAAGAAAACTTTCCTGAAGTATATCAGTCTGATCCCGCCAATTACGGTCAGTCCAGCCCCGAAATACCAGGCAATTCTCCTCTGAACAAGGAACATGACAACCCCAGACGATCGTTTCGGCCTCCTATGGGCCTCGTCAGTGAGGTGCAGCCACATTCCTCTAAGCACACTGGGCAAGGAGTCCACGTCTGGTTTCCCCCATCACCCATAGGGAGACTTCCCCAGGGTCATAATAATTTGCATACAAAGAGAGAAGCGCTCTACCAGGAACGAACAACAGCTCAGTGGCTTGTTCTATGGCGATTTACCACCCGGAAGCAGCTTCTTTTAGACCAGTGTGCTTTTCACAGAAGAAAACATTCCTGAAGTATATCAGTCTGATCCCGCTAATTACGGTCAGTCCAGCCCCGAAATACCAGGCAATTCTCCTCTGAACAAGGAGCATGACAACCCCAGACGATCGTTTCGGCCTCCTATGGGCCTCGTCAGTGAGGTGCAGCCACATTCCTCTAAGCACACTGGGCAAGGAGTCCACGTCTGGTTTCCCCCATCACCCATAGGGAGACTTCCCCAGGGTCATAATAATTTGCATACAAAGAGAGAAGCGCTCTACCAGGAACGAACAACAGCTCAGTGGCTTGTTCTATGGCGATTTACCACCCGGAAGCAGCTTCTTTTAGACCAGTGTGCTTTTCACAGAAGAAAACTTTCCTGAAGTATATCAGTCTGATCCCGCCAATTACGGTCAGTCCAGCCCCGAAATACCAGGCAATTCTCCTCTGAACAAGGAACATGACAACCCCAGATGATCGTTTCGGCCTCCTATGGGCCTCGTCAGTGAGGTGCAGCCACATTCCTCTAAGCACACTGGGCAAGGAGTCCACGTCTGGTTTCCCCCATCACCCATAGGGAGACTTCCCCAGGGTCATAATAATTTGCATACAAAGAGAGAAGCGCTCTACCAGGAACGAACAACAGCTCAGTGGCTTGTTCTATGGCGATTTACCACCCGGAAGCAGCTTCTTTAAGACCAGTGTGCTTTTCACAGAAGAAAACTTTCCTGAAGTATATCAGTCTGATCCCGCCAATTACGGTCAGTCCAGCCCCGAAATACCAGGCAATTCTCCTCTGAACAAGGAACATGACAACCCCAGACGATCGTTTCGGCCTCCTATGGGCCTCGTCAGTGAGGTGCAGCCACATTCCTCTAAGCACACTGGGCAAGGAGTCCACGTTTGGTTTCCCCCATCACCCATAGGGAGACTTCCCCAGGGTCATAATAATTTGCATACAAAGAGAGAAGCGCTCTACCAGGAACGAACAACAGCTCAGTGGCTTGTTCTATGGCGATTTACCACCCGGAAGCAGCTTCTTTTAGACCAGTGTGCTTTTCACAGAAGAAAACATTCCTGAAGTATATCAGTCTGATCCCGCCAATTACGGTCAGTCCAGCCCCGAAATACCAGGCAATTCTCCTCTGAACAAGGAGCATGACAACCCCAGACGATCGTTTCGGCCTCCTATGGGCCTCGTCAGTGAGGTGCAGCCACATTCCTCTAAGCACACTGGGCAAGGAGTCCACGTCTGGTTTCCCCCATCACCCATAGGGAGACTTCCCCAGGGTCATAATAATTTGCATACAAAGAGAGAAGCGCTCTACCAGGAACGAACAACAGCTCAGTGGCTTGTTCTATGGCGATTTACCACCCGGAAGCAGCTTCTTTTAGACCAGTGTGCTTTTCACAGAAGAAAACTTTCCTGAAGTATATCAGTCTGATCCCGCCAATTACGGTCAGTCCAGCCCCGAAATACCAGGCAATTCTCCTCTGAACAAGGAACATGACAACCCCAGACGATCGTTTCGGCCTCCTATGGGCCTCGTCAGTGAGGTGCAGCCACATTCCTCTAAGCACACTGGGCAAGGAGTCCACGTCTGGTTTCCCCCATCACCCATAGGGAGACTTCCCCAGGGTCATAATAATTTGCATACAAAGAGAGAAGCGCTCTACCAGGAACGAACAACAGCTCAGTGGCTTGTTCTATGGCGATTTACCACCCGGAAGCAGCTTCTTTTAGACCAGTGTGCTTTTCACAGAAGAAAACTTTCCTGAAGTATATCAGTCTGATCCCGCCAATTACGGTCAGTCCAGCCCCGAAATACCAGGCAATTCTCCTCTGAACAAGGAACATGACAACCCCAGACGATCGTTTCGGCCTCCTATGGGCCTCGTCAGTGAGGTGCAGCCACATTCCTCTAAGCACACTGGGCAAGGAGTCCACGTCTGGTTTCCCCCATCACCCATAGGGAGACTTCCCCAGGGTCATAATAATTTGCATACAAAGAGAGAAGCGCTCTACCAGGAACGAACAACAGCTCAGTGGCTTGTTCTATGGCGATTTACCACCCGGAAGCAGCTTCTTTTAGACCAGTGTGCTTTTCACAGAAGAAAACATTCCTGAAGTATATCAGTCTGATCCCGCCAATTACGGTCAGTCCAGCCCCGAAATACCAGGCAATTCTCCTCTGAACAAGGAGCATGACAACCCCAGACGATCGTTTCGGCCTCCTATGGGCCTCGTCAGTGAGGTGCAGCCACATTCCTCTAAGCACACTGGGCAAGGAGTCCACGTCTGGTTTCCCCCATCACCCATAGGGAGACTTCCCCAGGGTCATAATAATTTGCATACAAAGAGAGAAGCGCTCTACCAGGAACGAACAACAGCTCAGTGGCTTGTTCTATGGCGATTTACCACCCGGAAGCAGCTTCTTTTAGACCAGTGTGCTTTTCACAGAAGAAAACTTTCCTGAAGTATATCAGTCTGATCCCGCCAATTACGGTCAGTCCAGCCCCGAAATACCAGGCAATTCTCCTCTGAACAAGGAACATGACAACCCCAGATGATCGTTTCGGCCTCCTATGGGCCTCGTCAGTGAGGTGCAGCCACATTCCTCTAAGCACACTGGGCAAGGAGTCCACGTCTGGTTTCCCCCATCACCCATAGGGAGACTTCCCCAGGGTCATAATAATTTGCATACAAAGAGAGAAGCGCTCTACCAGGAACGAACAACAGCTCAGTGGCTTGTTCTATGGCGATTTACCACCCGGAAGCAGCTTCTTTAAGACCAGTGTGCTTTTCACAGAAGAAAACTTTCCTGAAGTATATCAGTCTGATCCCGCCAATTACGGTCAGTCCAGCCCCGAAATACCAGGCAATTCTCCTCTGAACAAGGAACATGACAACCCCAGACGATCGTTTCGGCCTCCTATGGGCCTCGTCAGTGAGGTGCAGCCACATTCCTCTAAGCAAACTGGGCAAGGAGTCCACGTTTGGTTTCCCCCATCACCCATAGGGAGACTTCCCCAGGGTCATAATAATTTGCATACAAAGAGAGAAGCGCTCTACCAGGAACGAACAACAGCTCAGTGGCTTGTTCTATGGCGATTTACCACCCGGAAGCAGCTTCTTTTAGACCAGTGTGCTTTTCACAGAAGAAAACATTCCTGAAGTATATCAGTCTGATCCCGCCAATTACGGTCAGTCCAGCCCCGAAATACCAGGCAATTCTCCTCTGAACAAGGAGCATGACAACCCCAGACGATCGTTTCGGCCTCCTATGGGCCTCGTCAGTGAGGTGCAGCCACATTCCTCTAAGCACACTGGGCAAGGAGTCCACGTCTGGTTTCCCCCATCACCCATAGGGAGACTTCCCCAGGGTCATAATAATTTGCATACAAAGAGAGAAGCGCTCTACCAGGAACGAACAACAGCTCAGTGGCTTGTTCTATGGCGATTTACCACCCGGAAGCAGCTTCTTTTAGACCAGTGTGCTTTTCACAGAAGAAAACTTTCCTGAAGTATATCAGTCTGATCCCGCCAATTACGGTCAGTCCAGCCCCGAAATACCAGGCAATTCTCCTCTGAACAAGGAACATGACAACCCCAGACGATCGTTTCGGCCTCCTATGGGCCTCGTCAGTGAGGTGCAGCCACATTCCTCTAAGCACACTGGGCAAGGAGTCCACGTCTGGTTTCCCCCATCACCCATAGGGAGACTTCCCCAGGGTCATAATAATTTGCATACAAAGAGAGAAGCGCTCTACCAGGAACGAACAACAGCTCAGTGGCTTGTTCTATGGCGATTTACCACCCGGAAGCAGCTTCTTTTAGACCAGTGTGCTTTTCACAGAAGAAAACTTTCCTGAAGTATATCAGTCTGATCCCGCCAATTACGGTCAGTCCAGCCCCGAAATACCAGGCAATTCTCCTCTGAACAAGGAACATGACAACCCCAGACGATCGTTTCGGCCTCCTATGGGCCTCGTCAGTGAGGTGCAGCCACATTCCTCTAAGCACACTGGGCAAGGAGTCCACGTCTGGTTTCCCCCATCACCCATAGGGAGACTTCCCCAGGGTCATAATAATTTGCATACAAAGAGAGAAGCG
Organism: Bombina bombina; assembly: GCF_027579735.1. Classification (NCBI taxonomy): domain Eukaryota; kingdom Metazoa; phylum Chordata; class Amphibia; order Anura; family Bombinatoridae; genus Bombina; species Bombina bombina. The sequence goes on along the minus strand of NC_069501.1, from coordinate 792,213,539 downwards.
CTCTACCAGGAACGAACAACAGCTCAGTGGCTTGTTCTATGGCGATTTACCACCCGGAAGCAGCTTCTTTTAGACCAGTGTGCTTTTCACAGAAGAAAACTTTCCTGAAGTATATCAGTCTGATCCCGCCAATTATGGTCAGTCCAGCCCCGAAATACCAGGCAATTCTCCTCTGAACAAGGAACATGACAACCCCAGACGATCGTTTCGGCCTCCTATGGGCCTCGTCAGTGAGGTGCAGCCACATTCCTCTAAGCACACTGGGCAAGGAGTCCACGTCTGGTTTCCCCCATCACCCATAGGGAGACTTCCCCAGGGTCATAATAATTTGCATACAAAGAGAGAAGCGCTCTACCAGGAACGAACAACAGCTCAGTGGCTTGTTCTATGGCGATTTACCACCCGGAAACAGCTTCTTTTAGACCAGTGTGCTTTTCACAGAAGAAAACTTTCCTGAAGTATATCAGTCTGATCCCGCCAATTACGGTCAGTCCAGCCCCGAAATACCATGCAATTCTCCTCTGAACAAGGAACATGACAACCCCAGACGATCGTTTCGGCCTCCTATGGGCCTCGTCAGTGAGGTGCAGCCACATTCCTCTAAGCACACTGGGCAAGGAGTCCACGTCTGGTTTCCCCCATCACCCATAGGGAGACTTCCCCAGGGTCATAATAATTTGCATACAAAGAGAGAAGCGCTCTACCAGGAACGAACAACAGCTCAGTGGCTTGTTCTATGGCGATTTACCACCCGGAAGCAGCTTCTTTTAGACCAGTGTGCTTTTCACAGAAGAAAACTTTCCTGAAGTATATCAGTCTGATCCCGCCAATTACGGTCAGTCCAGCCCCGAAATACCAGGCAATTCTCCTCTGAACAAGGAACATGACAACCCCAGACGATCGTTTCGGCCTCCTATGGGCCTCGTCAGTGAGGTGCAGCCACATTCCTCTAAGCACACTGGGCAAGGAGTCCACGTCTGGTTTCCCCCATCACCCATAGGGAGACTTCCCCAGGGTCATAATAATTTGCATACAAAGAGAGAAGCGCTCTACCAGGAACGAACAACAGCTCAGTGGCTTGTTCTATGGCGATTTACCACCCGGAAGCAGCTTCTTTTAGACCAGTGTGCTTTTCACAGAAGAAAACTTTCCTGAAGTATATCAGTCTGATCCCGCCAATTACGGTCAGTCCAGCCCCGAAATACCAGGCAATTCTCCTCTGAACAAGGAGCATGACAACCCCAGACGATCGTTTCGGCCTCCTATGGGCCTCGTCAGTGAGGTGCAGCCACATTCCTCTAAGCACACTGGGCAAGGAGTCCACGTCTGGTTTCCCCCATCACCCATAGGGAGACTTCCCCAGGGTCATAATAATTTGCATACAAAGAGAGAAGCGCTCTACCAGGAACGAACAACAGCTCAGTGGCTTGTTCTATGGCGATTTACCACCCGGAAGCAGCTTCTTTTAGACCAGTGTGCTTTTCACAGAAGAAAACTTTCCTGAAGTATATCAGTCTGATCCCGCCAATTACGGTCAGTCCAGCCCCGAAATACCAGGCAATTCTCCTCTGAACAAGGAACATGACAACCCCAGATGATCGTTTCGGCCTCCTATGGGCCTCGTCAGTGAGGTGCAGCCACATTCCTCTAAGCACACTGGGCAAGGAGTCCACGTCTGGTTTCCCCCATCACCCATAGGGAGACTTCCCCAGGGTCATAATAATTTGCATACAAAGAGAGAAGCGCTCTACCAGGAACGAACAACAGCTCAGTGGCTTGTTCTATGGCGATTTACCACCCGGAAGCAGCTTCTTTAAGACCAGTGTGCTTTTCACAGAAGAAAACTTTCCTGAAGTATATCAGTCTGATCCCGCCAATTACGGTCAGTCCAGCCCCGAAATACCAGGCAATTCTCCTCTGAACAAGGAACATGACAACCCCAGACGATCGTTTCGGCCTCCTATGGGCCTCGTCAGTGAGGTGCAGCCACATTCCTCTAAGCACACTGGGCAAGGAGTCCACGTTTGGTTTCCCCCATCACCCATAGGGAGACTTCCCCAGGGTCATAATAATTTGCATACAAAGAGAGAAGCGCTCTACCAGGAACGAACAACAGCTCAGTGGCTTGTTCTATGGCGATTTACCACCCGGAAGCAGCTTCTTTTAGACCAGTGTGCTTTTCACAGAAGAAAACATTCCTGAAGTATATCAGTCTGATCCCGCCAATTACGGTCAGTCCAGCCCCGAAATACCAGGCAATTCTCCTCTGAACAAGGAGCATGACAACCCCAGACGATCGTTTCGGCCTCCTATGGGCCTCGTCAGTGAGGTGCAGCCACATTCCTCTAAGCACACTGGGCAAGGAGTCCACGTCTGGTTTCCCCCATCACCCATAGGGAGACTTCCCCAGGGTCATAATAATTTGCATACAAAGAGAGAAGCGCTCTACCAGGAACGAACAACAGCTCAGTGGCTTGTTCTATGGCGATTTACCACCCGGAAGCAGCTTCTTTTAGACCAGTGTGCTTTTCACAGAAGAAAACTTTCCTGAAGTATATCAGTCTGATCCCGCCAATTACGGTCAGTCCAGCCCCGAAATACCAGGCAATTCTCCTCTGAACAAGGAACATGACAACCCCAGACGATCGTTTCGGCCTCCTATGGGCCTCGTCAGTGAGGTGCAGCCACATTCCTCTAAGCACACTGGGCAAGGAGTCCACGTCTGGTTTCCCCCATCACCCATAGGGAGACTTCCCCAGGGTCATAATAATTTGCATACAAAGAGAGAAGCGCTCTACCAGGAACGAACAACAGCTCAGTGGCTTGTTCTATGGCGATTTACCACCCGGAAGCAGCTTCTTTTAGACCAGTGTGCTTTTCACAGAAGAAAACTTTCCTGAAGTATATCAGTCTGATCCCGCCAATTACGGTCAGTCCAGCCCCGAAATACCAGGCAATTCTCCTCTGAACAAGGAACATGACAACCCCAGACGATCGTTTCGGCCTCCTATGGGCCTCGTCAGTGAGGTGCAGCCACATTCCTCTAAGCACACTGGGCAAGGAGTCCACGTCTGGTTTCCCCCATCACCCATAGGGAGACTTCCCCAGGGTCATAATAATTTGCATACAAAGAGAGAAGCGCTCTACCAGGAACGAACAACAGCTCAGTGGCTTGTTCTATGGCGATTTACCACCCGGAAGCAGCTTCTTTTAGACCAGTGTGCTTTTCACAGAAGAAAACTTTCCTGAAGTATATCAGTCTGATCCCGCCAATTATGGTCAGTCCAGCCCCGAAATACCAGGCAATTCTCCTCTGAACAAGGAACATGACAACCCCAGACGATCGTTTCGGCCTCCTATGGGCCTCGTCAGTGAGGTGCAGCCACATTCCTCTAAGCACACTGGGCAAGGAGTCCACGTCTGGTTTCCCCCATCACCCATAGGGAGACTTCCCCAGGGTCATAATAATTTGCATACAAAGAGAGAAGCGCTCTACCAGGAACGAACAACAGCTCAGTGGCTTGTTCTATGGCGATTTACCACCCGGAAGCAGCTTCTTTTAGACCAGTGTGCTTTTCACAGAAGAAAACTTTCCTGAAGTATATCAGTCTGATCCCGCCAATTACGGTCAGTCCAGCCCCGAAATACCAGGCAATTCTCCTCTGAACAAGGAACATGACAACCCCAGACGATCGTTTCGGCCTCCTATGGGCCTCGTCAGTGAGGTGCAGCCACATTCCTCTAAGCACACTGGGCAAGGAGTCCATGTCTGGTTTCCCCCATCACCCATAGGGAGACTTCCCCAGGGTCATAATAATTTGCATACAAAGAGAGAAGCGCTCTACCAGGAATGAACAACAGCTCAGTGGCTTGTTCTATGGCGATTTACCACCCGGAAGCAGCTTCTTTTAGACCAGTGTGCTTTTCACAGAAGAAAACTTTCCTGAAGTATATCAGTCTGATCCCGCCAATTACGGTCAGTCCAGCCCCGAAATACCAGGCAATTCTCCTCTGAACAAGGAACATGACAACCCCAGACGATCGTTTCGGCCTCCTATGGGCCTCGTCAGTGAGGTGCAGCCACATTCCTCTAAGCACACTGGGCAAGGAGTCCACGTCTGGTTTCCCCCATCACCCATAGGGAGACTTCCCCAGGGTCATAATAATTTGCATACAAAGAGAGAAGCGCTCTACCAGGAACGAACAACAGCTCAGTGGCTTGTTCTATGGCGATTTACCACCCGGAAGCAGCTTCTTTTAGACCAGTGTGCTTTTCACAGAAGAAAACTTTCCTGAAGTATATCAGTCTGATCCCGCCAATTACGGTCAGTCCAGCCCCGAAATACCAGGCAATTCTCCTCTGAACAAGGAACATGACAACCCCAGACGATCGTTTCGGCCTCCTATGGGCCTCGTCAGTGAGGTGCAGCCACATTCCTCTAAGCACACTGGGCAAGGAGTCCACGTCTGGTTTCCCCCATCACCCATAGGGAGACTTCCCCAGGGTCATAATAATTTGCATACAAAGAGAGAAGCGCTCTACCAGGAACGAACAACAGCTCAGTGGCTTGTTCTATGGCGATTTACCACCCGGAAGCAGCTTCTTTTAGACCAGTGTGCTTTTCACAGAAGAAAACTTTCCTGAAGTATATCAGTCTGATCCCGCCAATTACGGTCAGTCCAGCCCCGAAATACCAGGCAATTCTCCTCTGAACAAGGAACATGACAACCCCAGACGATCGTTTCGGCCTCCTATGGGCCTCGTCAGTGAGGTGCAGCCACATTCCTCTAAGCACACTGGGCAAGGAGTCCACGTCTGGTTTCCCCCATCACCCATAGGGAGACTTCCCCAGGGTCATAATAATTTGCATACAAAGAGAGAAGCGCTCTACCAGGAACGAACAACAGCTCAGTGGCTTGTTCTATGGCGATTTACCACCCGGAAGCAGCTTCTTTTAGACCAGTGTGCTTTTCACAGAAGAAAACTTTCCTGAAGTATATCAGTCTGATCCCGCCAATTACGGTCAGTCCAGCCCCGAAATACCAGGCAATTCTCCTCTGAACAAGGAACATGACAACCCCAGACGATCGTTTCGGCCTCCTATGGGCCTCGTCAGTGAGGTGCAGCCACATTCCTCTAAGCACACTGGGCAAGGAGTCCACGTCTGGTTTCCCCCATCACCCATAGGGAGACTTCCCCAGGGTCATAATAATTTGCATACAAAGAGAGAAGCGCTCTACCAGGAACGAACAACAGCTCAGTGGCTTGTTCTATGGCGATTTACCACCCGGAAGCAGCTTCTTTTAGACCAGTGTGCTTTTCACAGAAGAAAACTTTCCTGAAGTATATCAGTCTGATCCCGCCAATTACGGTCAGTCCAGCCCCGAAATACCAGGCAATTCTCCTCTGAACAAGGAACATGACAACCCCAGACGATCGTTTCGGCCTCCTATGGGCCTCGTCAGTGAGGTGCAGCCACATTCCTCTAAGCACACTGGGCAAGGAGTCCATGTCTGGTTTCCCCCATCACCCATAGGGAGACTTCCCCAGGGTCATAATAATTTGCATACAAAGAGAGAAGCGCTCTACCAGGAATGAACAACAGCTCAGTGGCTTGTTCTATGGCGATTTACCACCCGGAAGCAGCTTCTTTTAGACCAGTGTGCTTTTCACAGAAGAAAACTTTCCTGAAGTATATCAGTCTGATCCCGCCAATTACGGTCAGTCCAGCCCCGAAATACCAGGCAATTCTCCTCTGAACAAGGAACATGACAACCCCAGACGATCGTTTCGGCCTCCTATGGGCCTCGTCAGTGAGGTGCAGCCACATTCCTCTAAGCACACTGGGCAAGGAGTCCACGTCTGGTTTCCCCCATCACCCATAGGGAGACTTCCCCAGGGTCATAATAATTTGCATACAAAGAGAGAAGCGCTCTACCAGGAACGAACAACAGCTCAGTGGCTTGTTCTATGGCGATTTACCACCCGGAAGCAGCTTCTTTTAGACCAGTGTGCTTTTCACAGAAGAAAACTTTCCTGAAGTATATCAGTCTAATCCCGCCAATTACGGTCAGTCCAGCCCCGAAATACCAGGCAATTCTCCTCTGAACAAGGAACATGACAACCCCAGACGATCGTTTCGGCCTCCTATGGGCCTCGTCAGTGAGGTGCAGCCACATTCCTCTAAGCACACTGGGCAAGGAGTCCACGTCTGGTTTCCCCCATCACCCATAGGGAGACTTCCCCAGGGTCATAATAATTTGCATACAAAGAGAGAAGCGCTCTACCAGGAACGAACAACAGCTCAGTGGCTTGTTCTATGGCGATTTACCACCCGGAAGCAGCTTCTTTTAGACCAGTGTGCTTTTCACAGAAGAAAACTTTCCTGAAGTATATCAGTCTGATCCCGCCAATTACGGTCAGTCCAGCCCCGAAATACCAGGCAATTCTCCTCTGAACAAGGAACATGACAACCCCAGACGATCGTTTCGGCCTCCTATGGGCCTCGTCAGTGAGGTGCAGCCACATTCCTCTAAGCACACTGGGCAAGGAGTCCACGTCTGGTTTCCCCCATCACCCATAGGGAGACTTCCCCAGGGTCATAATAATTTGCATACAAAGAGAGAAGCGCTCTACCAGGAACGAACAACAGCTCAGTGGCTTGTTCTATGGCGATTTACCACCCGGAAGCAGCTTCTTTTAGACCAGTGTGCTTTTCACAGAAGAAAACTTTCCTGAAGTATATCAGTCTGATCCCGCCAATTACGGTCAGTCCAGCCCCGAAATACCAGGCAATTCTCCTCTGAACAAGGAACATGACAACCCCAGACGATCGTTTCAGCCTCCTATGGGCCTCGTCAGTGAGGTGCAGCCACATTCCTCTAAGCACACTGGGCAAGGAGTCCACGTCTGGTTTCCCCCATCACCCATAGGGAGACTTCCCCAGGGTCATAATAATTTGCATACAAAGAGAGAAGCGCTCTACCAGGAACGAACAACAGCTCAGTGGCTTGTTCTATGGCGATTTACCACCCGGAAGCAGCTTCTTTTAGACCAGTGTGCTTTTCACAGAAGAAAACTTTCCTGAAGTATATCAGTCTGATCCCGCCAATTACGATCAGTCCAGCCCCGAAATACCAGGCAATTCTCCTCTGAACAAGGAACATGACAACCCCAGACGATCGTTTCGGCCTCCTATGGGCCTCGTCAGTGAGGTGCAGCCACATTCCTCTAAGCACACTGGGCAAGGAGTCCACGTCTGGTTTCCCCCATCACCCATAGGGAGACTTCCCCAGGGTCATAATAATTTGCATACAAAGAGAGAAGCGCTCTACCAGGAACGAACAACAGCTCAGTGGCTTGTTCTATGGCGATTTACCACCCGGAAGCAGCTTCTTTTAGACCAGTGTGCTTTTCACAGAAGAAAACTTTCCTGAAGTATATCAGTCTGATCCCGCCAATTACGGTCAGTCCAGCCCCGAAATACCAGGCAATTCTCCTCTGAACAAGGAACATGACAACCCCAGACGATCGTTTCGGCCTCCTATGGGCCTCGTCAGTGAGGTGCAGCCACATTCCTCTAAGCACACTGGGCAAGGAGTCCACATCTGGTTTCCCCCATCACCCATAGGGAGACTTCCCCAGGGTCATAATAATTTGCATACAAAGAGAGAAGCGCTCTACCAGGAACGAACAACAGCTCAGTGGCTTGTTCTATGGCGATTTACCACCCGGAAGCAGCTTCTTTTAGACCAGTGTGCTTTTCACAGAAGAAAACTTTCCTGAAGTATATCAGTCTGATCCCGCCAATTACGGTCAGTCCAGCCCCGAAATACCAGGCAATTCTCCTCTGAACAAGGAACATGACAACCCCAGACGATCGTTTCGGCCTCCTATGGGCCTCGTCAGTGAGGTGCAGCCACATTCCTCTAAGCACACTGGGCAAGGAGTCCACGTCTGGTTTCCCCCATCACCCATAGGGAGACTTCCCCAGGGTCATAATAATTTGCATACAAAGAGAGAAGCGCTCTACCAGGAACGAACAACAGCTCAGTGGCTTGTTCTATGGCGATTTACCACCCGGAAGCAGCTTCTTTTAGACCAGTGTGCTTTTCACAGAAGAAAACTTTCCTGAAGTATATCAGTCTGATCCCGCCAATTACGGTCAGTCCAGCCCCGAAATACCAGGCAATTCTCCTCTGAACAAGGAACATGACAACCCCAGTGACCCTTAGGATTTTAAACTTTGATAATAGATGAACAATACCTTGACATTATAACAATTTTGTGGGACACATTTGATTCTTTTTTTATTTGATTCTATAATTACTGGGTCAAGCTGGTTGTCTTGATGTGGGACTCATATAAGGCCTTTATATGCTAGTTGGACTATGAATTTGGATTGTGGTAGGTGCTCAATGAGATTGTAGTTAATATACAGTGGGGCAAAAAAGTATTTAGTCAGCCACCAATTGTGCAAGTTCTCCCACTTAAGAAGATGAGAGAGGCCTGCAATTTTCATCATAGGTATACCTCAACTATGAGAGACAAAATGTGGAAACAAATCCAGACAATCACACTGTCTGATTTGGAAAGAATTTATTTGCATATTATGGTGGAAAATATGTATTTGGTCACCTACAAACAAGCAAGATTTCTGGCTCTCACAGACATGTATCTTCTTTTTTAAGAGGCTCCTCTGTCCTCCACTCATTACCTGTATTAATGGCACCTGTTTGAACTTGTTATCAGTATAAAAGACACCTGTCCACAACCTCAAACAGTCCTTCGACAGCTCTTTGAAGACCAAAGAGCTGTCGAAGGACACCAGAAACAAAATTGTAGACCTGCACCAGGCTGGGAAGACTGAATCTGCAATAGGCAAGCAGCTTGGTGTGAAGAAATCAACTGTGGGAGCAATAATTAGAAAATGTAAGACATACAAGACCACTATTAATCTCCCTCGATCTGGGGCTCCACGCAAGATCTCACCCCGTGGGGTCAAAATGATCACAAGAACGGTGAGCAAACATCCCAGAACCACACGGGGGAACCTAGTGAATGACCTGCAGAGAGCTGGGACCAACGTAACAAAGGCTACCATCAGTAACACACTACGCCGCCAGGGACTCAGATCCTGTAGTGCCAGATGTGTCCCTCTGCTTAAGCCAGTACATGTCCGGGCCCCTCTGAAGTACGCTAGAGAGCATTTGGATGATCCAGAAGCGGATTGGTAGAATGTCATATGGTCAGATGAAACCAAAGTAGAACTGTTTGGTAGAAACACAACTCGTCGTGTTTGGAGGAGAGAGAATGCTGAGTTGCAACCAAAGAACACCATACCTACTGTGAAGCATGGGGGTGGCAGCATCATGCTTTGGGGCTGTTTCTCTGCAAAGGGAACAGGATGACTGATCCGTGTACATGAAAGAATGAATGGGGCCATGTATCGTGATATTTTGAGTGCAAACCTCCTTCCATCAGCAAGGGCATTGAAGATGAAACGTGGCTGGGTTTTTCAGCATGACAATGATCCCAAACACACCTCCCGGGAAACGAAGGAGTGGCTTCGTAAGAAGGATTTCAAGGTCCTGGAGTGGCCTAGCCAGTCTCCAGATCTCAACCCCATTGAAAACCTTTGGAGGGAGTTGAAAGTCCGTGTTGCCCAGCGACAGCCCCAAAACATCACTGCACTAGAGGAGATCTGCATGCAGGAATGGGCCAACATACCAGCAACAGTGTGTGACAACCTTGTGAAGACTTGCAGAAAATGTTTGACCTCTGTCATTGCCAACAAAGGATATATAACAAAGTTTTGAGATGAACTTTTGATATTGACAAAATACTTATTTTCCACCATAATTTGCAAATAAATTCTTTCCAAATCAGACAATGTTATTGTCTGGATTGGTTTCCACATTTTGTCTCTCATAGTTGAGGTATACCTATGATGAAAATTACAGGCCTCTCTCATCTTCTTAAGTGGGAGAACTTGCACATTTGGTGGCTGACTAAAATACTTTTTTGCCCCACTGTACTCCATATGCTCACACTTATATGATTATCTTTTCGACAATGTTCTTGTCAAAGTCATTACTTTTTCTGGAAATATTGTATTTTGATCCACCAACTAAATAGCTCAATGCTAATAGATTATAACTTGCATTCATATTATTTTAATAGACACATTATACTTAAACTAGTAGAGGAATTTAGGAGTTCCATTTACATATAATTTGTGACTGGCTAAAGCAAAGTCAAGATAAATATAATCAGTGGACTTTTCAAAGGGTATTTCCCAGGACTGCTTTTAAATGCTGAAAACTCACAAATTTTTCATATCTTCTGCAAAGCAGCACATATTTTCTGACATGCACAATTAATATAGGAAAATATAGTTTTGGGGTATTAGATGGCTTTTCTGTGATATTTTCATAAAACAAAATGTTGGCCCAATTATGTGAAAAATACAATCACCTTTTAAAAAAGAAGTCTTTATGAACTTACTGATTTCAGATGTTTGATGGTCTGCTCTAGGTCTCCAATGATGTTCTTCTGCTGATGAATTTCAGTCTGAAAATGCACAAGCAGCATAGGTTACCAACTGTAAACATATTGTCAGGGATGCAAACTTGTGTTTGCCTAGTTTGGTGGTGATTTGTAAAATATACCCCAAAGTCAGGCAATATAGGCAAAAATGAACAATATAGAAATTTAGGTGCTTCACACGAATTTCCATGAACCGATTCCAAATAGTTATAAAAAATACAATGATAACCCATTTATCCCACATTCAAATGCATTTGTGACACAAAACACCCTTATACTGTGCCTGGAGATAACTCAGCAAACTATGCCAACTAATAAGAAAATACTCCAGCAGATTTTCAAAGGATTTGGGGATTTGTACATATTGGATTTGTTAAAGCACCATTTTGCCTGATTTAGCCAAAATGTTTAGGGTATTTGACAAGCTTTTTACAATATTAAAGTTCTTGTGCATGCTCAGGTCACGTTGTAAATCTTATTTAATAACAGTTCAAATCACACTTTTAAAAGGACAGTGCACTGTAAACTTGTTTCCTTCTTATTGCGTTTACAATGACCTGTTATACCATCTGTAGAATTAAGAATGTATGGCAAATGGCTCTTTTGATTAATTTTTGTATATGAGCTGTTTCTGCTAATTGAAACCACAACTCAATCAAATGAGCTTGCAGGAAGAGCAGACTTCATTAGCATATATTTCAATATATACATACAGTCCTTATTCTATCTTTAACTGTATACGCAGTGAGATCAGTATAATAAAAATAATAATATTGACATACCACTCTGTCATACCGCCCTTTAGGAGTGATTTATTTTAAACTATCTTGTTTACATAGCTTTTTTATAACCAGTACTTATGTATTGACATTTTCAGTATAGGTGAGGATGCAACAGATAAAAGCAGCTATTTTAAATGACAAAATTAAGAGAACAATTTGTAAACAATTGAATTAAGTCCATAAGGTAAAAAGGGTCATTGGGAACCCTATTATGAAGAGGGAACCAAAATGACAGTACTCTGTCCCTTTAAGGTAAGAAACTTGTACACAAATAAAATATAATCATCTAAATGTTCACTAATTATTTCAATTAAGTGTTTTGAGGTCTAAACATGGTAAGTATATAAAATTTATCAAAATGATATGAAATTATTACTTACACACGCCATTAATTAATAGCAATTGACAAGTAAAAAAAAAGTGCATACAACAAGATAGATAAATATTATCAATATTAAAAGAATTAATTTTCATATTTTATGTTCTCTTATTTGCTTGCATACTGTAATGATTTGGCCACAAATAATATGGTTTCATAAAGGTTTCTGAAAATCCTTAGAAAAATCTATATGAAAATCCTTTTTTTATCCCTGTTCTTACAGATTATAATATCATTTTATAACTCAAGCTCTTCTTATTGGTCAGAATAGTTTCGACATGGATAAAAAGAATCTCTTCAACTGCTTAACTATACATTTAAATGTTTGGAATGGGGCCTTACAATGTAGCATATTAATAAGCTAAAAGATATGCAGAGGGGCAGATGTATCATAGTGCAGACAAACAAGGTTCACATGCATTGAATTTGTCTAGCCGAGATCGCACATTAACCCCTTGAAAAATTTCCCTGAAAGAAGGATTTTAGTGAGGGTCTCAGGATGTTTATAAGGTGCACATTTTTTCATTACAGCATGGAAACAAATAAAAAAGTGCATTGCTTAGAGGAACATGAACATCAAAATTAGACTTTCATGATTCAGATAGAGAACGCAATTTTGAAGAATTTTTAATTTACTTTTAATATCACATTTACTATGTTCTCTTGGTATCATTTGTTGAAGAGCATACCTAGAGAGGATCAGGATCAGTGCACTACTGGAAGCTAGCTGCACAACAGTGCAATAATGAAAACCTCTAACACATTAGAGCATTTTCTTTCTTGCACTTGTATGTCCCTTTAAGCTAAAGCAATGCTTATTTAAAGTTTGATATATTTAACTATACATTTTTGTTTAAATTATAAACATTTTTACAATATATCAAGAAGTAAAAGATCTTCCAAAGTGTGGCCCTTCGTGTAAAATGCTTGGTCATCGCAGGACTATGGGTATTACCAAGTGACAGTTTATTACAACAGTCATATGATCACAATGTGTACCCATTGCTTTATCTGACAATTAAAAAAAATGTAAACTCCTATTTGAAGTCTTGTTATGCCGCTGTTTATGCTTCAATAAAAGATTTGTTATTAGACATATGGTGCTGTGGAATCCTGAATTTCTACTTTGTGGGCTGGAGGTCGCTAGCTTGTCCACTGTGCATCATACCCAAGGAGGTCTGTACCCTATTGCCGGTCTCTCTACGGACTATTGCAGTTTATTGCCTGTTACACCACATGTTTTATATATGAATATATGACCATGTCATACTAAGGACTTGATTATCTACAGATCTCTGGGCTGGTGAGATTATATAAGAATAGTAGTTCTAATTCCCTAGTGAAACTCTCTAAAGCCACTTTTTACCCTGAAAACAGGGCGTCTCGCTAAGGTGCACACACTGCAGAAGATGCATACGTTACAAAAGTGCACAATGAAAATCGTAAATTAAAAATCATACAAAACTAATAATTGAACCATTCAGACATAAATACGTAGGAAAAAAAATTTGTATTGTCATAAATCATAACAAAATTGTTCATCAAAAATCATATTTTATCAAAAACATAACATTTGTATGTAAATCACACAGGAATAAATTGCATTAAATATACACAGTGTAAATAGAAGTTAAAGTACACTTGCATACTTATAAGTGCAAAATACAAAGAGTAAAATGGACTGATCATGGGCGTTCCATGTGCGTGTATGAAATTGTCTCTCTCAAACCCAAGTGTAATTATCTAAACATATCCGCCCTACTGATCTCTCTGTTTTTTCTCGCAAACTAAAGGTGGTGAGGTTGTGCCAAAATATGCAAAACACGTCATACCCTAATAGAAAAACACATGCATACGAAAATCAGATGTGATTGTTTGATGCTATAAGCAGAAAGCAGTGCAATGTGATTTGTTTTTTCATGCAGGATTTAATTTTTAAATTGTGCCCCCTGCTCACTGCTATTTTTGCCCTAGACAGTGAAGTTTTCCTTTCCAGCAAGCTACATTACTTTCTATAGTAGTCATCTTGCTATCTGCCCACTTTTTAAGATAATTCCACTATGGAAGCCCTTGCGAGGGTCGGCATGAAAAACCATGTACGAATCGGCTAAGTTTAGATAATCAACCCGTAAGTATAGCTTGAACATTATTTTTAAGAAAAAAAACCTCAAACAAATGTGATGCCTTTTTACTACTCAATGCACTAAATAAAAAAAAAGCTTTATTAGATTAGAAAATAGCAGAGCTATTTTTGTAGTCTACAAAAGACTAGAGACACAGTCAGTTATGTAGGAAAACTTTTCCCAGGATCATAATACAAATACATACAAAAAAGTCTCCCTAAAGGTGATGGGAAAACCAGACGTGGACTCCTTGCCCAATGTGCCTAGTGGGACATGGCTGCACCTCACTGACGAGGCCCAAAGGAGGCCGAAACAATCATCTGAAGTTGCCATGTGACTGATATATTTCAGGAAAGTTCTCCTCTGTGAAAGGCACAATTGGGCTAAAAGATTCTGCTCCCAGGTGGTGATTGGACCATAGAACAAGCTACTGAGCTGTTGTTCTTTCCATAGCAGACTACTTCTCTTTCTGTATGTATTTATAAATTGTATTACATTTTATTATACTAACGAATAATTATCTGTTATTGTTATATATTTTATACCAAAGTTCAGATGACAAGGGGAAAGATAAGTAGGGAGAATGCAAAGAGAAGAAAAAGGAGTGGGTAGGCACCGAACAGGGGAGCAATGAGGTGTCTAGTTGGCCTTTTCTAGAATGACAGCTTTTCCAAATTTGGAAGAACCATCCTGCTGCCCCTTCATCTATGTTCAAGAGACCCAGGACTGCACAAAATATTGCCAGTAAACACAATAACCTTGTAAAAAGAGATGTTCCAGGCCAGGAGACTTTGTTCATAGAATGCCCACAATACCCCTACATCACCCAATCTCTGCCCCCTGCTACCAATGTATTACTGCAAAATACTGGTAGCCATTCTGTTATTAACATGCTTCTTAACACAGACATGCAATCATAATTGACTGCTTACACAAACACTATAATAACAACATTTGCAAAAGCAATGTTGAAATTTGTTAAAACTATACAGAGTTAACATTCCTAATGATAATAATTTTTCACTGGCCAATAGTTTATTAAATCACTGGCCAAGAAAGGTCTGTACGTATGCCCTGTCACATCTGGTTGCATTTATCCATCATTTATCCTCTGCATTTACCTTTGCATCCACCATATCATGTTCAGCTGCATACAGAGCCCTATCCTTTTCTTTTTGAAGCTGTTCTGCTTGTACGTCTATTTCCATTAACCCCTTGCACAAATGATCATTCTTCATTGTGAGGTCGTCCACCTGGTTGCTCATTAACTCATTTTTTTCCTGTAGATATAGAATTTGCTGCTCTAGGCTCTGATTTTTTTTCTGCATCTCATCAACCTGTAAAGTTAATGAATATATAAGTTAGACATCATTAAATGTGATTTAGATAAAAAGAAAATTAATTCTACAAATATTATTATAAGCTACTTTCTATTGATTGATATGGTCTATTTAATATTATTATTATTATTATTATTATTATTATTATTATTAGTATTACTATTATTACAGGTTCCTGTCCTTTCTAAGACTGTGTGGTAATTGGAAACAAAAGTGTGAATAGATTGTTGTGAGTGTGCAGAGACTTCTTGCAAACAGTAAGACATGAACTGGGAAGGTGTAATTTTAAAATTACAATACATAAATACTGTATATGTGCGTATTTTCATAGAAATTATGTGCACATAAAGCTGGGTTTCACGTATCTAATCTATTCCACTGAGGACAGTTAGGGACAGACCAACTGTAAGAAAGATGGCATTGCATGGAGCATAGCAATTAGATATCATTCTGAATATCTCAAAGTAGGTATCAAGAAATTAGAATACCCTACTCTGTGTAATCACATTTAATTGACAAAAAAAGTATTCACAGAAATAAAAAGATCAACTAAAAGCAGGTTAAGAACTCGTAAAAATGTGAACGCTAATTCTGCGCACAAAAAACGAATGCTTTAAACTTCTATTAAAACAATGCCTGACAAATGTGTGCCTATGTAACAAGTACTGATATTGCAACGTGTTACAGCTCCATAGCAGGCAACACGCTACCTTATTTGCTGAATATTAGTTACAGTTTAGCACAGTGTGTTCTACAGCTAGTAATATAGCGCCGTGGTGTAACCAGAACAGCTTCCCAGTAACAGCCAACGTGTTCATTACTAAACCATTTCTTGGGAAGCCTCAGATAATGTCTCCATGGTAACTGATGCCTCACGCTGCCCGCAAGAGGCGTGGCCAGTGTGTAAACTATGAATGACAATGTCCATACCTGAGTACTGAACAGCAAGCTGCTAGCTTCCCCACTACATGATATGGAGATACAGAATTCTCTAAATAAAAGTGCTTTTTAACTCCCCTCTAAGTTTCTAAACAATAGTTGGCTGTGTCCTCAATCAAATAACCAAGGAATAAAATACATTCCATCTAAAAATATTTATAAATTACTTTTTTTGTTTTTACTTTTAACAGTGATTTACTTCTTTTTTAACCATATAACATCTGCCCGTGTCATTTTTATAAAACTGATACCAATTAAATTGAGGAAATACCTTAATCTGCAGCTCTGCATTTCTCCTGCGCCCAACGTTAGTTTTGCTAGCCATGGTGACTTGTAATGCACTGAGCTTGTGTCTGAGCACGGTACCTGCCCTCCTCTCTCTGCTCAGCCCTCCATTCACCGAGACAACTCCCGCACTTTTTTATTTATTTCCCTCCTAAGAAGTACTCAGTTGTCAGGGTGGTTGTTGGCTACAGTAAACATGCTTTTTGTCCAAATACAGCAACACAGACAGTAGATGTACTGATACTTTAAACTGCAAGGTTTCACAATAAAATATAATAATAATGATAGTGCAGCACATATATCAAATTAGAACGATACAGGGACGATTAGTATGACAAGACATTTTTTTATATATATATATATATATATATATATATATATATATATATATATATATATATATATATATATATATATATATATATATATATATATATATATATATATATATATATATATATATATATATATATAATTTTGTAAATTTTATATTAAATGTAGTTAAAAAGTTATAGCACTGATTTTTATTACAATTTATTATTTAACCTCCATCTAAAATATTTCTAACATTCTGAAAGGGGATTCTGATTTTCTGAATAAAACTTGAATGTCTGCAGCCAGAGCTACTGACAGCCAGTGATACAGGTAAAAAAAAGTGCAAATCGTGTCCCTTCATTTATTCTGTGGAGAAGTGTCCTTAGATTTCTTTGTGAAAATGTTCCATTTAATACATATAGAGATACAAAGTAATTTGTGCTGATGCCGATTAAAGGGGCAATAAAGTCATATACAGTATATTATAAATTAATTACTACATTGCAAAATATTTGCAAGCAAAATAAATATTTTAAAAGCCTTTTAAGTGTTGTTTATTGTATAATCATTGCTACATTTATTGTGTAACATGTAGCAGGTCCAGGGATCCATCTGAATTCCATAGAATGCTTCTGGGGGAAGCAGAAAAACTAAAATTTTCACATTTAAAAATAATTGGCAACGTTTTTCCCACTAAGAATAATTTAACATTTTTATGATTTAAAAAATAATTTCCTTCCTTTTCTATGCATGTGGAGGTGTATCTCTCTCTACAAACAGAGCTGTGTTCTTTATCAGCCAATGACCAACAGATACTTGTGTATGTTATGCACAAGCACACTTCCTATTACCTTGTTGTCACGTTAAAAACTTTTTTTTAGCTTTGTTGTATCTAATATATATATAATTACAAAATTTGGTTTAGCACACCTTACAAAAAGTTTATATACACATCTTTGGGAGTGCTGGCAATATGACCTAGTCAATACACAAACAAAAAGGTATTAGCGCACATCCATTTTCAAAAGCACAACATATTTTTTGAACCGCTGCATAAAATTGCCTACAAAAAACATCAAGAGACAACTATTCTTTTTAAATAAAATTGGGATCTTAGTGAAACAATATGGCCATATTCTGCTTAGCCAGTCACCAATTTACAAGGTGCCTCAATATAGACTGGTCCTAACACTACAGTCATTTGCCTTAGAGGGCTGAATCATTCCTGCTTTTACTCTTCATAATGTTTTTTTTTGTTTGTATGTATATATATATATATATATATATATATATATATTAATTCAATATATTGTCCCTCAACTTGTAGGAAACTGGTGGCTTGGCATTTCTTATGCACATTCAAACATGCCCCAGGCAAAACCCTAACTTTATATTGCTACTAGGCTCTAGATTTTTTTTTTACTCTTTGTAATCAAGACAGGTAAACAGTGGGGTTATATTGTTAGCACAGGTTTGCAGTGTATCTTTTACTTCTTTGTGGTATTTAAGTTAAAAAGCTTAAAGGGACAGTATACACAAATTTTAATTTAACTGCATGTAACAGACACTGATATAAATAATAATATGCGCAGATACTGATATAAAAATCCAGTATAAAACAGTTTAAAAACTTACTTAGAAGCTCCCAGTTTAGCTCTGTTTAAAAAGTTACTGGGACACCCACTGCAAGTGGGAAATAACAGACACTTCCCCTTTGCATATGAAAAGACCCTTTACACAAACAGAAGCAAGCTGGAGTAGGTATACATCAATATTCTCCTAAAATTTTGGGGCTTGGTTAGGAGTCAGAAAATCAAAGCACTGTTATTTAAAAATAAGCAAAACTATCCATTTTAAAAAACAAAACAAAACTGTATGAGCAATATAAATGGATCATCTACAAAACATTTATGCAAAGAAAAATCTAGTGTATAATGAAACCCAAATTATTTTATGATTCAGATATAGCATGCAATTTTAAGCAACTTTCGAAATTACTATTATTAATTTTTCTCCCTTATCTTGGTATCTTTATTTGAAAAGCAGGAATGTAAACTTAGGAGCTAGACCATTTTTTGTTCAGCACCTGGGTAGCCCTTGATGATTGGTGGCTAAATTTAGCACCAATCAGCAAGCGCTACCCAGGGTGCTGAACAAAAAATGCGCACTGGAGAGCACGCTAACCCAATCCCCTTCTTGACAGATCCCTGGCTGCAGTAACAGCAGTCTTAACACGATTAGCTTCCAGGACCTGCACTATCTTTAGTGTAGGTTCTGGGAGCCGACCGCACTAAGTCTGCTGTTAGCATGGCTGAGGCTCTTGCAAGAAGACGATCTGGTTAGCGCTCTCCAGTGCGCAAAAGTTAAGTAATAAAAAGAAATGAAAGAAAATTAATTAATACTGATGAATTTTGTTAGTATTTATTGGTTTTCTTTAATTGTCGTTGGTGCATTCATTTGAATATTCGTTAAGTCAAAACAAAACAAATACAGGTGGCCCTCGTTTTACAACGGTTCAATTTACACCTTTTTTTCCAGTCATGTGACTGCTATTAAAAAGCATTGAGAAGCAGTGCATTTATTAAAATAGCCAGTAGGTGGAGCTGTCTGCTTGTGTTGCAGCAAAGCCAAGCAAGCTGAAATTAATCCGTTTAACCAGACATGAGCTATCGAGCATATTTCATAGGAACAAGATCTTCCTGTCTATAAATCAGTCCAGATTGGAATGCATAGAAAGAACTGTTTGCAGAAAAATGCAAGTGAAGTCTGTGTTGTGTGATTATTGTATTAGGTTTATAATGCTGTTTAGCAAATGTTTTTGTTCATTTAACTTAGTTTAATTATATATTCTGTGTTGTGTGATTATTTTATTAGGTTTATAATGCTGTTTAGCATTTAAAGTCTTCATTTCAAAGCTTTAAAAATAATGTATTAGGTGTTACTTATGACAATTTTGAGAGGGGCCTGGAACCTATCTCCCTCACTTCCCATTGAGTTACATTATAAACTGGGTTTCAATTTACAACGGTTTTGATTTACATCCATTCCTTCTGGAACCTAACCCCGGCGTAAACTGAGGGCTACCTGTACACAATTTTCACTAGAAATGCGTATTTATAACAAAAGACACACACACACATAAATATATTTTTGATGAAAGGTTACCAATTATATGTCTTTATGATTCCTGAAAGATGTACTATCCTCTAAGGGAATAGTAATGTGTTTGCTTAAAGCGACACTAAATCCAACATTTTTCTTTCATGATTCAGGTAGAGATTACAATTTGGAACAATATTCCAATGTACTTTTATGCTCTGATTTGCTTTATTCTTTAGATATCCTTTGTTGAAGAAATAGCAATGCACATGGGTGAGCCAATCACATGAGGCATGTATGTGCAGCTACTAATCAGCAGCTACTGAGCCTATCTAGATATGCTTTTCAACACAGGATATCAGGAGAATGAAGCAAATTAGACAATAGAAGTCAATTAGAAAGATGTTTAAAATGTAATATTCTTTCTAAATCATGAAAGAACATTTTTGGGTTTCATGACCCTTTAAGCGAAATAGCACCATCCACCATTGGAAAAGTTTCTCAAAGATCTTTATTAGAAGCCGGTAAAGAAAACATCCTATTAAATTTAGAGGATGGATTAAAAGAAAAGATCAAGCTTGGTTCACTCAAGGATTTTTTTTTTTAATAAGAGCCTCTGGAACAGAAAATATCCTCTTGTGATTTAGCAGAAGTTTTAAAAATCAAATGTACTTGTTTGGAAGGATTTCCTCAGATTGTTTAAGGTTTAAAGTACAAACTCTTTAAGCCAAGAACTTCAAGATCTTCAAGCTCAAACATCAATGTATATATATATATATATATATACACACTCACAGTCCTTTCCAGCCAAATACCTGAAAACAATCAAATTCATTTTTAATCAATATTAATATTTAATAATGTGTTTTAGTGTGTATGTACTGTAAATATTTTACATTACAATGTTCTATGAAAGTGTTCTATGTATTTTAAATAGATATTTTAAATAGATTCTATTATATATATATATATATATATATATATATATATATATATATATATATATATATATATATATATATATATATAATATATATATATAAACAGTATGTATTTATATGTGTATATATATATATATATATATATATATAGACAGTATGTATTTAGAAAAACGACTCGGAGTCGGAAAAGGGAAATTTGTGAGTGGCGTGCTTGGAAATATTTTATGCACACAGTACTAGGAAGGAAGGAAATATCTTTGTGTACCACAGACGTGAGTTTTGTATCTGCTGACACAACTCTAAGGAAAATGAAGAAAAAATAAGAAAAGAAAAAAGAAATAAGTACCCTGTAACCACGTCACCTGCTCTGACATCCTGTAGAAGGAGCACCTGTAAATAGCAGGTGTAGGAAGCGGAGCTGTAACGGTCTGGGTTAGAGGTGTGAGAAACACTGTGTGCAGTACGCTAGACAGCCATTTGAAAGAGACCCTAGGATGTCCTTATGGTGACCAAAATATCACAACTGGTATTGGATACACTAACCCATGAATACCAAGAATACTGCTACTATCTGTGGTTCTCTGAGGGATTTCGGAAGCCGGATCGAAATTACCTGCTAAAGTTCATACCAAGACAAGAAAACCAAGCTCCAAGAGGCAATAAATACAGGAAGTTTCCTAAAGAAACCAGCACAAAGGGGACCCACATCCCATTCTACTCCAAGAGGCAGCGATTTTATACAGACCAGAACATCCAGGATTCATTCAACCACTAGATACATCCTCCAATGCGGCAAACTTACCTCATAGGATTGAGGTAACTTTTGGTAAGGGTATCTATTACGCCTTCATTACACTAGGATTCCAATATCCTATCAAAGACTCTAATATATATACGTATATTCATATACTTCTCTTCCCTTTTTTTTTTTTTTTTTTTTTTTTGTTTTCTTTACCCACCAACACTGCCGAGATTTTAATATTATTCAGTTTTTAAGAATCTCCATAAGCGCTGTTTACCCTTTGACTCCTATATATATATATATATATATATATATATATATATATATATATATATATATATATATATATATATATATATATATATATTGAATATATATGTATATTCATATACCTATATATATATATATACACAACACACAGAGAAAACCCAGCACTCACTTACAAGCTCTCAGCTAAGATTTAAAAGCAAAAATGGAAAGGTTAGTCACCGCATCTGGCCAAATGGGACAAGCTCAGGTACCACGTCAAGGTCCTCTCCAATACCTGAGACCCTAAAACAGCCACACAATGCAAGCTTTCAAATCCAAACAAACTGAAAACAAGGGAAGGGTGCACAGGAATATGTAACCACCCTAGAAATATACAAAACACGGAAGGGAACTGCACTCTCATACCGGACCGGGTACACATCCCATGACCCTGCAACATGCTCAGCCCTGGGTGCCACTGGCACTCACAGGAAGCTGTGCTGTCCCCAGAGCCACAAGCAGTTAACCCCAGACAGGTCTGGGTGCAAGAACCATAGGGAAAATTACAAAACAAATTAATACAACACACAGAGAAAACCCAGCACTCACTTACAAGCTCTCAGCTAAGATTTAAAAGCAAAAATGGAAAGGTTAGTCACCGCATCTGGCCAAATGGGACAAGCTCAGGTACCACGTCAAGGTCCTCTCCAATACCTGAGACCCTAAAACAGCCACACAATGCAAGCTTTCAAATCCAAACAAACTGAAAACAAGGGAAGGGTGCACAGGAATATGTAACCACCCTAGAAATATACAAAACACGGAAGGGAACTGCACTCTCATACCGGACCGGGTACACATCCCATGACCCTGCAACATGCTCAGCCCTGGGTGCCACTGGCACTCACAGGAAGCTGTGCTGTCCCCAGAGCCACAAGCAGTTAACCCCAGACAGGTCTGGGTGCAAGAACCATAGGGAAAATTACAAAACAAATTAATACAACACACAGAGAAAACCCAGCACTCACTTACAAGCTCTCAGCTAAGATTTAAAAGCAAAAATGGAAAGGTTAGTCACCGCATCTGGCCAAATGGGACAAGCTCAGGTACCACGTCAAGGTCCTCTCCAATACCTGAGACCCTAAAACAGCCACACAATGCAAGCTTTCAAATCCAAACAAACTGAAAACAAGGGAAGGGTGCACAGGAATATGTAACCACCCTAGAAATATACAAAACACGGAAGGGAACTGCACTCTCATACCGGACCGGGTACACATCCCATGACCCTGCAACATGCTCAGCCCTGGGTGCCACTGGCACTCACAGGAAGCTGTGCTGTCCCCAGAGCCACAAGCAGTTAACCCCAGACAGGTCTGGGTGCAAGAACCATAGGGAAAATTACAAAACAAATTAATACAACACACAGAGAAAACCCAGCACTCACTTACAAGCTCTCAGCTAAGATTTAAAAGCAAAAATGGAAAGGTTAGTCACCGCATCTGGCCAAATGGGACAAGCTCAGGTACCACGTCAAGGTCCCATTTGGCCAGATGCGGTGCTTTTAAATCTTAGCTGAGAGCTTGTAAGTGAGTGCTGGGTTTTCTCTGTGTGTTGTATTAATTTGTTTTGTAATTTTCCCTATGGTTCTTGCACCCAGACCTGTCTGGGGTTAACTGCTTGTGGCTCTGGGGACAGCACAGCTTCCTGTGAGTGCCAGTGGCACCCAGGGCTGAGCATGTTGCAGGGTCATGGGATGTGTACCCGGTCCGGTATGAGAGTGCAGTTCCCTTCCCTATATATATATAGATATATATTTAACAAAAAATAAAAAATACATCAGACATATATATAAATATCTATTTAAAAATAAATTGAACATTCTCCTTTATGTGAAGAACATAATATGCATAACTATCTTTGGACTAGTGCTGTAGGTCTAACACAGTGTTAGTTTTTTTGCAGTTTGGATGCTCCATTGAAGTCTGTGGGGAGAAGTTAACACAGTTGTGATATCCGATGTCCTGAAGTTTGCATTTTTCTTTCAACTTGTACGTACCGCTAACTCAGGCGTGTTAAAATGTTGCTTCTAAGTGTGTTTGTGTGAGAGAGCGAAATTGCTAAATAGTTGCTTTGTTAGGGAATTTTTTAAATTTAACCCTTTGTGTGCAGAATTAGTTTTTTGTTGCAGTGATTGCATCTCATGGGCTGCACGTCTATATTACATTACTAGAGCTGATATGCCTCCTGCCTTTGTTGGCATATTAGCTCTAGCATTACTGTATTTTTTAACCCCCCCCCCCAAATATAAATAATATTATGTTTGTGAATATATATATATATATATATATATATATATATATATATATAAATAATCAGAAATATTATATAAATATTAACTAGTTCCCCTCATCTAATCAAACAATATTTTTTGTAATTGCAGTGTGGGCACCGTGGGTACCTGGCGGTTTGCTACAGGCTCTACAGTACCATAGTAATTATGTTGCATACCTTTTCCTTTGGATGTAAAATATATAACTACAATAATAATTAATAATAATCATTTTCAGTGCCTGGCTATATTGCACACAGTGCACGCCTGTTGGCTATACTGTTACTAGTATACTATCAGAATTACATATATCGTAGTACAGTGTACCCCTCATCTAATTGAAACCATATTTTTTACTGCAGTGGGGGCACCGTGGGTATCTGGGAATCTGCTACAGGCTCTCTACAGTACCATAGAAGCATACATATTCATTGGGATGTAAAATATATAACAATAATCATTTCTCAGTGGCTGGCTATATTGCACACAGTGCATGTCTGCTGCCTATACTTTCAATAGTATACTATCAGTATTACATTACAGTGTACCCCTCATCTAATTGAAACCATATTTGTTATTGCAGTGGCAGTTTGCGAAAGAGTCTCTCTCTCTTTTTATATATATATATATATATATATATATATATATATATATATATATATATATATATTTCCTAGTACAGTGTACCCCTCATCTAATTGAAATAATATTTGTTATTGCAATGGGGGCACTAAAAAAACAAAATTTATGCTTACCTGATAAATTTCTTTCTCTTGTGGTGTATCCAGTCCACGGGTTCATCCATTACTTGTGGGATATTCTCCTTCCCAACAGGAAGTTGCAAGAGGACACCCACAGCAGAGCTGTCTATATAGCTCCTCCCCTAACTGCCACTCCCAGTCATTTGACCGAAGACAAGCAAGAAAAAAGGAGAAACTATAGGGTGCAATGGTGACTGTAGTTTAAAAATAAAAAACACCTGCCTTAAAGGGACAGGGCAGGCCGTGGACTGGATACACCACAAGAGAAAGAAATTTATCAGGTAAGCATAAATTTTGTTTTCTCTTGTAAGGTGTATCCAGTCCACGGGTTCATTACTTGTGATATACCAATACCAAAGCTTTAGGACACGGATGAAGGGAGGGACAAGGCAGGAACTTAAACGGAAGGCACCACTGCCTGCAAGACCTTTCTCCCAAAAATAGCCTCCAAGGAAGCAAAAGTATCAAATTTGTAGAATTTAGAAAAAGTATGAAGCGAAGACCAAGTCGCCGCCTTACAAATCTGTTCAACAGAGGCCTCATTTTTAAAAGCCCATGTGGAAGCCACCGCTCTAGTGGAATGAGCTGTAATTCTTTCAGAAGGCTGCTGGCCAGCAGTCTCATAAGATAAACGGATTATGCTTCTCAGCCAAAAAGAAAGAGAAGATGCCGAAGCCTTTAGGCCTCTCCTCTGTCCAGAGTAAACAAAAAACAATGCAGATGTTTGACGAAAATACTTAGTAGCTTGTAAATAAAACTTTAAAGCACGAACCACGTCAAGATTGTGTAATAGACGTTCCTTCTTTGAAGAAGGATTAGGACACAGTGACGGAAACAACAATCTCCTGATTGATATTCTTATTAGATACCACCTTAGGAAGAAACCCAGGTTGGGTACGCAAAACTACCTTATCTGCATGGAAGATCAGATAAGGGGAATCACACTCGGCTAGATTTGGAGTTTTGTCGGTAACGACCCGAAAAGCTAACGCCGGCTTTTTTCTGGCCGCACCATAAAAATAACTCTGGTATTGAGAGTCCACATAAAGGCTGCGTTAGGCTCCAAAAAAGGAGCGTAGAGCATATTTAACGCAGCTTCAACTCTCGATACCAGAGTTGCTTACGCAAGCGGCCAGCCTCAAAAACGTGCTCGTGCACGATTCCCCCATAGAAAACAATGGGGCTGTTTGAGCTGAAAAAAAAAACCTAACACCTGCAAAAAAGCCGCGTTCAGCTCCTAACGCAGCCCCATTGTTTGCTATGCGGAAACACTTCCTACGTCTGCACCTAACACTCTAACATGTACCCCGAGTCTAAACACCCCTAACCTTACACTTATTAACCCCTAATCTGCCGCCCCCGCTATCGTTGACCCCTGCATATTATTATTAACCCCTAATCTGCTGCTCCGTAAACCGCCGCTACTTACATTATCCCTATGTACCCCTAATCTGCTGCCCTAACATCGCCGACCCCTATATTATATTTATTAACCCCTAATCTGCCCCCCACAACGTCGCCTCCACCTGCCTACACTTATTAACCCCTAATCCGCCTCACTAACCCTATAATAAATAGTATTAACCCCTAATCTGCCCTCCCTAACATCGCCGACACCTAACTTCAATTATTAACCCCTAATCTGCCGACTGGAGCTCACCGCTATTCTAATAAATGTATTAACCCCTAAAGCTAAGTCTAACCCTAACACTAACACCCCCCTAAGTTAAATATAATTTACATCTAACGAAATTAATTATCTCTTATTAAATAAATTATTCCTATTTAAAGCTAAATACTTACCTGTAAAATAAATCCTAATATAGCTACAATATAAATTATAATTATATTATAGCTATTTTAGGATTAATATTTATTTTACAGGCAACTTTGTAATTATTTTAACCATGTACAATAGCTATTAAATAGTTAAGAACTATTTAATAGTTACCTAGTTAAAATAATTACAAAATTACCTGTAAAATAAATCCTAACCTAAGTTACAATTAAACCTAACACTATACTATCATTAAAATAATTAAATAAAATACCTACAATTACCTACAATTAAACCTAACACTACACTATCAATAAATAAATTAAATACAATTCATACAAATAACTACAATGAAATAAACTAACTAAAGTACAAAAAATAAAAAAGAACTAAGTTACAAAAAATAAAAAAATATTTACAAACATAAGAAAAATATTACAACAATTTTAAACTAATTACACCTACTCTAAGCCCCCTAATAAAATAACAAAGACCCCCAAAATAAAAAATGCCCTACCCTATTCTAAATTACTAAAGTTCAAAGCTCTTTTACCTTACCAGCCCTGAACAGGGCCCTTTGCGGGGCATGCCCCAAGAAGTTCAGCTCTTTTGCCTGTAAAAAAAACATACAATACCCTCCCCCCCAACATTACAACCCACCACCCACATACCCCTAATCTAACCCAAACCCCCCTTAAATAAACCTAACACTAAGCCCCTGAAGATCATCCTACCTTGTCTTCACCTCACCAGGTATCACCGATCCGTCCTGGCTCCAAAATCTTCATCCAACCCAAGCGGGGGCTGGCGATCCATCATCCAGTGGCTGAAGAGGTCCAGAAGAGGCTCCAAAGTCTTCATCCTATCCGGGAAGAAGAGGCGATCCGGACCGGCAACCATCTTGATCCAAGCAGCATCTTCTATCTTCATCCGATGACGACCGGCTCCATCCTGAAGACCTCCACCGCGGACCCATCTTCTTCCGGCGACGTCCAACTGAAGAATGACGGTTCCTTTAAGGGACGTCATCCAAGATGGCGTCCCTCGAATTCCGATTGGCTGATGGGATTCTATCAG
Source organism: Bombina bombina (assembly GCF_027579735.1). Taxonomy (NCBI): domain Eukaryota; kingdom Metazoa; phylum Chordata; class Amphibia; order Anura; family Bombinatoridae; genus Bombina; species Bombina bombina. Next base: position 792,185,849 of record NC_069501.1, on the reverse strand, counting down.
CCAATCGGAATTAAGGTAGGAATATTCTGATTGGCTGATGGAATCGGCCAATCAGAATCAAGTTCAATCCGATTGGCTGATCCAATCAGCCAATCAGATTGAGCTCGCATTCTATTGGCTGTTCCGATCAGCCAATAGAATGCAAGCTCAATCTGATTGGCTGATTGGATCAGCCAATCGGATTGAACTTGATTCTGATTGGCTGATTCCATCAGCCAATCAGAATATTCCTACCTTAATTCCGATTGGCTGATAGAATCCTATCAGCCAATCGGAATTCGAGGGACACCATCTTGGATGACGTCCCTTAAAGGAACCGTCATTCTTCAGTTGGACGTCGCCGGGAAAAAGATGGGTCCGCGGTGGAGGTCTTCAGGATGGAGCCGGTCGTCATCGGATGAAGATAGAAGATGCCGCTTGGATCAAGATGGTTGCCGGTCCGGATCGCCTCTTCTTCCCGGATAGGATGAAGACTTTGGAGCCTCTTCTGGACCTCTTCAGCCACCGGATGATGGATCGCCAGCCCCCACTTGGGTTGGATGAAGATTTTGGAGCCAGGACGGATCGGTGATACCTGGTGAGGTGAAGACAAGGTAGGATGATCTTCAGGGGCTTAGTGTTAGGTTTATTTAAGGGGGGTTTGGGTTATATTAGGGGTATGTGGGTGGTGGGTTGTAATGTTGGGGGGGGGGGGTATTGTATGTTTTTTTTTACAGGCAAAAGAGCTGAACTTCTTGGGGCATGCCCCGCAAAAGGCCCTGTTCAGGGCTGGTAAGGTAAAAGAGCTTTGAACTTTAGTAATTTAGAATAGGGTAGGGCATTTTTTTTATTTTGGGGGTCTTTGTTATTTTATTAGGGGGCTTAGAGTAGGTGTAATTAGTTTAAAATTGTTGTAATATTTTTCTTATGTTTGTAAATATTTTTTTATTTTTTGTAACTTAGTTTATTTCATTGTAGTTATTTGTAGGAATTGTATTTAATTTATTTATTGATAGTGTAGTGTTCGGTTTAATTGTAGGTAATTGTAGGTATTTTATTTAATTAATTTAATGATAGTATAGTGTTAGGTTTAATTGTAACTTAGGTTAGGATTTATTTTACAGGTAATTTTGTAATTATTTTAACTAGGTAACTATTAAATAGTTCTTAACTATTTAATAGCTATTGTACATGGTTAAAATAATTACAAAGTTGCCTGTAAAATAAATATTAATCCTAAAATAGCTATAATATAATTATAATTTATATTGTAGCTATATTAGGATTTATTTTACAGGTAAGTATGTAGCTTTAAATAGGAATAATTTATTTAATAAGAGTTAATTCATTTCGTTAGATTAAAATTATATTTAACTTAGGGGGGTGTTAGTGTTAGGGTTAGACTTAGCTTTAGGGGTTAATACATTTATTAGAATAGCGGTGAGCTCCGGTCGGCAGATTAGGGGTTAATAATTGAAGTTAGGTGTCGGCAATGTTAGGGAGGGCAGATTAGGGGTTAATACTATTTATTATAGGGTTAGTGAGGCGGATTAGGGGTTAATAACTTTATTATAGTAGCGGTGCGGTCCACTCGGCAGATTAGGGGTTAATAAGTGTAGGCAGGTGGAGGCGACGTTGAGGGGGGCAGATTAGGGGTTAATAAATATAATATAGGGGTCGGCGGTGTTAGGGGCAGCAGATTAGGGGTACATAAGGATAACGTAGGTGGCGGCTCTTTGCGGTCGGCAGATTAGGGGTTAATTATTGTAGGTAGCTGGCGGCGACGTTGTGGGGGGCAGACTAGGGGTTAATAAATATAATATAGGGGTTGGCGGTGTTAGGGGCAGCAGATTAGGGGTACATAAGGATAACGTAGTTGGGGGTCGGCAGATTAGGGGTTAAAAAAATTTAATCGAGTTGCGGCGATGTGGGGGGACCTCGGTTTAGGGGTACATAGGTAGTTTATGGGTGTTAGTGTACTTTAGAGTACAGTAGTTAAGAGCTTTATAAACCGGCGTTAGCCCAGAAAGCTCTTAACCCCTTAACGACGCATGTCGTACATGGTACGTCTTACACAAACTGGTCTTTAAAGACCAGAGACGTACCCTGTACGTCGTTAAGGGTTTCAAGCGGCTGGAAGCGATCCTGATCGCTTCCAGGCGCTTTCAAGGTATTGTAGTGATGCCTCGATATTGAGGCATCACTGCAATACCTTTTTAGGCACACCGATGCAGAGAGAGCCACTCTGTGGCCCTCCCTGCATCGGCCAGTGGTGGTGCCGATCGTTGGTGGGTGGGAGCTATTGAAGGGAGGTGGGTGGGCGGCCCATCACTTGGTGAAGTTCCTTCCGGCTACTCTCTGTGCCGGGTATGCGCGGGAGTACGCGCTGACGGTGAGGGGCGGGTGCGCGCGTGCGCGTGCGCGCGCACCCGCGATCTAAGTCAGACACTTGCTGGGGTTTTTTTTGGTGGGAGAGGGTGGTGGCCGTGGGTGCAGAGGAGCAGTGATCTGGGGGTCATCTGAAAAAGATCTGGGAGGGGGAGGGTGTAGGGTATGGAGGGGGGCAGCTACACTGCAGAAAAACTTAGGTTTCTAAAATTAAAAACAGTTATTATGCAAAGTGGGTACTGGCAGACAGCTGCCAGTACCCAAAATGGTGGCTAATAGTTAGTGGGGGTAGGGCTAGAGAGCTCATTGGGGGGGATCAGGCAGGTTGGGGGCCAAGGGGGGATCCTACACAGCAGAATATGATATATATATTTTTTTAATAATTAATAAAAACAAAATAAAACTTTTATTTTAGTACTGGCAGACTTTCTGCCAGTACTTAAGATGGCGGGGACAATTGTGGGGTGGGGGAGGGAAGAGAGCTGTTTGGGAGGGATCAGGGGGTGGGATGTGTCAGGTGGGAGACTGATTTCTACACTAAAGCTAAAATTTACCCTTCAAGCTCCCTACAAGCTACCTAATTAACCCCGTCACTGCTGGGCATAATACAAGTTTGGTGCGCAGCAACATTTAGCGGCCTTCTAATTACCAAAAAGCAATGCCAAAGCCATATATGTCTGCTATTTCTGAACAAAGGGGATCCCAGAGAAGCATTTCAACCATTTGTGCCATAATTGCACAAGCTGTTTGTAAATAATTTCAGTGAGAAACCCAAAGTTAGTGAAAAAGTGAACTTTTTTTTTTATTTGATCGCATTTGGCGGTGAAATGGCGGCATAAAATATATCAAAATTGGCCTAGATCAATACTTTGGGTTGTCTACTACACTACACTAAAGCTAAAATTAACCCTACAAGCTCCCTACAAGCTACCTAATTAACCCCTTCACTGCTGGGCCTAATACAAATGTGGTGCACAGCGGCATTTAGCGGCCTTCTAATTACCAAAAAGCAAAGCCAAAGCCATATATGTCTGCTATTTCTGAACAAAGGGGATCCCAGAGAAGCATGTACAACCATTTGTGCCATTATTGCACAAGTTGTTTGTAAATAATTTCAGTGAGAAACCTAATATTTGTGAAAAAGTTAGTGAAAAAGTGAACGATTTTTTTTATTTGATCGCATTTGGCAGTGAAATGGTGGCATGAACTATACCAAAATGGGCCTAGATCAATACTTTGGGATGTCTACTAAAAAAAAAATATATACATGTCAAGGGATATTCAGGGATTCCAGACAGTTATCAGTGTTCCAAAGTAACTAGCGCTAATTTTGAAAAAAAAAATGGTTTGGAAATAGCGAAGTGCTACTTGTACTTATTGCCCTATAACTTGCATAAAAAGCAAAGAACATGTAAACATTGGGTATTTCTAAACTCAGGACAAAATTTAGAAACTATTTAGCATGGGTGTTTTTTTGAGGTTGTAGATGTGCAACAGATTTTGGGGTTCAAAGTTAGAAAAAGTGTGTTTTTTCCATTTTTTTCATCATATTTTATCATTTTTTTTATGATAAATTATAAGATATGATGAAAATAATGGCATGTTTAGAAAGTCCATTTAATGGCGAGAAAAACGGTATATAATATGTGTGTGTACAGTAAATGAGTAAGAGAAAAATTGCAGCTAAACACAAACACCGCAGAAATGTAAAAATAGCCCTGGTCCTTAAGGGAAAGAAATTGAAAAATGGCCTTGGTCCTTAAGGGGTTAACTACTGACTTTTTTCCTGCGGCTGGAGTTTTGTCGTTAGATTTCTAACGCTCACTTCAGACACGACTCTAAATACCGAAGTTAGAAAAATCCCATTGAAAAGATAGGATACGCAATTTACGTAAGGGGATCTGCGGTATGGAAAAGTCGCGGCTGAAAAGGGAGCGTTAGACCCTTTTTTGAGTGACTCCAAATACCGGAGGTAGCCTAAAACCAGCGTTAGGAGCCTCTAACGCTGGTTTTCACGGCTAACGCCAAACTCTAAATCTAGGCCACTGTAAGGCAGATAACTCTGAAACTCTTCGAGCCGAAGAGATAGCTACCAAAAACAGAACTTTCCAAGATAAAAGCTTGATATCTATGGAATGCAGAGGTTCAAACGGAACCCCTTGAAGAACTTTAAGAATTAAATTTAAACTCCATGGCAGAGCAACAGGTTTAAACACAGGCTTAATTCTAACTAAAGCCTGACAAAACGCCTGAACGTCTGGAACATCTGCCAGACGCTTGTGCAGAAGAATAGACAGAGCAGAAATCTGTCCCTTTAAGGAACTAGCTGACAATCCCTTCTCCAATCCTTCTTGGAGAAAAGATAATATCCTAGGAATCCTGACTTTACTCCATGAATAACCCTTGGATTCACACCAATGAAGATATTTACACCATATCTTATGATAGATTTTCCTGGTGACAGGCTTTCGAGCCTGAATTAAGGCATCAATGACCGACTCGGAGAAACCACGTTTTGATAAAATCAAGCGTTCAATCTCCAAGCAGTCAGCCGCAGAGAAATTAGATTTGGATGTTTGAATGGACCTTGGAGTAGAAGGTCCTGTCTCAGCGGCAGAGTCCATGGTGGAAGGGATGACATGTCCACCAGATCTGCATACCAAGTCCTGCGTGGCCACGCAGGTGCTATCAAAATCACCAAAGCTCTCTCCTACTTGATCTTGGCAATCAGACGAGGGAGGAGAGGAAATGGTGGGAACACATAAGCCAGGCTGAAGGACCAGGGCACTGCTAGAGCATCTGTCAGCGCTGCCTGGGAATCCCTTGACCTGGACCCTAACAACGAAGCTTGGCGTTCTGACGAGACGCCATCAGATCCAGTTCTGGTTTGCGCCATAGTTGAATCAGCTGGGCAAATACCTCCGGATGGAGCTCCCACTCCCCCAGTTGAAAAGTCTGCTGACGTAGAAAATCCGCCTCCCAGTTCTCTACTCCTGGGATATGGATAGCTGAGAGATGGCAAGAGTGAATCTCTGCCCATAGAATTATCTTTGAAACCTCCGACATTGCCAGGGGGCTTCTTGTTCCCCCCTGATAGTTGATATAGGCTACAGTCGTGATATTGTCCGACTGAAATCTGATGAACCTGACCGCAGCTAGTTGAGGCCGAGCCTGAAGAGCATTGAATATCGCTCTCAGTTCCAGAATGTTTATCGGAAGGAGGGCTTCCTCCTGAGTCCATGAACCCTGAGCCTTCAGGGAGTTCCAGACTGCACCCCAGCCCAGAAGGCTGGCATCTGTCATCACTATAGTCCACTCTGGCCTGAGAATCCCTGGTCTCTTGATCCAGATTTAGCAGAGGGGACAAATCTGTGTAGTCCCCATTCCACTGATTGAGCATGCAAAGTTGCAGTGGTCTGAGATGTAGGCGGGCAAACGGAACTATGTCCATTGCCGCTACCATTAGGCCGATTACTTCCATACACTGAGCCACTGACGGCCGAGAAGTGGAATGAAGAGCACTGCAGGAAGTTAGAAGCTTTGATAACCTGACCTCTGTCAGAAAAAAATTTCATTTCTACTGAATCTATCAGTGTTCCTAGGAAGGAAACTCTTGTGAGAGGGGAGAGAGAACTCTTTTCTTCGTTCACCTTCCACCCGTGAGACCTCAGAAAGGCCAGAACAATGTCCGTATGGGACTTGGCGATTTGAAAAGTCGACGCCTGTATCAGAATGTCGTCTAGGTAAGAAGCCACCGCTATGCCCCGTGGCCTTAGAACCGCCAGTAGGGACCCTAGAACCTTGGTAAAGATTCTTGGTGCCGTGGCTAACCCGAAGGGAAGAGCCACCAGCTGGTAATGCCTGTCTAAGAAGGCAAACCTGAGGAACTGATGATGATTTCTGTGAATCGGAATGTGGAGATAAGCATCCTTTAAGTCCACAGTAGTCATATATTGACCCTCCTGGATCATAGGGATGATGGTTCGGATAGTCTCCATCTTGAATGACGGGACCCTGAGAAATTTGTTTAGGATCTTGAGATCCAAGATTGGCCTGACATTTCCCTCTTTTTTGGGAACTATAAACAGATTTGAATAGAAGCCCTGCCCCTGTTCCTCCCTTGGAACTGGGTGGATCACTCCCATAACCAGTAGGTCTTGAACACAACGTAAGAATGCCTCTCTCTTTATCTGGTTTACAGATAATTGTGAGAGATGAAATCTCCCCTTTGGAGATGAAGCTTTGAAGTCCAGAAGATATCCCTGTGAAACAATCTCTAATGCCCAGGGATCCTGGACGTCTCTTGCCCAAGCCTGGACGAAGAGAGAAAGTCTGCCCCCTACTAGATCCGGTCCCGGATAGGGGGCTACTCCTTCATGCTGTCTTAGAGGCGGCAGCAGGTTTTTCTGGCCTGCTTCCCCTTGTTCGAAGCCTGGTTCGGTCTCCAGACTGGTTTGGACTGGGTGAAATTTCCCTCTTGTTTTGCATTAGAGGAAGCTGAAGCTGTGCCACTTTTGAAGTTTTGAAATGAATGAAAATTATTCTGTTTGGTCCTTAATTTATTGGACCTATCCTGAGGAAGGGCGTGACCTTTTCCTCCAGTAATATCAGAAATTATCTCCTTCAGGCCCGGCCCGAAAAGGGTCTGTCCTTTGAAGGGGATGTTAAGAAGCTTAGACTTTGAAGTAACATCTGCTGACCAGGACTTAAGCCATAGCGCCCTGCACGCCAGAATGGCAAAACCTGAATTCTTAGCCGTTAGTTTGGTTAGATGAGAAACGGCATCAGAAATAAAGGAATTAGCTAACTTGAGAGCTTTAATCCTGTCTAAAATATCATCTAACGGGGTCTCCACCTGTAGAGCCTCCTCAAGAGACTCGAACCAAAAAGCCGCTGCAGCAGTAACTGGGGCAATGCATGCAAGAGGCTGGAGAATAAAACTTTGATGGATAAAAATTTTCTTAAGGAGACCCTCCAATTTTTTATCCATAGGATCTAGGAAAGCACAACTGTCCTCGACGGGTATAGTTGTACGCTTAGCTAGAGTAGAAACAGCACCCTCCACCTTAGGGACTGTCTGCCACGAGTCCCGTATAGCGACATCTATGGGAAACATCTTTTTAAAAGCAGGAGGGGGAGAGAACGGAACACCTGGTCTATCCCATTGCTTTGTAATAATTTCCGAAAACCTCTTAGGGACTGGAAAGACATCAGTGTAAACAGGCACTGCAAAGTATTTGTCCATTTTACACAATTTCTCTGGAACTACAATGGGGTCACAGTCATCCAGAGTCGCTAAAACCTCCCTGAGCAATAAGCGGAGGTGTTCAAGCTTAAATTTAAAGGCTGTCATTTCAGAATCGGACTGAAGTAACGTCTTCCCTGAATCTGAAATCTCACCCTCAGATAGCAACTCCCTTGCCACGGCTTCGGAGCATTGTGAGGGTATATCGGACATAGCTACTAAAGAAAGCTCTGTATTTGTTCTAGCCCAAGAGCTGTCTCGCTTTCCCTGTAACCCTGGCAGTTTGGACAATACCTCTGTAAGGGTATTAGTCATAACTGCCGCCATGTCTTGTAAGGTAAACCCATTGGATGTACTTGGCGTCACTTGAGCGGGAGTTATAGGTTTTGACACGTGGGGAGAGCTAGATGGCATAACCTCCCTTTTGTCAGTCTGAGAAACCTCTGGTGATAAATCTTTAAATGCCATAATATGGTCTTTATAATTTATAGAAATTTCAGTACATTTGGTACACATTCTAAGAGGGGGTTCCACAATGGCTTCTAAACATATTGAACAAGGAGTTTCCTCTATGTCAGACATGTTTAACAGACTAGTAATGAGACCAGCAAGCTTGGAAAACACTTTAATAAATGTGAAACAGCAATTAAACAAAAACGGTACTGTGCCTTTAAGAGAAAAAAAACTATCACATAAACTGCAAAACAGTGTTAAAAACCGGATTTGAAAAATGTTAAAAAACGTTAATAAATAGTTAAACACCTTGCCACAGCTCTGCTGTGGCTCCTACCTGCCCTCAAATATGATTTAGGGAAGAAATAAGCCCTCTATAGTGGTCCTCAGATGCTAGAGTACTCCTTTAGGGAAGCTGGATGTCTCAGTCTGAATAAGAACTGCGCATCTAGAGCGTGAAAATAGGCCCCTCCCACCATGCACTCGATGTCAGAGGGCCTTAAGAAAATACTCCTAGGAGTATCTGACTAGCCAGGTGGAAACTAGGCCCCAAAAAACGATTTATCACCCTCAGAGAAAAAAACTTTCTTTCTATATAATATGTAAACGTTTTGTCACTAAGAAATATGAGTATTAACATGAATATTACCCTTTTTTGTAAGCATGATCCCAGTCGTTGTTAAATCACTGCATCAGGCTTACCTCAATTATACAAGGCTCTGTCAGCATTTTCTAGATCTTATCATCTCTCTAGAAATAAATATACTGAACATACCTCAAGGCAGGTAATCTGCAAACCGTTCCCCCAACTGAAGTCTTTCCCATACTCTTCAGTTATGTGTGAGAACAGCAATGAACCTTAGTTACAAACCGCTAAGATCATCAACCTCCAGGCAGATTCTTCTTTTAATTTCTGCCTGCGAGTAAACCAGTACGACGCCGGTACCGTTTAAAAATAACAAACTCTTGATTGAAGGTAAAAACTACAATAAGTCACCACATATCTCTTGATACTTCCTATCTTGTCGAGAGTTGCAAGATAATGACTGGGAGTGGCAGTTAGGGGAGGAGCTATATAGACAGCTCTGCTGTGGGTGTTCTCTTGCAACTTCCTGTTGGGAAGGAGAATATCCCACAAGTAATGGATGAACCCGTGGACTGGATACACCTTACAAGAGAAAAGAAAACTAGTGACTAATAATATATATGAATAGTCAGTATTCATTTATTTCCTTAAATTATTTTTAGGGGTTAATACTTACCTTAACACACTCCCAGAGCATGTGAAGGTAAGTATTTTTACTATTGAAGCTACAGGCGAACTTTTCACCTGTAGCTTTGAAACATTTATATCAATTTTAACGAAAAAGTATGTAAATGTTTAACTTAAATTCAGTATTCGTTTAGCTTTAAACAAATAGTGCAGCCGCCGAATATTCAGGGAAATAAATTTCCCTAAACATTCAGATCGAAAATTTAGTCTGAAATTAAAATGTCTTTGCTGCACATTTCTAGCAGTCAGATGGGATGTCAGGTTCAGACAATTGTTTCCCAGCTGCAGCAGCAAACAGGGCAGGCATTGCAGGGGTTGTAGATTATCCCATTGTGCAAAGCAGTCAGGGATTAGAGGGAATTGAGCAGGTTTCTCCAGTATCTGGTTTGGACAATGACAATAAATTATTCTAACTCCCAGCATGTCTTTTATAGCCGCCCTTTACTCTGGACCAGGAGGAACTTGATTATGAGCCTGAGGAGATGGTGAAGGAGATTCCATTACAGAGGCTGTGCATTGTGGGTTTTAAGCCAGCAGTCTCCACCTGCATTGATTTTCTCCATCACCACTATCGTCTCCAGTTGTAGAGCAGCCACTTAGTGCATCAGTGTCAACCACTACCCATGTTTCCAGTTGCCACCTCCACTAGTAGTGTTTTGTAAACAAATGAATATAGGCTCCAATTCTTTTGGGACAATTAGTCTGTGTGTCCCCTGTAGCACAACAATTTTGTAAGGAAGTTTTATCACCCACTTTAAAATAAGGCAGGAATGCTGAATGAAGTCTTTTATAACTTAAGTGGTGGGACATTTTTTTAAAAGAAATTCCCATAATACTTTATGAATTGGTCATGCTAAACAGGTAGCTTGAATTTGTTCTTGTGTTACAGGAGTGAGAGTGCTTGTAAGAATTAAAACAACTTCAACATCATCCTTCAGTTGAACATCTGGTGATGGCAAAGGCAAGTGAGATAGGCAATTGCCGGTCACATTTTCATTTCCTGGCCTGCACTCATATGCAAAAGAGAGCAGTCTAGCTGACTATATAGCAATGTGGTTTCCTGCTTGAACCAGTTCATTTGTAAAATTATAGTTAGTTAGTAAAGTTGTTAAGGGCCTATGATCAGTATGTAAGTTCTCCACTGCTCACTGTACAGTTGCATTTTTTGTTTATAATTTCATTACAGGGTTCTAAGTCTGCCAAATAGTATTTTCCTCTTGAATGACCACTAAATATTACTCTTTCTGAAAAAAATTTACACAAGATCAGCTACTTCCCTTAATTTAATGGTCCTAATAATGGAATTTTACTTTTACTGAAAAAAGTTTTCAATGGAGATACTCTATATGCAATCTTTCATCTACTTCTTCAGCCTCCTGAAAAATGCTGCTACTTCACTACTTAGTATACCACATGGATCCACTTCACAATTTTTGAGGAAGGCATACACCTTGCTCAAGAGATGATTGAACTAGGCAATTACTTGACCAAAACTGACAGTGTTTTGGCTCACGTTCTCTGTGATATACCTAAAAGACTTTAGGACTGCCACTAACTGACCAATCATGGTCCACTCATCTCTTCCAATCCCAATGAATTGACAGGAATCCATAGCATAGAGGATAGCCCTCTGCTGCTTCAATGTTCCACCATCTCCAAAGTTGATTTCCACCTACTAGTGATGTTGCCTTGCTCAAGACAGTGCTGGGGAATCTCTTCCTGCCTAAGAAGGCGACTGCCTTTTATACTGCTGTGGAAGTGGCCTGCAATCCTTCTGCACAACATAAAACAGAAGTATTCAAATGTAAGTTTTAATTTCCAATATTTGGAAGATAATATGTATGGTTTAACTTTAGGGTTTCGAACAGGAATTCAAAGTTATGGAATATATTTGTTCATCTTCCTTGAAGGTGTATATATGTGGTTGGTGTATTAAAATCTAGAGGGCAGCCTACTTCAGAAAACCTGCTGCTCTTGCTGTTCCTGTTCTATGCTAGTCTTCAGTCCATGACAAATCCTTGGAGAACAGATAGGTACAGTGTGCAACAGAGTTTTGGCCTTCATCAAAGCATCATAAGTAAAAAATCATAGCAAATTATTGGCTGCTGTGTCCAAAGGTTTCTAAGCACGTTTGTCTTCCTCCCTTGGAGGTGTATTTTTGGGGTTTGCGTACCAGAGACCTACCTCATTCAGTAACTCTACTGCCACCTCTCCTGCTCTCTGATACTTATCATCAATTAAAAGTAAAATACTGTAGCAAACTGTTGGCCACTGTGTCCAAGGAACAATAAGCATACGTTTGTCCTCCTCCCTTTAAGGTGTATTTTTAGGGTTTGTGTACCGGAGGCCTACCTAGTTCAGTAACTCTGCTGCCTGCTGCCTCTCCTGCAAATGCCCTTCCTGCTCTCTGGTGGCCATCAACAGTTACAATGAAAAATTGCAAACTGTTGGCCACTGTGTTCAAGAGTCTCTAAGCAAGTGTTTGTCGTGCTCCCTTGGAAGTGTATTTTTGGGGTTTGTGTACCAGAGGCCTAACTAGATCAGTAACTCTGCTGCCTGTCTGCTGTTGCCATTTCTGCTCTGTGGTAGTCATTATCCGTCAAAGACAAATCCTCAAGGAACTGCTAGCCACTGTGTCCAAGGAACTTCAAACACGATTGTCTTCTCCCTTTGAGGTGTATTTTTAAGGTTTATGTACTGTAATTAGAGGTCTACCTAGTTCAGTAACTCTGCTGCCTACTGATACCACCTCCTCTGCTCCTGCCCTTCTCTGAATTGTATCTCCAAGGATAACTAACTACAAACTTGTTATGGAGCAGTTGTGTGAGAAAGTGAGGAATGTGGGTACATTATCATGAGGGAAAGTAAGACTGTAGGAAAGGTTGTAGTGGTGGGAAGTGAAAGGTTAGAAAGGTGTAGACAATAGGGTGGTGGGAAATGGTAGTACTGATGAATAATTGATATTTGTCATGCCCATGGCCAGGATTGAAACTGGGACTCCTGGTCTGCCGCCTTTTGCCTTACCTTTGACCCACCAGAGGGCTCTGTCTTCAGCTTATTGGAGACCTGCTTCCTGTACTGGCTGTGCTCTTTAGCTCCACATGCCTTCCAGCTGCAGGTAGTTTTCTAATCAGTCTCACTATAAAAACCGGCTTCACAGTCTCCTCCCTGCCCTGACATTGTGGTTACACCCATTTGTAAGTGTCTCTGCTCAGTAATCTACATTCTGATGTGATTTGTCTTGATTTACCTGGCTCCTGAACTTGACTTTTCCTTTGACCATCCTTTCAGTTTTAAGATAAGATAAAGATAAAGATAAAATACTGGACTGATAACAAATATAAATAATTGTTATTTATTGTCAATATTCATATAAATAGTGGAAGAGTATTCTTACTAGATCCACCTACATTTTCAAACTAGAATTGTATTAGGGATCTAGAATAATATATGTGCCAAGAAATACCCTATAAAAAGAAGCGATGAAGCTAAATTTCTTTCCTTTTTAAAAAAGGTGGGGTACGGTGCAGGCCCTCAAATTTAGATTGGAACTTAATTTGTTAAAATAAAGGAACTGCAACAAATAGCCTATTAGAAGCTAGTAGTAGTCACCCTGTTTCTTTAAAAAGAGGAATACCCTATGGACAGTTACTCTGCCTAAAGTAAAATTGCTCTTTAAGGAGTAAATTTGAGTTTCATGCCAAACTTATGAGTGAGAGATTTTTAAAAAGAGGATACTCAAAAAAACTAATAAAAAATACTTTAAACAAAGTAAGGAAACAGGATAGAGATACTTTATTGTATTCTTTGAAACAATCAAAAGAAGAACAGTAAAAAATAAGATTTATAACTAGCTACAATTGTCAGTGGAATATAATCAGGGAACTTTTATTAAAAAATTGGCATATATTGACACTTGATGAAGGGATAAAAAATAAAGTAGGGGAGACCCCCTCTTTAACTGCTAGGAAATCTCATAGCTTAAAGGACAAGCTAGTCCAAAAGTAAATTTGTCACAATCAGCTAGGAGTTGGCTAGGTGTACACCAACAAGTGAAAGGAAGCTATCCTTGTGGATATTGTGTTTACTGCCAATATATGAATAAAAGTAAAAAATTTAGTACAGGTCAAAGTAAGGAATTCTGGATTCATAGCTTTATTAACTGTAATTGTAATGCTTGTGGGATACTTCTCTATCAGACAGAACTCGGCTAGTAGTCTTGTTATCCCGGCATCGAGCCGGGATGATAGGGAATATCCCAGAGCAGAGAAAGTTAGTAAGATGAGGAGGGAGGCACTCACCACAGGCAGGACAGTCCCCAGCGGCAATGGCAAAGCAGTCCAAGGCAAATCACTAGAATGGTCACACAGGCAGGATTTGGCAACAGTAAAGCAGTCCAAGGGCAAACCACAAGAATGGTCAGGCAGGCAGGGTTTGGCAACGATAAAGCAGTCCAAGAGCACACCACTAGAATGGTCAGGCAGGCAGGGTTCGGCAACAAAGAGGTAATCCAGAACAACAGGGGTTAATAAGCAGAGTAGTCAGGCAAGCAGAGTTCAGAAGCAGTATATCAGTCCAGCAATTTAGGGGTTAAACAGGCAGAGTAGTCAGGCAGGCAGGGTTCAGCAGCAGTATATCAAACCAGCAATTTAGGGGTTAAACAGGCAGAGTAGTCAGACAGGCAGAGTTCAGCAGCAGTATATCAATCCAGCAATTTAGGGGTTAAACAGGCAGAGTAGTCAGACAGGCAGAGTTCAGCAGCATTATATCAATACAGCAATTCAGGTGTTTAACAGGCAGAGTAGTCAGACAGGTAGGGTTCAAAGACATTAAGGCAATACAGAGTAGTAACGATCTATTACACCCAGGAGCACACAAAGTAACACCTATAATTGGGCAGTGATAGATCATTTGACTAGGCTTACATAGGCGCGGGATTCGTGCCACAGACGTCCGGACCGGCATCAGGAGAGAGGAGTGTGCGGCGATGACGTCAGAGCCGCATGCATCTGGACCCGACACAGCCCCTGGTGAGCACCACTGTGCAGTGCTCGAGTGACTGGGATATACTGCTGCCCCCTCCAAACAATATATATATACAAATTGTCACCGGCACCGTATCTTAATAAGATGATATCTTTATTGGAGACACCTAAAAACAAGCGACGTTTCTGGAATTAACCCCTTAGTCATGCTATATGTTACATACAAACAGGTTCTCTGCTTTTAAACATAAACATTTTAGCCCCAGGAATTCCTGTGCGTATCTCTAACACCATCTAGTGGTGAATATGGTGTGTTACCATTAGTAACAATATTAAAAACACCATGTTACCCTAGACAGAACGGCAGAATAAAAATACATATTATATATTTAAAGGACACCAACACATTATTGCAATTATTCCAGAATGACATTACATATATTATTGGTTATAATACTTTAAAGGAACCAGCCAGGTATACAGAGACATTTAGAAAAATCTATGGTGAAGGGAAGGAGACGCCACACCCCTAGCAATGGCTAGAGCGGTGTGACAGTAATACAGTAATATACCTGTTTCTATATAGGGAAAACTAAAAGATTCTTCAAAGATCGAATACAAGAGCATTGTGACAATATTCTATATGAAAGGGACACAAACATTGCAAAACATTTTTCTGAATATCATAATAGCAGTCCAACAGAGAGAAGCACACTTACAGGAACGAACAACTGGCTCAATAGAATTGTTAGCCTGTTCTATGGCGATTTACCACCTGGGTGCAGCTTCTTTTAGCCCAGTAATGCTTTTCACAGAGAAGAACTTTCCTGTATTATATCAGTCTGATCCCGCCTATAATGGTCAGTCCAGCGCCGAAATACCAGGCAATTCCTCTCTGAACAAGGAACACAGCAACCCCAGATGATCGTTTCGACCTTCATTGGGCCTCGTCAGTGAAGTGTAGCCATATTCCTCTAAGCACACTGAGCAAGGAGTCCACGTCTGGTTTCCCCTTTGTCCCATAGGGAGACTAAATACAAACAGAGAGAAGCACACTCACAGGAATGAACAACTGGCTCAATACTATTGTTAGCCTGTTCTTTGGCGATTTACCACCTGGGTGAAGCTTCTTTTAGCCCAGTAACTTAGCAGTCCAAGTTTTCTAAAGTTTATAGGTATAGATAGAGGTTTGGAACATGGTAGAGGAGGAGACAATGATAAGTGTCTTTTGAGAAAGGAATCAAAATGGATTTTTGTCCTAAAAACTATGAGTCCGTATGGAATGAATGAGAAAATTGAATATGCTCCCTTTCTAGATTGAATGTGTCACTGTTTCTCTCCTTGTAAGAAAATTGATGAAAGAACAATATGTGTAAAGAAATGAGGCTATTTGATATGTCAGAATAATTAGCATAAGGCTTTCTCTCACCTCTTAATAATAGAGTAGATTTGAGGAAGCGTATTTATCCATGTCTCTTTAACAAAAGAAAAAGATGCATCTTGATCTTACGTTTAAATATTTTGTTTGTTTTTTGTTTTGATGAGATCCTATAAGTAATAATAAGAATTAAATAAAATAGGAATTGCAGTGTGATCCAACCTATTTGTCCGAATAATGGGCATAAGCAGTATGTTGAATATTTATCACTGTTTAACTCTCTTTGTGTGTAAAATATGCAGTATGGATTTATTTCATGCAATATACAGACATACTAATTGGTTTGAAGAAAAAGTGGTTAAACAGCCAATAAATAAGTGAGTCTGGCAGCTAACAATCAGTCCTGATGAGGCCCTGAATCTACCGCAGTGCATGACGGGGCGAAACACGTGTCGAATGCAGGCTGCAGTTTGAAATAATCTTCTGATGAATATTTGACCGTTGAGCTTGGTAAATACGAGCCACTGAATAAAAGAGACTTTCTGGAGGATCATATGTAGTGAACGGAAGTTCTATGTTGCCTTTGACGAGAGGCTGTGAATTCAGTTTGTCATACATGATTTTCTCTTGTAAGGTGTATCCAGTCCACGGATCATCCATTACTTGTGGGATATTCTCCTTCCCAACAGGAAGTTGCAAGAGGATCACCCACAGCAGAGCTGCTATATAGCTCCTCCCCTAACTGCCATATCCAGTCATTCTCTTGTAACTCTCAACAAGCATGGAGGTAGTAAGAGGAAAGTGGTGAAATGTAGCTGTTATCTTGCTTCAATCAAAAGTTTTTTTTTTTTAAATGGTACCGGAGTTGTACTATTTTGTCCCAGGCAGAAAAATAGAAGAATCTGCCTGTGATTTCTATGATCTTAGCAGGTTGTAACTAAGATCCATTGCTGTTCTTACACATGACTGAAGAGAGAGGTAACTTCAGCGGGGGAATGGCGTGCAGGTTATCCTGCTATGAGGTATGTGCAGTTAAGATTTTTTCTAGAAGATGTGAATGCTAGAAAATGCTGCTGATACCAAATTTGTGTAAGGTAAGCCTGAATACAGTGATTTAATAGCGACTGGTATCATGCTTACTTTCTGAGGTAATACTCTTTTAAATTTACAATATAAAATGTTTGCTGGCATGTTTAGACGTTTTTATATATACTTTGGTGATAAAACTTTATTGGGGCCTAGTTTTTTCCACATGGCTGGCTTAAATTTGCCTAGAAACAGTTTCCTGAGGCTTTCCCCTGTGTTACTATGAGTGGTAGGGGCCTAATTTAGCGCTTTTTTGCGCAGTAACTTTTACAGACTGAGACATCCAGCTTCCTCCAGGAGTCCCCTGAATGCTATAGGACATCTCTAAAGGGCTCTTAGGCTTTCCAAAATCGTTTGTTGGGGAAGGTAGGCCTTAGTTTTTTGAACTAAGGGTTTAATCATCCATTTGCAAGTGGGTGCAATGCTCTGTTAGCTTATTATACACACTGTAAAAATTTTGTTTGATTTACTGCCTTTTTTCACTGTTTTTCAAATTCTGCCAAAATTTGTTTCTCTTAAAGGCACAGTACTGTTTCTTATATTTGCTTGTTAACTTGATTTAAAGTGTTTTCCAAGCTTGCTAGTCTCATTGCTAGTCTGTACAAACATGTCTGACATAGAGGAAACTCCTTGTTCATTATGTTTAAAAGCCATGGTGGAACCCCCTCTTAGAATGTGTACCAAATGTACTGATTTCACTTTAAGCAATACAGATCATATTCTGTCTTTAAAAAATTTATCACCAGAGGAATCTGACGAGGGGGAAGTTATGCCGACTAACTCTCCCCACGTGTCAGATCCTTTGACTCCCGCTCAAGGGACTCACGCTCAAATGGCGCCAAGTACATCTAGGGCGCCCACAGCGTTTACTTTACAAGACATTGCGGCAGTCATGGATAATACACTGTCAGCAGTATTAGCCAGACTACCTGAATTTAGAGGAAAGCGAGATAGCTCTGGAGTTAGACGAAATACAGAGCATACTGACGCTTTAAGAGCTATTTCTGATACTGCCTCACAATATGCAGAAGCTGAAGAAGGAGAGCTTCTTTCTGTGGGTGATGTTTCTGACTCAGGGAAGATGATGCAACCTGATTCTGATATTTCTACATTTAAAGTTAAGCTTGAACACCTCCACGTGTTACTCAGGGAGGTTTTAGCTGCTCTGAATGACTATGATACAATTGCAGTGCCAGAGAAATTGTGTAGACTGGATAAATACTATGCAGTGCCGGTGTGCACTGATGTTTTTCCAATACCTAAAAGGTTTACAGAAATTATTAATAAGGAATGGGATAGACCAGGTGTGCCATTTTCTCCCCCTCCTATTTTTAGAAAAATGTTTCCAATAGACGCCACCACACGGGACTTATGGCAGACAGTTCCTAAGGTGGAGGGAGCAGTTTCTACTCTAGCAAAGCGTACTACTATCTCTGTTGAGGACAGTTGTGCTTTCTTAGATCCAATGGATTAAAAGTTAGAGGGTTACCTTAAGAAAATGTTTATTCAACAAGGTTTTATCCTACAGCCCCTTGCATGCATTGCTCCTGTCACTGCTGCTGCAGCATTCTGGTTTGAGTCTCTGGAAGAGGCTTTACAGGTAGCGACTCCATTGGATGACATACTTGACAAGCTTAGAGCACTTAAGCTAGCAAATTCTTTTGTTTCTGATGCCATTGTTCATTTGACTAAACTAACAGCTAAGAATTCTGGTTTTGCTATCCAGGCGCGCAGAGCACTATGGCTTAAATCATGGTCAGCTGACGTTACTTCAAAGTCTAAGCTGCTTAACATTCCCTTCAAGGGGCAGACCCTATTCGGGCCTGGTTTGAAGGAGATTATTGCTGATATCACTGGAGGAAAAGGTCATGCCCTTCCTCAGGATAGGTCCAAATCAAGGGCCAAACAGTCTAATTTTCGTGCCTTTTGAAACTTCAAGGCAAGTGCGGCATCAACATCCTCTAATGCAAAACAAGAGGGAACTTTTGCTCAATCCAAGACGGTCTGGAGACCTAACCAGGCCTGGAACAAAGGTAAGCAGGCCAAAAAGCCTGCTGCTGCCTCTAAGACAGCATGAAGGAACGGCCCCCTATCCGGTAACGGATCTAGTAGGGGGCAGACGTTCGCTCTTCGCCCAGGCATGGGCAAGAGATGTCCAGGATCCCTGGGCATTAGAAATTATATCCCAGGGATATCTTCTGGACTTTAAGGCTTCCCCCCCAAAAGGGAGATTTCACCTTTCACAATTATCTGCAAACCAGATAAAGAGAGAGGCATTCTTACACTGTGTACAAGACCTCCAAGTTATGGGAGTGATCCATCCAGTTCCAAAGGAGGAACAGGGACAGGGATTTTACTCAAACCTGTTTGTGGTTCCCAAAAAAGAGGGAACCTTCAGACCAATTTTGGATCTAAAGATCTTAAACAAATTCCTCAGAGTTCCATCATTCAAGATGGAGACTATTCGTACCTTCCTACCTATGATCCAGGAGGGTCAATTCATGACTACAGTGGATTTAAAGGATGCTTATCTTCACATTCCGATACACAAAGATCATCATCGGTTTCTCAGGTTTGCCTTCCTAGACAGGCATTACCAGTTTGTAGCTCTTCCCTTTGGGTTAGCTACAGCCCCAATAATTTTTACAAAGGTTCTGGGGTCGCTTCTGGCGGTCCTAAGGCCGCGGGGCATAGCAGTGGCCCCTTATTTAGACGACATCCTGATTCAGGCGTCAAACTTCCAAATTGCCAAGTCTCATACGGACATAGTGTTTGCATTTCTGAGGTCGCATGGGTGGAAGGTGAACGAGGAAAAGAGTTCTCTATCCCCCCTCACAAGAGTTTCCTTCCTAGGGACTCTGATAGATTCTGTAGAAATGAAAATTTACCTGACGGAGTCCATGTTATCAAAACTTCTAAATTCCTGCCGTGTTCTTTATTCCGTTCCTCGCCCTTCGGTGGCTCAGTGCATGGAAGTAATCGGCTTAATGGTAGCGACAATGGACATAGTGCCGTTTGCACGCCTACATCTCAGACCGCTGCAACTCTGCATGCTCAGTCAGTGGAATGGGGATTACACAGATTTGTCCCCTCTACTAAATCTGGATCAAGAGACCAGGGATTCTCTTCTCTGGTGGCTATCTCGGGTCCATCTGTCCAAAGGTATGACCTTTCGCAGGCCAGATTGGACAATTGTAACGACATTTGCCAGCCTTCTAGGTTGGGGTGCAGTCTGGAACTCCCTGAAGGCTCAGGGATCGTGGACTCAGGAGGAGTCACTCCTTCCAATTAACATTCTGGAACTAAGAGCTATATTCAATGCTCTTCAGGCTTGGCCTCAGCTAGCGACAATGAGGTTCATCAGATTTCAGTCGGACAACATCACGACTGTGGCTTACATCAACCATCAAGGGGGAACAAGGAGTTCCCTAGCGATGTTAGAAGTCTCAAAGATAATTCGCTGGGCGGAGATTCACTCTTGCCACCTATCAGCTATCCATATCCCAGGTGTAGAGAACTGGGAGGCGGATTTTCTAAGTTGACAGACTTTTCATCCGGGGGAGTGGGAACTCCATCCGGAGGTGTTTGCACAATTGGTTCATCGTTGGGGCAAACCAGAACTGGATCTCATGGTGTCTCGCCAGAACGCCAAGCTTCCTTGTTACGAATCCAGGTCCAGGGACCCCAAGGCAACGCTGATAGATGCTCTAGCAGCGCCTTGGTCCTTCAACCTGGCTTATGTGTTTCCACCGTTTCCTCTGCTCCCTCGTCTGATTGCCAAAATCAAGCAGGAGAGAGCATCGGTGATCTTGATAGCGCCTGCATGGCCATGGTATGCAGATCTGGTGGACATGTCATCCTTTCCACCATGGATTCTGCCGCTGAGACAGGACCTTCTACTTCAAGGTCCTTTCAACCATCCAAATCTAATTTCTCTGAGGCTGACTGCCTGGAGATTGAACGCTTGATTTTATCAAAGCATGGTTTCTCCGAGTCAGTCATTGATACCTTAATTCAGGCACGAAAGCCTGTCACCAGGAAAATCTATCATAAGATATGGCGTAAATATCTTTATTGGTGTGAATCCAACAGCTACTCATGGAGTAAGGTCAGGATTCCCAGGATATTATCTTTTCTCCAAGAAGGATTGGAGAAAGGATTGTCAGCTAGTTCCTTAAAGGGACAGATTTCTGCACTATCTATTCTGTTGCACAAGCGTCTGGCGGATGTCCCAGATGTTCAGGCATTTTGTCAGGCTTTAGTTAGAATCAAGCCTGTGTTTAAACCTGTTGCTCCACCTTGGAGCTTAAATTTGGTTCTTAAAGTCCTTCAGGGGATTCCTTTTGAACCTCTTCATTACATAGATATCAAACTTTTATCTTGGAAAGTTCTTTTTTTGGTAGCTATTTCCTCGGCTCGTAGAGTTTCCGAGTTATCTGCCTTACAATGTGATTCTCCTTATCTGATCTTCCATGCAGATAAGGTAGTTCTGCGTACCAAACCTGGGTTTCTACCTAAGGTGGTATCTAATAAGAATATCAATCAAGAGATTGTTGTTCCGTCTTTGTGTCCTAATCCTTCTTCGAAGAAGGAACGTCTATTGCACAATCTGGACGTGGTTCGTGCTTTAAAGTTTTACTTACAAGCTACTAAAGATTTTCGTCAAACATCTGCTTTGTTTGTTGTCTAATCTGGACAGAGGAGAGGTCAAAAGGCTTCGGCAACCTCTCTTTCTTTTTGGCTAAGAAGCATAATCCGCTTAGCCTATGAGACTGCCGGCCAGCAGCCTCCAGAAAGGATTACAGCTCATTCTACTAGAGCTGTTGCTTCCACATGGGCCTTTAAAAATGAGGCTTCTGTTGAACAGATTTGCAAGGCAGCGACTTGGTCTTCGCTTCATACTTTTTCAAAATTCTACAAATTTGATACTTTTGCTTCTTCGGAGGCTATTTTTGGGAGAAAGGTTTTACAGGCAGTGGTACCTTCCGTTTAAGTACCTGCCTTGTCCCTCCCTTCATCCGTGTACTTTAGCTTTGGTATTGGTATCCCACAAGTAATGGATGATCCGTGGACTGGATACACCTTACAAGAGAAAACATAATTTATGCTTACCTGATAAATTTATTTCTCTTGTGGTGTATCCAGTCCACGGCCCGCCCTGTCATTTTAAGGCAGGTATTTTTTAATTTTAAACTACAGTCACCACTGCACCCTATGGTTTCTCCTTTCTCTGCTTGTTTTCGGTCCAATGACTGGATATGGCAGTTAGGGGAGGAGCTATATAGCAGCTCTGCTGTGGGTGATCCTCTTGCAACTTCCTGTTGGGAAGGAGAATATCCCACAAGTAATGGATGATCCGTGGACTGGATACACCACAAGAGAAATACATTTATCAGGTAAGCATAAATTATGTTTTTTCCAAGCTTTTTTTCCTTTACGATATGGATTAAAGTATCGACAGCACCTAGTAAGAATTGACTCAGGTGCAAGTGATTTCCAAAGGGCTGGTGAGCCGTAGTGAACGGAAGTTTGCAATTGTAAGGCATCAGCTGAAAAGTGAAGCTTTGTAAAGGGAATATGCAGCGGCTTTCTTAAATCAACTTGTAGGATCTATGTTGTTTTTCTGCATCATTTTACCATCCATATGCTACCACTAGCCAGGAGGCTCAGTGGAACTAACATAAGCTAGCGGGGGTAAGCATAAGCAGTATTTCTTGCAATACAGCAATTTTGTTTGTTTTTTCAAGAGAACATTTTACCCTGCTACTTTATCAGGAATGATTCAATCACTAGTCTTTGTGACTTTTTGTCTTGGTTCTATGAATTAATCTGTTAGCGCTAGTTAACCATTGACACAACTTTTGAGTAATATGTATCAATTTTGTGTCTTTTATGTATGTTAACTTTTGTGTTTAGAGAGATGTAACATTTACTATTATAGTATCTTGAAGGGATCCCTTTTTGCTTTCAGGCAATATTCACAATGTTTCTGAATGTATTTAAGTAGCAATTAAATGTTTCTCTTTTTTGTTATAAACAACTTGCTTATTACTGCAATACCTGTTGTTTTGGCAAATATTTTCTCAGAATGGGCTTTCTATATTTCCGGATGATACTCTAGAATAGCCAAATATTTTTGCACACCACATATTGAGTGCTGAAATCCCTCGCTTTACTGATCTTTAAATACAAGACCAGTTTTTTCTTTTAACAAATTAAGTTCCAATGATAAATTATAGATGTACTAAATAATTCGAAAAAATACGTAGAATATATATATTTATATTTTACAGTATCTATAATAATTATTATTGATATTTTTCAATATTTTCTATTTAATATTTCAATAAGGCGCCTTAAGATAACTAACACCTAGATTACGAGTTTTGCGGTAACAGGAGTGTGGTGCACGTTAACTTGCACGTTATTCTCACCGCTCACTTTCCTGCAGCGCTGGTATTACAGGTTTTTACAAACCCGGGGTTAAAAGACAAAAAGTGAGCGTAGATCAAAATTTAGCTCCAAATCTCACTTCAATACCAACGCTGCTTAAGTCAGAGGTAAGCTGGTGTAACGTGCTCGTGCACAATTTCCCCATAGGAATAAACGGGGAGAGCCGGCTGAAAAAAAGTCTAACACCTGCAAAAAAGCAGCATAAAACTCACTAACGCAGCCCCATTGATTCCTATGGGGAAATAAAATTTATGTTTACACCTAACACCTAACATGAACCCCGAGTCTAAACACCCCTAATCTTACACTTATTAACCCCTAATCTGCTGCCCCGACATCGCCGACACCTGCATTATATTTATTAACCGCTAATCTGCCGCTCAGGACATTGCTGCCACCTACATTATACTTATGAATCCCTAATCTGCTGCCCCCAACATCGCCGCCACCTACATTATATTTATTAACCCCTAATCTGCCGCCCCCATCCTACACTTATTAACCCCTAATCTGCTGTCCCTAACATCGCCGCCACCTACCTACACTTATTAACCCCTAATCTGCTGCCCCCAACGTCGCTGCCACTATACTAAATGTATTAACCCCTAAACCTAAGTCTAACCCTAACCCTAACACCCCCTAACTTAAATATAATTTAAATAAATCTAAATAAAATTACTATCATTAACTGAATTATTCCTATTTAAAACTAAATACTTACCTATAAAATAAACCCTAAGCTAGCTAAGATATAACTAATAGTTACATTTGTATCTAGCTTATGGTTTATATTTATTTTACAGGCAACTTTGTATTTATTTTAACTAGGTAGAATACTTACTAAATAGTTATTAGCTATTTAATAACTACCTAGCTAAAATAAATACAAATTTACCTGTAAAATAAAACCTAACCTAAGTTACAATAACACCTAACACTACACTATAATTAAATAAATTAACTACATTAAATACAATTACCTAAATTAAATTAAATTAGCTAAAGTACAAAACCCCCCCACTAAATTACAGAAAGTAATAAACAAATTACAGATATTTAAACTAATTACACCTAATCTAATAGCCCTATCAAAATAAAAAATGCCCCCCCAAAATAAAAAAATCCCCTAGCCTAAACTAAACTACCAATAGCCCTTAAAAGGGCCTTTTGCATGCCATTGCCCCAAAGTAATCAGCTCTTTTACCCTCCCAAGAGTAAAACCCACCACCCACAACCAACCCCCCAAATAAAATACTATCTAAAAAAACCTAAGCTCCCCATTGCCCTGAAAAGGGCATTTTGATGGGCATTGCCCTTAAAAGGGCAGTTAGCTCTTTTGCAAGCCCAAACCCTAACCTAAAAATAAAACCCACCCAATACACCCTTAAAAAACCCTAACACTAACCCTCTGAAGATCGACTTACAGTTCTGAAGACCGGACATCCATCCTCAAGGAAGCGGCAGAAGTCTTCATCCAACCGGGCCGAAGTCCTCAATGAAGTCGGGAGAAGTCTTCATCCAAGCCGAGGGCGAAGTGGTCCTTCAGATGAGCAGAAGTCTTCATCCAGACAGCATCTTCTATCTTCATCCATCCGATGCAGAGCGGCTCCATCTTCAAGACATCCAACGCGGAGCATCCTCTTCATCCGGAGTCTTCTTACTGAATGACGGTTCCTTTAAGTGACGTCATCCAAGATGGCGTCCCTTAGATTCCGATTGGCTGATAGAATTCTATCAGCCAATCGGAATTAAGGTAGAAAAAATCCTATTGGCTGATGCAATCATCCAATAGGATTGAAGTTGAATCCTATTGGCTGATCCAATCAGCCAATAGGTTTGAGCTCGCATTCTATTGGCTGTTTATTTTATCAGTAAGTATTTAGTTTTAAATAGGAATAATTTATTTAATTGTAGTAATTTTATTTCGTTTTATTTAAATTATATTTAAATTAGGGGGTGTTAGGTTTAGACTTAGGTTTAGGGGTTAATATATTTATTATAGTGGCGGCGACGTTGGGGGTGGCAGATTAGGGGTTAATAAGTGTAGGTAGGTGGCGGCGACGTTGGGGCAGCAGATGAGGGGTTAATAACTATAATGTAGGTGTCGGCGATGTTGGGGGCAGCAGATTAGGGGTTAATAAATAGAATGTAGGTGGGGCGATGTTGTGGGCAGCAGATTAGGGGTTCATAAGTATAATGTAGGTGGCGGCGGTGTCTGGAGCGGCAGATTAGGGGTTAATAATATAAAGCAGGTGTTGGCGATGTCGGGTGCGGCAGATTAGGGGTTAATAAGTGTAAGATTAGGTTTGTTTAGACTCGGGGTTCATATTAGGGTGTTAGGTGTAGACATAAAAAGTATTTTCCCATAGGAAGCAATGGGGCTGCGTTAGGAGCTGAACGCTGCTTTTTTGCAGGTGTTAGGTTTTTTTCAGCAGATTCTGCCCCATTGATTCCTATGGGGAAATCGTGCACGAGCATGTTTAGCCAGCTCACCGCTACCGTAAGCAGCGCTGGTATTACAGTGAGATGTGGAGCTAAATTTTGCTCTCCGCTCACTTTTTAGAGGTTAACGCCGGGTTTAAAAGAACTCGTAATACCAGCGTTGTCTGTAGGTGAGCGGTGAGCTGAAACTGCTCGTTAGCACCGCACACCTGTTAATGAAAAACTCGTAATCTCGCTGTATATATCTATAGGATATAGATATATAGGTATCGGTATATAAAGATATATAGAAATATGTATTTGAATACAAATAGCATTATCCTGTATGTGAAAACATTGGAAAGTGAAAAATTTTAAGTAAATAAACAGTAAAACACATTATTAAATATTATTTTAGTATTATTATTAAGACACATATACATATTATAGCCCTTATAAAAAATAATAATATTTATATGACTATTTTTTTATCAGATATTGTTTATATGAGTGTAACAGTTTATTTTAATGGATTTATGTTGTGTTTAGTGTAACTTTTATTTTATCCCTAACATTTCACGCAAGGTCTTCAGTCGTTTTAACCTGTGTTAAATTTGATTGTGCTCAAGCAGTTTACGCTTGCAAATTAACATGCCTGTGATATTCTTATATCGCGCACAGACTAATGTTACCACGCCACTTGTAATATAGCCCTTATTAAGGTGGTATAATTTGTCTGACAATTAAAAAATAAGTCAGTGATACAATTCTTTTTACATATTTACTATATCAGTACATGATATGTGCAATTAAAGATACATGAAGCTCAAAATTAAACTTTTATGGTTCAGATAGA
Organism: Bombina bombina; assembly: GCF_027579735.1. NCBI lineage: Eukaryota > Metazoa > Chordata > Amphibia > Anura > Bombinatoridae > Bombina > Bombina bombina. The sequence continues at coordinate 792,159,332 of NC_069501.1, read as the reverse complement.
GCATAGAATTTGATTTAATTTGCTTCTATCAAATTCCCTTTGTTCTCTTGGGTTCCTTTGTTGAAAAGTATATCTAGGAAGGGCCAGGAGCAGCAGAGCACTGATAGCTAGCACATGATTGGTGATTACACACATATGCCTCTATTCATTGGCTCACCAGATGTGTAGATGATAGGTAGATGATAATCCCAGTAGTGAATTACTGCTCTGGAGCTAACTTTAACTATAGGGTCTATCACAATCATGTACAAAACTTTTCTAATTTTTGTCTACAGAAAAAAACATTAAACTGGTACAAGGGGTATGTCTTGCTTAGCAATGCACCATAACCCATGAATACGATTCTAGCTTTGTGTTTAACCCCTAAAAAAACCTTAGAACATTTCATTTTGTACTAGTATGTCATTCCAATCCTAGCTTTGCTGGAATGCAATACTGACTCATGGTGACCCCAGATATCTGACCCAAACTATTGTTTGTGATCTGGGTGGCTGTATGATGATGCATCAATAAAACATGAATAATAAAATGATAACTTTGAAATTAGTTCACATTTCCAAAAATCCACTGACACGTTCTGTCATTTTGTTTCTAATATTTCTAATATCAAATATTTTACCAGTTTCATAGGAATGGAGAGGGGGAGCCAAATTCCTAATTTGATTTTATATTTTTAATTAAAAGATCTTTGTCTCTCCAATTAATAATTTTCAATTGATTTCTTAAAAGTAACTACCTACTACAACTAACCTTTATCAGGACCGTTACACAAGTGTCCCCTTTTAGAGCACATGAACTTCAAATGCCATAATATTATGATATCAGATAGTAATTAATAAAAAGACCACAATGATCTGCAAGTTTGTAAAGTAAATCTCTTTTTTTATATTTCATTTAGAGAAAGATTTTATATCATGCAGCCGAAAAGACTAGTTCTGTACATTTATAAAATAATTTAATAGACAGATGGACGGGCAGATAGAGAGACAGATACATAGATAAATAGATAGACAGATTAAGAGACAGACAGATAGACAGATAGATAGACAGACAGGTAGATAAGTAATTTACTTTGTGGTTTAGAATATACACACATTTCTGCCTAAATGATATCATGGGTAAAACAATAGAAAACAAAAATTACATACACAAAGTAAAACAAAACTATAACATTCTAACAATGGAGACAGTGGAACACTGATAACTCTTTACATTAACATATATGATACCAGGAACATTGGTTAGGAGGATGATTTGATATAACTGCCTTTGAAGAGAATTCATCTTTAGATATCTTGTTTGAGTAGGTTCAGAATCAGTTGTGTACTGAATGTAGCTCTGTTCCTGAAATAGACAATGTGAAAATTTAGAATGCTTTAAAAAACAAACAAAAAAAAAAAAAAAACATGAGAAAAGGGAAACGATTTAGTATTTATTTTTCTAGAACGAAATTCAAACATATACCCTGTTATCATAATACCTTAAACGTAAGCCAATAAGCACTTGATATATAAATATTTTCATGGTATTTGATTGGTTGAACTTATTTATTTTAAAATGTATTTTTATTTCTAAATGTTCACGGAAAACACAATAGTCAGACTGTTACTTTGCATTGTTTTTTCATTCTATATTTGGCATTTAGATAATATATATTTAAACTGTTTTATTGTAAAGAGCATACTATCTTTTCCCCATTTAGGGCTAGATTACAAGTGGAGCGCAATCATTTTCGTCATAGCGGTAATAAGGGGTATTTCACAAGGGTTTTGCTCATCAGACGTACCGCCCGTATTGCAAGTTGTAAGAAAACGCGAACATGTAAGCGTAATCATGATTTATGCTAAAATCATTACCACGATTTCAGAGCTGTGGCTAACTGTTTGGCGAAAATAAAAAGTGGCATAAAACCCTTTAAAAATACATTACAAAGTACAGTTACACTCACAAAACACTGTCTAATAAACATTATTTAAATTAAATATTGCACACACAAGTTATAAGGGCTCAAAGATATGATATCTCAGGTGTTAGAAAAAAAGACTGCAAAGGGCTTTAACATTGAGATACATACGGATACATGTCTAATGATGTATGTATATATATATATATATATATATATATATATATATATATATATATATATATATACATATATATATATATATATTGTGACAGAACCCAAGGCATAGTAATGGAAGGTGTCTATATTCCCTCAAAAGTGCTGCAGTGCTCCACCCCGCAGTTTGCAGGTAGCACATTATGTCAAAAAGTCCAGTCCAGGAATTCTGTCTGACTCAGCTAGCTACTCACCTGCATATGGTAATTGACAGCAGGTGCTAATAAAATCCCCAGTCAGGGTTTGAGAGGTAGATTTTTGCCAGCAGTAAAGGAAAACTGCAAACACTCTCCTGAGAGACTGAGAGGAATTATCTCTAAAGGACAAAGTTTGAAAGGTCTGTGCAATATTACTTTTGTGAAAAGCTACTTAGTGCAGACAGTTGTACTTGTTAGTAAGTGCTCAGTGGAGCAAGCCTCTTTTGTTTTGTTTATGTTTATTTTGCCTGTTTTTGCCAGACCTGATAATAAACAGACTGTATTTTATAAAGCTACAACCTTGTGTGGTGTTTCCAGCTTTAAGGACTGTGTGTTTCCAAGATCCCAGGTCACATATGGTGGAGGTAGCGGGCAACACACTGATAGTCTGTTAAGGAAACAATACCACACTTAAAATGGAGGAAGTTGTAAAGGCTTTACTACAGGCTACGGCCTCACAGCAACAGGCCACTGCCACACAGCAGCAAGCTACTGCCAGCCAGCAAGAAAATATTGCAGTGCTACAAAAACTGGTATTAACACAAAGAGAGGAACAGCAGAATATCACACGTACCATGCAGCAGGAGATTAGAGGCCTATCTGAAAGACTGGGCAGGTGTGCTGCAGAAATTCCACACAGTTCTAAGACTCTGAGAGTGAGTAACTATTTGCAAAAGATGGTGGCTACAGATGATGTGGAGGCTTACCTGATGGCTTTTGAAAGGACAGCCGAAAGAGAAGGGTGGCCTGCGTCTGAATGGGCAAGTCTCCTTGCGCCATTTCTGAGTGGAGAACCTCAGAAGGCATATTATGATTTGGAGCCTGAGCAGGCCAGTGACTATAAAAAGCTAAAAACAGAAATCTTGGCCCGCCTGGGAGTAACGACAGCAGTAAGGGCCCAGCGATTTCACTCCTGGACTTACAGTCAAGACAAAGCCGTGCGGTCACAGATGTTTGACTTGATACATCTTGCCAGGAAATGGCTACAGCCAGAGGTCAACTCAGCTAGTCACATTGTGGAACAGCTCGTGATGGACCGGTTCCTGCGAGGATTGCCTGTTTCCCTGCGGCGGTGGGTCAGCCAGAGTGAACCTAAAACTGCTGACGGTCTAGTTGCCCTGGTGGAACGCTATTTGACTGCCGGAGAGTTTCTACAAATCCCCAACCAGGAAAGACCTAGAACCCCGAAGATCCAGAGTCCCAGTAAATTGGGTAAGACTGTTCCAGGGAAAAGGGGGTATCGGGAGGAGCAGATGGGTTTTTACAACCCAAGGGACATTACAGCAAGGGACAAGAGTTTTGTGAGGCAGGAAGGGTCCACAATAGCCTCAAAGATGTTGTCTAATGCTAATATTAAATGTTTTCAATGTAAAGAGTATGGACATTTTGCAAAGGACTGCCCTGAGAATGATGGCCTTTCACGTATGCATACGCTTTTGGCCATGGTCGCTCACCCCACTAGGTCTGAGCTGGCGGGGAGGATGTGTGACAGAACCCAAGGCATAGTAATGGAAGGTGTCTATATTCCCTCAAAAGTGCTGCAGTGCTCCACCCCGCAGTTTGCAGGTAGCACATTATGTCAAAAAGTCCAGTCCAGGAATTCTGTCTGACTCAGCTAGCTACTCACCTGCATATGGTAATTGACAGCAGGTGCTAATAAAATCCCCAGTCAGGGTTTGAGAGGTAGATTTTTGCCAGCAGTAAAGGAAAACTGCAAACACTCTCCTGAGAGACTGAGAGGAATTATCTCTAAAGGACAAAGTTTGAAAGGTCTGTGCAATATTACTTTTGTGAAAAGCTACTTAGTGCAGACAGTTGTACTTGTTAGTAAGTGCTCAGTGGAGCAAGCCTCTTTTGTTTTGTTTATGTTTATTTTGCCTGTTTTTGCCAGACCTGATAATAAACAGACTGTATTTTATAAAGCTACAACCTTGTGTGGTGTTTCCAGCTTTAAGGACTGTGTGTTTCCAAGATCCCAGGTCACAATATATATATATATATATATATATATATATATATATATACATATATATATATATATATATATGCAGGGCTGGTGCTAGGATTTTTGGCCACACAGGCAAGGACACATTTTGCCGCCCCCCCACCCCTGCCCCGATTACATACCACTCCATTTCTAGTCTTTGACAAACTGTTACAGAGATATGCTAACAAATAACTATTATCTATAATTATAGAGAAAATAATTACCCATTTGGATGTTTGCGTGGGTGTGCCAGTGTGTGAGTAGTATATGTATGTGTGTGTATGTGTGCGCATGTGCATATGTCTTTCTATCTGTGCATGTGTTTGTATGTGTGAAGTGAGGCACTTTGATCAAACTGACAGCTATCCAACTAAATGGTTATGCGATTCTGCAGAAAGTAGGATCACATAACTCTTTAGCTGGCTAGCTTTTAGTTTGATTAAATAAGTCCTGAGTACTGTGAATCGTAACATTACTTACCACTAGCACTATTCAGCACCTATAACCAGTGAGTGTCATCTGATACTGCTCTTTAATCGAAGCTGCAGATATACCTCCCAACATTTGAAATAGCCAAAGAGAGACACTTTTCTTACTCCGCTGACCCGCCCCTCATACTATAGAGCTAGAGGACACACACATTCATACACACTCATAAACAAATAAACATTTTTACACACCTATTTACATACACACACATGCTCATACACACATATTTACACACACAGTTATACACCTACATACATACATGCTCATACACACATATTTACACACACAGTTATACACCTACATACATACATGCTCATACACACATATTTACACACACAGTTATACACCTACATACATACATGCTCATACACACATATTTACACACACAATTATACACCTACATACATACATGCTCATACACACATATTTACACACACAGTTATACACCTACATACATACATGCTCATACACACATATTTACACACACACACGCACAGTTATACACACACAAGCACCGTTATACACACACACAGTTATACACACAGTTATACACATTTACACACACACGCAGTTATTCACACACACTTATACACACATATAAACATTTACACACACATGCAGTTATACACACTTATACATACACACATTTACACACACTTATACACACATATACACACATGCACAGTTATAGAGACACACACACTTATACACATTTATACACACATGCAGTTATACACATATATACACATTTATACACACACGCATGCACAGTTATACACACCCACACACATTTATACATATATATACACACACACACATTTACACACACACATGTACCGTTACACACACATGCACATATCTTAAATAAGCCTTGTGATCTAAGTAATGCAAGGTAACAACCAGTGAACACTATCAATTTACCCATGGAACTACAAATTTACCCCTAAAAGCCAATACAAATAATCACCTCATTGGAGATAGTTTGAGAGCAACAAAACTACAAGTGTTGCAGGGGTTTTATACTATCACCACTATTAGCAGAGGAGTAGGTACAATTAATTTGCTCTTATCTGTTCCAGCTTAATAAAACTCAGCAATTATTACAGGGGAGGGCATTATCATGGTCAAGCTGTCTGGGACTGGAAAATCTGTTTAGGGGTTTGTTTTAATAAAACATTGCAATTACAGGGGATAATGCTCTCCCCTGTAATATTTACTGGGTTTTATTAAGCTGGAACAGATAAGAGCAAAACAATTATTATTCATTCACATTTTAAATTATTACTTATTTTTTATAAATTTCTCATCAGCACTTTCTGAGTGTAAAAGAAAATCAGCGGCCAGCCCTGGCTACGGCTGGGCAGCACCACGGCAACGGCAACCCCCGCCCCATCCCGGTGATGATATATATATATATATAATATATATGCATACATATACATATTTAAACTATGTTAAAGCCCTTTGCCTGCCTTTTTTTTTTCTAACACATCTTTGAGCCTTTATAACTTTTTTGTTAAAGGTTTTCAATTTTTATAAGATAGTGTTATTATGAGTGTAACTGCACTTTGTAATGAATTTTATGTGTTTTGTGACACTTTTTTGTTTTGCAAAACAGTTAACCAGAGCTCTGAGAATGCGGTGATCATTCTAGCACAAATCGCGATAGTGCTTAAGCGATCGCATTTACTTTCAGCTTGTAATACCAGTGGTAAACCCGATGCACGCAAATACCCATGATACACCTCTTTTTGCTCACTCGCGTAACTATTAATGCACCACTTGTAATGTGCCCCAAAATGTTTAATAAAATAAACTGTAAAACTTTACAATGTATTTTTGATGTATTTTGTGACCTTTTTTTTTTTTTTGCAAAACAGTTAACCAGAGCTCTGAGGTCACTCTAACCCAACGAGAGAGATCACGTTTACTTTCAACTTGTAATATGAACGAAAAACCAGACACACGCAACACCCACCATAAACCCCTTTTCCCTTGCGCATAACTGTTAGCACTCCACTCATAATCTAGCTCATAATATTGCAATAGCTATTAGTTACAATAAAGTTACTAATGGCATAGGAACCCACTATATATTTTTTTTATAACTGTTGTCTTTGCACAACTGTTGAGAAATAATCCATAGTAGACTATCTAGTTAGAAGCAGAAGAAGGTATGTAAACACATTTGTGAATTCCTCTGTCAGAAAAATGAATTTGCTATATACTTAATAATTAAAAATTGTGCACAAATATACTTAAATATAGACTTACATTTAATATTAATGGGTTTTAATGAATCCTAAGTTTGTCTTTTATCACTATTCAGTGTTGTTTTCATTTATTTTCTTCTCCTTCTTATTGTAGTGATCTATATCATGAGCCATGAGATGAGCTATTAGTTCTTGCTTGCTTTTTACATCTTTTAATAATTCCACTTTTGCAAGGTCCGGCTTCATTAGGTTGTAAAATGAGTGTCGACCTACAATCTGAAATTGTTATCTTAGTTAACAGTTGCCAGCTTAGAAATAAATAGCATTCTTACTAATAAATACATAAAATTCTTACTAATAAATACATAACATTCTTACTAATAAATACATAACATTCTTACTAATAAATACATAACATTCTTACTAATAAATACATAACATTCTTACTAATAAATACATAAAATTCTTACTAATAAATACATAACATTCTTACTAATAAATACATAAAATTCTTACTAATAAATACATAATATTCTTACTAATAAATACATAAAATTCTTACTAATAAATACATAACATTCTTACTAATAAATACATAACATTCTTACTAATAAATACAAAACCAATCCACCAAAGTAAAACAATAAATTCATATTTATTATTTGCACTTGAAATAAAACACACTTAATATAATAATCATTTCCAGAAACAGCACTATATTGTTTTTAAGTAATAGCAACTGTATGTATTTTAAGACTGGCATAGTTAATGGAATAGTCTAGTCAAATTAAACCTTCATGATGGTGATAGAGCAGCAATTTTAAGCAACTTTCTTAATTTACTCCTATTATCAAATTGTCTTCGTTGTCTTGGTATCTTTTTTTGAAAAAGCAAGAATGTAAGCATAGGAGCCGGTCCATTTTTGGTTCAGAACCTGGGTAACACTTTCTGATTGGTGTCTAAATGTAGCCACCAATCAGAAAGTGCTAACCAGGGGCTGAACCAAAAACGGGCCTGCTCCTAAGCTTATATTTAAATAAATATAGCAAGAGAACGAAGAAAAACTGATAATAGGAGTAAATTAGAAAGTTGCTTAAAATTGCATGCTCTATCTGAATCACGAATGTTTAATTTTGACTAGACTATTCCTTTAAAACAATGGGGCCCATTTATCAAGCTCCGGATGGAGCTTGAGGGCCCGTGTTTCTGGCGAGCTTGCAGATTTGCCAGAAACAGCAGTTATGAAGCAGAGGTCTAAAGACCGCTGCTCCATAACCTGTCCGTCTGCTCTTGAGTACGATCGGGTTGATTGACACCCCCTGCTGGCATCCGATTGGCCGCAAATCTGCAGGGGGTGGCGTTGCACCAGCAGCTCACAAGAGCTGCTGGTGCAATGCTGAATACAGAGAGCGTATTGCTCTCCGCATTCAGCGATGTCTGTCAGACCTGATCCACACTGTCGGATCAGGTCCGACAGACCATTGTTAAATAGGCTCCAATACCTTGTTTACAGGAAAAAAATTCCAATAAGGTATGGCAGGTGTCATTTTTAGGATTAAAGGTTCGAAAGTAATCACTTATGGCAAAATGACATGTGGAAAGCTAAAATGCCAGCGTTATGAGGTAGATATTGCTTGTGATAAATCCCTTGGGAGCCTCGTTCTCATACAGTGAGACACGGCAGATAACCTAGCGCTGCGAAGGGGGTAAGTAGTGCAGAAATGGGCAGCAAAGTTTAAATATATATGTATATGAATATATACATATATATTTATGTGTTTATATGTGTATATACTGTACACATATTAATACATAAATATATATGTATATAAGCATATACATATATATTTACAGGGAACACACAGTCCCCATAGAACGCTATGTAAAGGCACTTTTATTACCTCACATTCCCTCACTTTAAGACCTAAAAACTGCTTTGTGCAGTTATCATTTTAAAAAATAAAAATGCTACTCCTTTTTTATTTTATAAAACTACACTACACTTAAATTTGGGGGCAATTGGGGCACATTTTGAAAATTAACTAGAGATGGTAATGATAGATCATACATGAAAAGCGATATTTGCACTCCACTGTGTAATACCAGCGCACACTAATGTGCACGCTTATGTGCGCTAGTATTACAAGTTGTCAGCAATGCGAACTCAAGCTCACGTTCATATTGCTGGGAAGCATTGCACTCATAAGAGCACACTTCCATAGGTTCCAATGGGAGCCGCGTTCTGATGCCGTCAGAGCTTCTACTGCTTATGCCTCTTCCACAGGAGCATTGAAAGCTCAGATACAATGTGTACACTCCAATACATTGTAAGTATCCTCTCTTTAACTCATCTAGTGAAGGATTATAATATCTGCAGCACTAAATTGAAAGGAACAAATTGTTTCTATGCTAAACTATGAATAGTGAATATAGTAATTCAAGCTACTACTCTGTAGTTGTGATCTTTATTCTACTTTAAGATTTATTTTGTGGGACATTGATACAAGGTAAAATAGACCTTGAAGAAGGAAGGCTATATCACTCAATTTTACAACAACATGCCATACCCTGTGGATGGTGCTTGATTGGAGCCAATTTCCTCCTACAACAGGACAATGACTTAAAGCACAGCTCCAAACTATACAAGAACTATTAAGAGAGGAAGCAGTCAGCTAGTATTCTGTCTTTAATGGAGTGTCCAGCATAGTCCCCAGATCTCAACCTTATTGAGCTGTTGTGGGAGCCACTTGATCATATGGTACGTAAGAAGAGCCCATCAAGACGATCCAACTGGTGGGAGGTGATTCCGGAAGCATGGGGTGAAATCTCTTCAGATTACCTCAAAAATTGACAATTAGAATGCCAAAGGTCTGTAATGCTGTAATTTCTGCACATGGATGATTCTTTGATGAAAGCAGTTTGATGGACACAATTATTATTTCACTTAAAATTCAATATTTCTAACCTTGTCAATGACTATATTTCCTATTCATGTATGTTTTTTATGGAAAATAAGGAAATGTCTAAGTGACCCCAAACTTTTGAATGCCAGTGTATGTATAACTGACCCAGTCCACCAATACAAATATACAAATCTAATAAGCAAAGGTAAATGAGAGACCCTAGAAGGAGAGCAGAGAAAAAAAAAATATTTGAGCAGTGACATCTCCCCTCTGTTGTGGGTCTAGTCAGAAAGTCAGAAAGTTGCATAAGGTTTTTAAGGAGGCTATGCCACATTGCTAGGGATCTAAAAAAATGAAATCTATTAGATGGTCATTAAGTCATGTATTAAGTCATGTATGGTAGGGCTTGATAGGAGCAAACTGATAGACTTCCCAGGGGCTATATCTATCAATTACAAAAAAGGATCTTATAAGCATCAACAAGAAATGAGATGAGGGACTGCCCTGACCTCTATACTTGAATATTTTAATGATTGAAGTTTACTGCTTCATCAGTGACATAGTTAATTTATACGTAATGTTCATTTTCTGCGTTGCCTCAGCCATAGCCAGCTCAACAATGGTGTTAACTAAGACTTGTTTCTTCATGATAGAAAACATAAAAGGATATCAGAAATAAAATTAGGTCTAATTATAGTCTGCAATACAAGTTCTAGGAATATGTTATGATCAAATATAGTTGTCCTAAGGACCATTAGTGACTTGCCTCTCCTAAATTATATAAAGCAAAAGCAATTAACATAATATAGCAACTACCCAACCCAAACCCTGAGATGTCAAATAAATACATCTAAGCAATAAGCTGCTAATTAAACAGATCTATGAACATGTTGTTAAAAACTTGTAATTTCCGGGGGCAGAGCCGGCAGCTGCAGAGATGGCAGCATAACTCCGGAGCTCCGCTGTAAAGGCCCTTATATCATTATGAATCCTCACCATCCTTGCCCCTAAACTCTCCTACAACATTCCCCAGCACCTCTAAAACCTGTAGCTACAACTCTGAGGGATAATCCTTTCATCTCCCCCTGGACCAGAGACACCCAGCACTCCGGGCCGAATTCGGGCCACATCTGACATCAGGCAACAAATGTACCCCTTTGCTGGTCATCAGGGGCCACAACCAAGCTCCTAGGAAGGCCCACAATCTAAAACGAAGGGCCCCAAGACTGAAAAACAGCACCCGATTTTCGAGTCGGACCGGAAAATAAATTTAGCCCGGGGATTGGGCCTACTCCGGAACTCCGGAACTCCGCTTTCTCCAGGGTAAGAACTTTTTATAAACCCTACTAAATCAGCTTACCCACACTGAGATAAGCACATTCCCTAACTGTAATCTGGCCACAATATATAATTAACACCTGCATGACCTCTGCAGGCCTCTGCAACATACTGGGCCTGGAGATTAGGCCTACTACAGGATCAGCTACAGACACAGACTAGCTGCGCACTCTAACCTAACTTTCATGCCTAATTACTGAAACAGGGTCTGCAACTCAAATACTCCAAATACCCCTTTGTGCAAAAGAGGAAATAAATAACAGTTTTGCTGCTTTTAACCACTGACTCTGCTGACTCTGCAGCTCTTTTGAAACATAAATCCTCAGCAACATTCAATACCTGACTTTCAAACTTAGCCTGGAGATAAAACCACACATTTGTTGCCGTGATTATAGTACATTCTAGTACAGACTTTAACCCTTCCAGCCGCAATACACCACCGCTGTGCATCTTTTATTTATTGGCAGTGATTACAAGATCCTTTTGCCTGTTTTGAGGACTTGTTCTAACACCTCCATATACCTCATAAGTGTTTCTTGACATAAGACAATCTTGGCGCAGGAGAATCACGAGTTACGCCACGAGTATCTCTGGCCCAACATGACGGCTAAACGCAATGTCAAACATGACAAAATGTCAAAATCTCTTACAGGGAAATCAAGCCTTATGTCCTCTTTTTTGCATAGTTCAGACACAATGAATACCTCTCCTGCTTCCCAAAAAACTGGTGACAAAACCCCTCAAACCCTGTCACAGGAATCTCAATCAAACAGAACTTTACCAGCTGAATGCCAACTCTCTCCTTCATTTTTGCAAAATTTACCATCGAAAAAGGACATTGCGGACATAGTCCGTTCCTGTATTAGAGAAGAGCTGGCCGAATTAAAGCAGGACATTCACACCTTAGGTTTCCAAGTTGAATCTCTTGAAAGTAACCAAGAAACTATTAAAGAGGATGTACAGCAACTAACTGACCAAGTAACCTCTCAACAGGAGACCATACTTTCTCTTCAAGATAAGCTCGACGACCTCGAGAATCGAAGCAGGCGCAAAAATATGCGTATCAGAGGAGTGCCAGAGTCAGTCTTGCCCAAGGATTTCCCAGTTTATTTGCAAGATCTATTTCGACATCTGAAAGAATCTTCCTATACTGAGGATATCCTATGGGTCAGAGCTCATAGAACTTTGAGACCAAAACCTCCTGACTCAGCTCCGCCACGAGATATTGTGATCCGTTTAAAGAACTTTCAAGAAAAAGAAATGCTCTTACGACAATCCCGCAAAACTCAGCCTGTAAGATTTAGAGGCAATGTCTTACAATTCTTCCAGGACCTATCAACCCGCACCTTACAACGCAGGAAAGAATTTTCACCTCTTACTACCATGTTAAGAAATAAGAGAATTCCCTACAGATGGGGCTTCCCAACACATCTTTGGACCATCAGCAATAACACCCGTGTCATCTGCAAAACTCCAGAGGACACTCAAACTTTTTGTACAGCACTTGGCCTTGAACCACCTATGGAATCACTACCTGAACCACAGAACTCACAAATCTCCAAGGGACGAATCAATCCGAATGAGTCTTGGCATACAGCCCTTCCTAAGAAAGCCAAAGCAAAAGAAGCCACCACAAGAAGGCAACCCACTACCGGCTTGACCTCCTCTGAAGACTCACCTTTGTGAACTCTTTTACACCTATCTCAGTAATACTAAACAAATAGATGGACATTTTGGCGAATGTTGCCCCTTCGGGAAAGGCAAGTACAGGTCATCATCATTTAGTCTAGTCTTTTTGTAACTCAGCAATTTAGAACCTTCTGCTATTAGCAGAATGAGAGCAAAGATATATTCTGACAACTCCTTTTCCATCATGCCTACCTCATCCTCTCCCCCCTTACCACCTATCCTTTCCCCTTCCTACCCACCCCTCCGACTTATCTACCTCACCTTCCCCACTCTAGGATTCTTATTCAATATAATTTAAAAAAAAAAAAAAAAATGTCAACTTCTCAGGGCACTTTATGGTACTGCCCCCAACTTACTCTCAGTTATGACCTATGATAGGCAGAGAGATTTTTTGTTTTTGGTTAATATGTCAATGTTTTTTATGGTTAATAATGTTATTATGTTTGTTATGAGAAACTGTTTAAGTTATCACCTGTCAAATGAATGTTTTTCTCCTGCAGAGATGTGCCCACACATTTGTAAGATACATATACGTAAAGTGCTCTATGTGACCTCATCCACACAATTAAACAACATACCCCAACAAACACACTATGTTGCCCAAAAATAAGAACGATGAAACTCGTAAACTAACACTTCTTACACAAAATGCTAAGGGACTCAACTCACCCCACAAACGATCTAAAGCCCTTTCAGACCTTTCAAAAAGACAGGCAGACATCTTATTCTTACAAGAGACCCATTTTAAAAAAAACAAAGAGCCCAAATATTTTGGGAAAACATTCACCACTCACTACCACAGCTCCAACACCTCAAAAAGAGGTGGAGTCAGTATTCTACTGCATAAGTCTCTCCCCTTCACCCATATCCAAACCTCTAGAGACACTGAGGGCCGTTTTCTCGGCCTAGTAGGTCTACTTTATGGTAGACCTATTACCCTGGTAAATATTTACGCCCCAAATGTAAAACAAACCCCTTTCTTTAAACAAATATTTAACCGCATTATAGACATCGCAAAAGGACCCATCTTTGTTGCAGGGGATTTTAATGTTCCCATTCACCCTACTAAGGATAGCTCCAATCCTACAATAGCGATATCAAAAAAAGTCACTAATGTATTATGGACAGGTTTGAGAAACCTTAACCTCCACGACACTTGGCGTTTTATCCACCAGGACACCCGAGACTATACCTTTTTCTCCCATCCTAACAGAACATATAGTCGCATAGATTACATTTTCATCAATCAACCTGCCCTAGCCTTAGTCAACAGATGCGTTATTTCCCCCACATCATGGTCAGACCATTCAGCGGTAAAACTAACCATATCATGGACAAACACCCCACTAACATCATATACGTGGAAACTAGACAACTCCCTTCTTAACAATCCAGACACAATTAAGAAACTTACTAGCACCATTGAAGAATATTTTAGATTGAATATCCCCTCAACGGCCAACAAATATACAATATGGGAAGCACACAAGTGCGTGCTCAGGGGCGAATTAATTAAATTAAAGGCTCATTTCCAAAAATTACATCGACAGCAATATAATGAGCTATCAAACACCTTTGCCCGACTGGATCTGGCCCACAAACAATCCCCTACAAACCCTGATATACTGACTGACTTACAAAACGCTAAACAAGCATTAGACGGTTTCCTACAAATAGAATACCAGACACTTCGCGCAAAAACTAACAGCATGTTTTATTATGAAAGCAATAGGTCAGGCAAGTTATTAGCAAGAGCCTTGAAAAAAAAGAGATTGAAATCTTATATTAACGAATTACAAACACCTAATTGTCCCCACACCCTAAAAACTACTAAAGAAATTCTACAATCCTTTCATGACTACTATTCCACCTTATATAATATTCAAAGAAATGCACCCTCTCAAGGCCCTACCCCAGCTCTGATCTCTTATATTTCCAGCGCACATCTACCCACTATAACAACTGATCAACTTAACACCCTTAACAAACCCATTACCCAAATTGAACTCACCACGGCCATAAAATCACTTAACAATGGGAAAAGCCCAGGGCCAGACGGTTTCACTGGAAAGTACTACCACACCTTCTCTTCTCAACTATCCCCTTATCTCACTCAATTATTCAACGAAGTAACGGACACTAACCCGTTCCCCCAACCCATGCTAGAAGCACAAGTAGTAGTGATCCCAAAACCAGGTAAAACCCCCTACAACGCCCGCTAACTTTCGCCCAATCTCCCTCCTTAACATAGATATCAAACTTTACGCTAAAATATTAGCCACCCGCATCAACCTAATACTCCCAACAATTGTACATATTAATCAGGCAGGTTTCACTCCTCTTAGAGAAGCTAAAGATAATACGACCAAAATTCTATTACTAATGGAACATGCAGTTCACAACCATATCCCCTCCGCGTTCATCTCTATGGACGCGGAGAAAGCCTTTGATAGGCTAAACTGGCAATTTCTGAAGGAGACACTTTCCCAATTTGGCTTCGACTCGACCTTCACTGGAAAAATATTCTCCCTTTATAACAGTCCCCAAGCCAAAATAAAGTTGAACAATACCTTGTCCCAACCATTTTCAATCACAAACGGAACAAGACAGGGATGCCCCCTCTCCCCTATATTATTTATCCTTGCAATGGAGGTCCTAGCATCACATATTAGACACAACACGGACATACAGGGGTTCAAAATTGCTCACCAGGAATATAAAGCTACCTTATATGCTGATGACCTCTTTCTCACACTAACACGACCTCAAAACTCACTTCCCCCCCTCATTCAAACAATACACCAATACGGCAATTTTTCAAACTTCAAAATAAATATTACCAAATCAGAATTGCTCCCACTTGGACTACAGACGGAAGAAATCACTGCCATACAAGCACTCGCTCACTTTCGCATACAACCACGCGCTATAAACTACCTCGGTGTATATATCTCCCACCACACGCAAGTCACACTGGACACCAATTATAAAGCCATAGCCGATTCAATCCAAAATATACTGCGCTCCTGGAACAATAAACCGCTCTCATGGCTAGGCAGAATTAATTCAGTCAAAATGATTCTTCTCCCCAAATTACTATACCTCTTCCAAACACTACCGATCCCAATCCCCAAATCTGTGATACACAATCTTCAAAAATCCTTCATCCCCTATATATGGCAACACAAAAGACCTCGGATAGCTACTGCCACCCTTTATCGCTCCAAAGAACTGGGCGGCCTTGGGATCCCAAACCTTACCCAATATAGACTGGCTAGCTTCTACACCAGAATAATACATTGGTGCAGACATTCAGTTCACAAAGAATGGGTTCTTCTAGAGCACTCGTTATCGAATACTTCACATCTTGGCAGCAAATGCTGGCTACATCCCTCCAAAAGAAACTTACCTACATATCTACCAATAATCACTAGAGAAACTTTAAAACTATGGGATACATCCATAAAACAACATAACCATATCTCAACTGTACCCTCCCCACTAACACCCCTTTGTGAAAATCCAGATTCTCCAATACCATTCCCCACACAAAATCTCAAACACCTCACATTATAAACTCCTCTCCCTGCCTTACAGTCATCCAAAATGGGAAAATCAAACCCTTAACCGAACTGGCCCCCATCCTGGACAAAATACATATAGAATGGTTTAAATACCAACAACTAACAGACTTCCTTGTCAAACATCCACATAAGCTATTACTTTTTCGCCCCCATACGGGTTACGAAAGCAGCTGCATCTATGACACCCTACACAGGGGCTTTCTATCTTTTACATACCAATTACTTACGCAACCGAGCAGCACATCTCTCCCCTCGTACACGCAAAAGTGGGAAACAGAGATAGGCACTACACAAACCCCTAAGGAATGGCAAAAAATCTTCTCTTGCATGACAAAATCCTCCTCATCCATTTATGTAATGGAAATGAATGTTAAGTTACTATATAGATGGTACTATACACCTCACCGACTTCACACCATTTTCCCTACACACTCACCGGAGTGTTGGAGAGGTTGCCACAACGTTGGCACTCCCACACACATCTGGTGGACGTGCCCAACAGCCCAAACATATTGGGAAGCTATCAGAGTCGAATTCGAAAAAGTTCTATCTCTAAGTCTCAGGCTCGACATCTGGTTTTTCATCTTTAATAAATTTACCAAAATAACTTGCAAACTCCGACTAGCCCTACTGACCATCATGACAAACTCAGCAAAACGTCTAATTCCCAAAAACTGGAAATGCAATACACTTCCATCTATCCAGGTCTGGAGAGAAACAACCACCCAATCTCTTCAACTAGAAAAATATCGCTTTACACGTAACAAACAAGTAGCCGACTATGACTCGATATATTTTTTGTGGGAGGAATATCTTAATCAGACGACCCCCACACCCAAAACCACCACCCGAACATCCACTTCTTAAATGCATATTCACTGACTACCCTTAGCTGACAAGCCAGATGCCTTCTCCTATTACTTTGACTTGAGCAGAAGGTCATTTTAAGAGCCCGATAATCACTGACACAACAATTTACGTTTCTGCAGGAATCACGTACATATGAATATACATTTATACATCCATTTGAATTGTTCATTGTATTTTCTCATTCACTTAATTGAATTGTTTCCTTTTTTCTTTTTTCTTACCTAGTTTAAATAACTTACCTATGCAATCTAAATTTGCCTATTGAACGGTAAATATATCTACAACTCATATATGTCGAAACACTGTGTTATGTATATGGAATCATTGTAACCACATTGTTGCATATGTAACTGTTTTAATTCTGCGTTATACGCAGTAATTTTATGTTCAATAAAGCTTTTGAAAAAAAAAAAAAAAAAACTTGTAATTTCCATCTGAAAAACACAATTTATGCTTACCTGATAAATTTATTTCTCTTGTGGTGTATCCAGTCCACGGATCATCCATTACTTGTGGGATATTCTCATTCCCAACAGGAAGTTGCAAGAGGACACCCACAGCAGAGCTGTTATATAGCTCCTCCCCTAACTGCCATATCCAGTCATTCGACCGAAAACACGCAGAGAAAGGAGAAACCATAGGGTGCAGTGGTGACTGTAGTTTAAATGAAAAAATTACCTGCCTTAAAATGACAGGGCGGGCCGTGGACTGGATACACCACAAGATAAATAAATTTATCAGGTAAGCATAAATTGTGTTTTCTCTTGTAAGGTGTATCCAGTCCACGGATCATACATTACTTGTGGGATACCAATACCAAAGCTAAAGTACACGGATGAAGGGAGGGACAAGGCAGGTACTTAAACGGAAGGTACCACTGCCTGTAAAACCTTTCTCCCAAAAATAGCCTCCGAAGAAGCAAAAGTATCAAATTTGTAGAATTTTGAAAAAGTATGAAGCGAAGACCAAGTCGCCGCCTTGCAAATCTGTTCAACAGAAGCCTCATTTTTAAAGGCCCAAGTGGAAGCCACAGCTCTAGTAGAATGAGCTGTAATCCTTTCAGGAGGCTGCTGGCCAGCAGTCTCATAGGCTAAGCGGATTATGCTTCTTAGCCAAAAAGAAAGAGAGGTTGCCAAAGCCTTTTGACTTCTCCTCTGTCCAGAGTAGACAACAAACAAAACAGATGTTTGACAAAAATCTTTAGTAGCTTGTAAGTAAAACTTTAAAGCACGAACCACGTCCAGATTGTGTAATAGACGTTCCTTCTTTGAAGAAGGATTAGGACACAAGGATGGAACAACAATCTCTTGATTGATATTCTTGTTAGATACCACCTTAGGTAAAAACCCAGGTTTGGTACGCAGGACTACCTTATCCGTATGGAAGATCAGATAAGGAGAATGACATTGTAAAGCAGATAACTCGGAGACTCTACGAGCCGTGGAAATAGCTACCAAAAACAGAACTTTCCAAGATAAAAAAGTTTGATATCTATGGAATGAAGAGGTTCAAACGGAACTCCTTGAAGAACCTTAAGAACCAAATTTAAGCTCCATGGGGGAGCAACAGGTTTAAACACAGGCTTGATTCTAACCAAAGCCTGACAAAATGCCTGAACATCTGGAACATCTGCCAGACGCTTGTACAAAAGAAGAGACAGAGCAGAAATCTGTCCTTTTAAGGAACTAGCTGACAATCCTTTTTCCAAACCATCTTGGAGAAAAGATAATATCCTGGGAATCCTAACCCTTGGATTCACACCAATAAAGATATGTACGCCATATTTTATTGTAAATTTTCCTGGTGACAGGCTTTCGTGCCTGTATTAAGGTATCAATGACTGACTCGGAGAAGCCACGCTTTGATAAAATCAAGCGTTCAATCTCAAGGCAGTCAGTCTCAGAGAAATTAGATTTGGATGGTTGAAAGGACCCTAAAGTAGAAGGTCCTGTCTCAGAGGCAGAGTCCATGGTGGAAAGGATGACATGTCCACCAGATCTGCATACCAGGTCCTGCGTGGCCACGCAGGCGCTATCAAAATCACAGATGCTCTCTCCTGCTTGACCTTGGCAATCAGTTGAGGGAGCAGAGGAAACGGTGGAAACATATAGGCCAGGTTGAAAGACCAGGGCGCTGCTAGAGCATCTATTAGCGTCGCCTTGGGATCCCTGGACCTGGATCCATAACAAGGAAGCTTGGCGTTCTAGCGAGACGCCATGAGATCCAGTTCTGGTTTGCCCCAACGATGAATCAATTGTGCAAACACCTCCTGATGGAGTTCCCACTCTCCCGGATGAAAAGTCTGATCACTTAAAAAAATCCGCCTCCCAGTTCTCTACACCTGGGATATGGATAGCTGATAGGTGGCAAGAGTGAGTATCTGCCCAGCGAATTATCTTTGAGACTTCTAACATCGCTAGGGAACTTCTTGTTCCCCCTTGATGGTTGATGTAAGCCACAGTCGTGATGTTGTCCAACTGAAATCTGATGTACCTCAGAGTTGCTAACTGAGGCCAAGCCTGAAGTCCTCCTGAGTCCACGATCCCTGAGCCTTCAGGGAGTTCCAGACTGCACCCCAACCTAGAAGGCTGGCATCTGTTGTTACAATTGTCCAATCTGGCCTGCGAAAGGTCATACCTTTAGACAGATGGACCCGAGATAGCCACCAGAGAAGAGAATCCCTGGACTCTTGATCCAGATTTAGTAGAGGGGACAAATCTGTGTAATCCCTGTTCCACGGCAGGAATTTAGAAGCTTTGATAACCTGGACTCTGTCAGGTAAATTTTAATTTCTACAGAATCTATCAGAGTCCCTAGGAAGGAAACTCTTGTGAGTGGGGATAGAGAACTCTTTTCCTCGTTCACTTTCCACCCATGCGATCTCAGAAATGCCAGTACTACGTCCATATGAGACTTGGCAATTTGGAAGTTTGACACCTGTATCAGGATGTTGTCTAAATAAGGGGCCACTGCTATGCCCCGTGGCCTTAGGACCGCCAGAAGTGACCCTAGAACCTTCGTAAAGATTTTTAGGGCTGTAGCTAATCCAAAGGGAAGAGCTACAAACTGGTAATGCCTGTCTAGAAAGGCAAACCTGAGAAACCGATGATGATCTTTGTTATCAGAATGTGAAGATAAGCATCCTTTAAATCCACTGTAGTCATATATTGACCCTTCTGGATCATAGGTAGGATGGTACGAATAGTTTCCATCTTGAATGATGGAACTCTGAGGAATTTGTTTAAGATCTTTAGATCCAAAATTGGTCTGAAGTTTCCCTCTTTTTTGGGAACCACAAACAGATTTGAGTAAAAACCCTGTCCCTGTTCCTCCTTTGGAACTGGATGGATCACTCCCAGAACTAGGAGGTCTCATACACAGTGTAAGAATGCCTCTCTCTTTATCTGGTTTGCAGATAATTGTGAAAGGTGAAATCTCCTTTTTGGGGGGGAAGCTTTAAAGTCCAGAAGATATCCCTGGGATATAATTTCCAACACCCAGGGATCCTGGACATCTCTTGCCCACGCCTGGGCGAAGAGTGAAGGTCTGCCCCCTACTAGATCTGTTACCGGATAGGGGGCCGTTCCTTCATGCTGTCTTAGAGGCAGCAGCAGGCTTTTTGGCCTGCTTACCTTTGTCCCAGGTCTGGTTTGGTCTCCAGACCGTCTTGGACTGAGCAAAAGTTCCCTCTTGTTTGCTTTAGAGAAAGTTGATGCCGCACTTGCCTTGAAGTTTCGAAAGGCACGAAAATTAGACTGTTTGGCCCTTGATTTGGACCTGTCCTGAGGAAGGGCATGACCTTTTCCTCCAGTGATATCAGCAATAATCTCCTTCAAACCAGGCACGAATAGGGTCTTCCCCTTGAAGGGAATGTTAAGCAGCTTAGATTTTGAAGTCACGTCAGCTGACCATGATTTAAGCCATAGCGCCCTGCGCGCCTTTATAGCAAAACCAGAATTCTTAGCCGTTAGTTTAGTCAAATGAACAATGGCATCAGAAAACAAAGGAATTGGCTAGCTTAAGTGCTCTAAGCTTGCCAAGTATGTCATCCAATGGTGTCGCTACCTGTAAAGCCTCTTCCAGAGACTCAAACCAGAACGCTGCAGCAGCAGTGACAGGAGCAATGCATGCAAGGGGCTGTAGGATAAAACCTTATTGAATAAACATTTTCTTAAGGTAACCTTCTAATTTTTTATCCATTGGATTTAAAAAAGCACAACTTTCCTCGACAGGGATAGTAGTACACTTTGCTAAAGTAGAAACTGCTCCCTCCACCTTAGGAACTGTCTGTCATAAGTCCCGTGTGGTGGCATCTATTGGAAACATTTTTCTAAAAATAGGAGGGGAAGAGAACGTCACACCTCGTCTATCCCATTCCTTATTAATAATTTCTGTAAACCTTTTAGGTATTGGAAAAACATCAGTACACGCCGGCACTGCATAGTATTTATCCAGTCTACACAATTTCTCTGGCACTGCAAATGTATCACAGTCATTCAGAGCAGCTAAAACCTCCCTGAGAAACACGCGGAGGTGTTCAAGCTTATATTTAAATGTAGAAATATCAGAATCAGGTTGCATCATCTTTCCTGAGTCAGAAACATCACCCACAGACTGAAGCTCTCCTTCCTCAGCTTCTGCATATTGTGAGGCAGTATCAGACATGGTTCTTAAAGCGTCAGTATGCTCTGCATTTCGTCTAACCCCAGAGCTATCTCGCTTACCTCTAAATTCAGGTAGTCTGGTTAATACCGCTGACAGTGTATTATCCATGACTGCCGCCATGTCTTGTAAAGTAATCGCTATGGGCGCCCTAGATGTACTTGGTGGCATTTGAGCGTGAGTCCCTTGAGCGGGAGTCAAAGGATCTGACACGTGGGGAGAGTTAGTTGGCATAACTTCCCCCTCGTCAGATTCCTCTGGTGATAAATTTTTTTAAAGACAGAATATGATCTTTATTGCTTAAAGTGAAATCAGTACATTTGGTACACATTCTAAGAGGGGGTTCCACCATGGCTTTTAAACATAATGAACAAGGAGTTTCCTCTATGTCAGACATGTTTGTACAGACTAGCAATGAGACTAGCAAGCTTGGAAAACACTTTAAATCAAGTTAACAAGCAAATATAAAAAACGGTACTGTGCCTTTAAGAGAAACAAATTTTGTCAAAATTTGAAAAACAGTGAAAAAAGGCAGTAAATCAAACGAAATTTTTACAGTGTATGTAATAAGTTAACAGAGCATTGCACCCACTTGCAAATGAATGATTAACCCCTTAATTCAAAAAACGGATCAAAAAAACGATATAGACATTTTTTAACAGACACAACAAACTGCCACAGCCTGCTGTGGCCCTACCTTCCCCAATAAACGACTTTGATAAGCCTTTGAGCCCTTTAGAGATGTCCTATAGCATACAGGGGACTCCTGAGGGAAGCTGGATGTCACAGTTTGTAATTTTAACTGCAACAACTGTAACTTTTATACTACAACAGTGGAAAGCCTCAGGAAACTGTTTCTAGGCAAAATTTAAGCCAGCCATGTGGAAAAAACTAGGCCCCAATAAAGTTTTATCACCAAAGCATATATAAAAACGATTAAACATGCCAGCAAACGTTTTATATTGCAATTTTATAAGGGTATTACCCCTGAGAGTAAGCATGATACCAGTCGCTATTAAATCACTGTATTCAGGCTTAACTTACATTAATCCGGTATCAGCAGCATTTTCTAGCATTTTCCATTTCTAGAAAAAATTGTAACTGCACATACCTCATAGCAGAGTAACCTGCACGCCATTCTCCCGCTGAAGTTAACTCTCTCCTCAGACATATGTGAGAACAGCAATGGATCTTAGTTACAACCTGCTAAGATCATAGAAAACTCAGGCAGATTCTTCTTCTATTTACTGCCTGGGATAAAATAGTACAACTCCGGTACCATTTAAAATAACAAACTTTTGATTGAAGATAAAAAACTAACTATATTTCACCACTCTCTCTTACTACCTCCATGCGTGTTGAGAGTTGCAAGAGAATGACTGGATATGGCAGTTAGGGGAGGAGCTATATAACAGCTCTGCTGTGGGTGTCCTCTTGCAACTTCCTGTTGGGAATGAGAATATCCCACAAGTAATGGATGATCCGTGGACTGGATACACCTTACAAGAGAAATAGGAACTACACTTACACCATTGAACAACCAACTCAAAATTAGCATGGATACTTGTAGCAAGATAGTCTATGAGGATTAAAGGGAAACATAAAATTATTCACTATCAGACATGTGCATTAGTTTCGTTACAAATGCACATTCATTAACAAAACACCGATATTGCAGCACAAAATTTACAGAATATGAAGGTATAATGCTGAATTCGGCAGTATTCCTTCATTTCCATGAAATAGTTGAAAATGCCTATGCCCCAGCCATGCTAACAGGAGGCTTAAAGGAAAAGGTCCTTTAGTACAGTCCCTGGGAACCGTCGTGCTAAGCCTCCTGTTAGTGCAGTCGGGGCTCTGTGAAGAAGAGGAGCAGGTTAGCACGGCTCTTCTATTTTAGTCATTACAGGTGAACTTTTTCACCTGTAGTAGTGGAACATGTAAATTTGTTTAACTAAAACAAACGAAAATGTTCCATGAATGGTCAGTATTCATTTATTTCAAAATGTTACGAATAGTGAACAGCACAGGTGCTGAATATTCAAAATATCCAGTATTTTGAATAGTCGGAACAAAAAATTTGTCCGAAATAACATTTTGCCTGTGCATATGTCTATTTCCTATTATCATCTGCTGCGCAATATTAGTCCTCTTAACAGTAAACCATAATAAATCAGCATGAACCAAGTATAGCAATATTAAACTAAGGATACCAGGAAATCATATTATGAGTTAAAAGTTCTGCTATTAGATCCAGAATGCTTAACCAATTCCTTGTTTACTGTGGCCGCATAATATGTATATTAGAAGCTGAAGGCTAATTGGGATATCCTCCTTCCATATTACATATCGTGGATGAATCTGTAGTGAGTCCATTGTGATTTAAATGACATGCCAGCTGTGCTATGAGAGAACAGTCATGCAAGGTTTGCAAGTCAACTTGAACAAAGACTGGTGAACAAATAAACATATATTACAATTCTACAGAATATAGTGAGCAGTGGGATGGCGTGTATATACGAATATATTCAAATAGATAGCTCCAGCAGTTCACCAGCTTCCATTATCATGACCGAACATGACCACTACCTGGAAGTTCCCACCTAACAAAGGACATCACAAGGTATAAGAACTAAAGGAGTGCAATTTATTTGATGCTTGCCATGCAGCACATATTTTGCCCATTTTATTTGTATAATGTTTTTCTTTAAAGAGGGTAAGGGTACATTTCCAGCAGCATTCGCCATAGCTGGTTCCTATCAATAGGATACATACTGAAAGAAAAGCCTTGTCAGGGAGGTGCAGCCACATCTCTCTAAGCACATTGGGCAAGGAGTCCATGTCTGGTTTCCCTCATTAATCCTAGGGAGACTTTCCCCAGGGTCAATAATACAAATATATACATTGTGTAGTCACAATGAGGTGCAGTGACAAACAAGATAACACTGCTAGTAGTGGAACCTAGACAGATACCGCTTAGGGGGTTTGAAGGTGTTCCTCCACCTAGGAATCAGTAATGCTCCAGCAGTTCACCAGCTCCCGTTATAATGACCTAACATGGTCTCCACCCGGGAAATTCCCCCTAACAAAGGACATCACAAGTTATATAAACTAAAGGACTGCAATGCATTTGATGCTTGCCATACAGCTAATATTCTGCCCATTTTATTTGTCTAATGTTTTTCTTTAAAGGGGGTCAGGGTACATTTTCAGCAGCACTCTCCATTGCTGGTTCCCATAAATAGGATACATAATGAAAGAAAAGCCCTGTCAGTGATGTGTAGCCATATCAGTCTAAGCACATTGGGCAAGAAGTCGGGCAAGAAGTCCATGTCTGGTTTCCCAAATCACCCTTAGGAAACTTTCCCCAGGGTTATAATATAAATATATACAGAATGAGAAGCAATGTGCCAGGAATGAACAAACTGCTTAGTGGCTTGTCCTATGGCCCAGTTACCACCTGGGAGTACTTTCTTTTAGCCCAAATGTTCTTTTCACAGAGGTGAACTTTCCTGAATTATATCAGTCTGATCCCGCCTAACAAGGTCACCCCAGCCCCAAAATACCAGGCAATTCTCCTCTGAACAAGGGAAATGGCAACCACAGACATTGTTTTTTTTCCCTCTTTTGGGCCTCATCAGTGAACTGTAGTCATATCCCTCTAAACACATTGGGCAAGGAGTCCACATCTGATTTCCCTCATCACCCTAAGGGAGACTTTCACCCAGGGTCATAATACAAATACATACAGAAAGAGAACAGATTCTGCCAGGAATGAACAACAGTTCAGTGGCTTGTTATATGACCTAGTTACCACCTGGGAGTAGCTTCTTTTAGGAATACACAAATACGTAAAGTATAGGGAATGCACTATGCTGATAAACTTCCTAGCCTACCTTAGAAAAAAACCTATCACCTCCAAGTTAGGAAAATAATAAAATACTAAAAACCAAGATAAGGAGGTGCTTAAAAATAAAGCTGGAAGAGTCTAAGTATTAGAAGGATTAAAATAATATACCTTAATACCTTAAAGAATTCCTGATGATAAGGATCTAGGTGGAAAGATAATCTATAGAGAAATATAATTCCTAGAGTGGCTCAATTAAATAAAGAATTCTAGTAATGGTAAATATTCTCCTGAAAATGGTGATTGCAAATGTCTGTGAGAGAAAATAGATTGACCAACGCAATAAGTAATATACAACGCATAAACACAAAATGATAAATAGAAAGTTAAATTTACTAAGACAAAGCAATAAAAGATATTTGCAAAGGGACGTCTCCCAATAAGTATAAAAAGTCCTGTTAGTGAATACTAAACAGTGCAAGAATAAAATGTCCAATGGCAATGTAAAGAAGTATCTAAAACAGCCAATTACCCAAAATTGTACCGTTAATATTGTCAAACAAGTTCAGTTTGAATGAGTGATAACCATGTGGAAAAGTAGAAAAAAGCAATGTAAGCTCAAAATACTTGAGCCTTACCAAACTCACGGCTTTGCTACTACCGTTATCCGAGTGTCGACTCTGTCCTGGAGGATTTTTGATTCTTTGTATCCTGACGGACCAAGCAGCTTTCTCGCTATCCTCAGATCCTTGATGATCAACAGTGATACCTCCCGTGGGAGATGCGTCAAGGTTCAGAATCTTACCGGATTTACCTGATAGAGATTTGAAGTCAAATCCTCTGAATTATTCTCCGGGTTACTGCGCCTTTACTGGAGTCTAAACGCCACTGCTCTTCAGTACGTGAACCGTACGCATTGCGCTAGTGGTCAACTGATGATGGGGAGGTGGAGTAACTGCAGTTACCATTCTAGCTGTACTAAAATCCACAGCTTATTTTAGCCCAATTGTGCTTTTCACAGAGGAAAACTTTCATGAAGTATATCAGTCTGATCCCGCCTAACAAGGTCAGTCCAGCCCCAAAATACCAGGCAATTTTGAACCTCCTTTGGGCCTCATTAGTGAGATGCAAACCATATCTCTCTAAGCATGTTGGACAGGGAGCCCACATCTGGTTTCCCCTATAACCCTTAGGGAAACTTTCCCCAGGGTCATAATACAAATACATACAGAAAGAGAAACAATCTGTCAGGAACAAAAAAACAGCTCAGTGGCTTGTTCTATGGCCTGGGTACCACCTGAGAGTAGCTTCATTTAGTTCAATTGTGCTTTTCACAGAGGAGAACTTTCCTTATCAGTCTGATCCCGTCTAACAAGATCAGTTCAATCCGGAAACACCAGCCAATTGTCCTCTGAACATGGGAAATTGCAACCACTGATGATTGTTTCAGCCTCCTTTGGGCCTCTTCAGCGAGGTGCAACCATATCTCTCTAAGCACTTTGTGCAATAAGTCCATGGGGTATATTTATCAATGTGCGAGCGGACAAGATACGAAGTAGCGTATCATGTCCGCTGCACATCGAGAAATGCCGACAGCATACGCTGTCAGCATTTATCATTGCACCAGCAGTTCTTGTGAACTGCTGGTGCAATGCCGCCCCCTGCAGATTCGTGGCCAATCGGGTGCTAGCAGGGGGTGTCAATCAAGGAGCCCACATCAGGTTTCCCCTATAACCCTTAGGGAAACTTTCCCAAGGGTCATAAAACAAATCCATACAGAAAGAAAAGCAAATTTCCAGGAACAAACAACAGCCCAGTGGCTTGATCCATGGCCCAGTTACCACCTAGTATTAGCTTCTTTTAGCCCAATTGCACTTTTCACAGAGGAAAACTTTCCTGAAGTATATCAGTCTAATCCCACCTAATAAGGTCAGCACAGCCCTGAACTACCAGTCCATTCTCCTCTGAACAAGGTAAATGGCAACCCCAGACAATTGTATTGGCCTCTTTTGGGCCTCCTTTGGTGCAGCCTATCAATAGGATAGCTGATAACAAAACATTAATAATTTCAACTGGTAAGCAGAATTAACAAATTAAGAGAGTATTCTAGTTATGTCTCTTCACATATGCTTCCAATAAAATGTTTATTGTTAGCTCTGCAGATATTTGTCTGACCTCCTGTTGTTTTCTAAGGCATTTGCATCTTCTAAGTTACCAAATGTATAAAAGTTATTGGTTCAGGACTCCTTGAAAAAAATGTTTATCCTTTAAAAAATAAGTGTGTTGCCTACTGCAAAGGAGCATATCCATAAGAAAAGATATCTTCAATCTACTCTGAATGAAGCTTGTTCAATAACCTGTATGTAGGGGTATTCTATATAAACATAATTTGTGCATTAAATTTGATTCAGGAATGAAGTTGAACAGAATTTCATATATGGGGGTATATTTATCAATGTGCAAGTGGACATGATACGAAGTAGTGTATCATGTCCGCTGCACATCGATAAATGCCGACAGCATATGCTGTCGGCATTTATCATTGCACCAGCAGTTCTTGTGAACTGCTGGTGCAATGCCGCCCCTGCAGATTCGCGGCCAGGGGGGTGTCGAATACGATCGGGTTGATTTCTGTCTGCGGCCTCAAAGCAGGCAGACAAGTTATGGAGCAGTGGTCTATCGCCGGAAACAAGGGGCATCAAGCTCCATACGGAGCTTGATAAATATGCCCCATGGCGTCCATATGTGCACGCTTATAAAAAATATTATTATTATTATTGATATCTGCACTTGTGATTTGGAGTGCAGCTTTAAAGTATTTTGTAATTAATATTACTTGGATATGAAGTCCCTGAATCCTTAAAAGAGTTCCATAGTACTATAAATTCTTATATTAGACCTATGACAATACTGTATAATACTGTGCAGGAGAGAATTTACATTTTTCTTTCATGATTCAGATAGAGCATGCAACTTTAAACATCTTTCTCATTTTTACAGCTTTCTTTTCTCTATTGTTTTTTATGTTATTATTTAGATTTTATATATTAAAGGGACATGAAACCCAAATTTTTTCTTTTGCGATTTAGAAAGAGCATGTCATTTTTTTTTTTTTTTATATATATTTTTTTATTAAGGTTGAGTTCACAATACAGCATAAAATGTAATGCGTCAGAACAGAAAAAAAAAGAAAAACTACAAAGAGCAAAATACATAAATACAGCAAAGATATTCACAATATACGATCGTAATAAACCTGTTATTGTTTCTGTTGCATCTCTGAAATAAAAAGAAAAAACAAAAAGAACAAAAGTAGTCTCGACCTTATTTTTTTTCCTGTTTTCTATTTTCCCACCAGCTTCAAGGTATTCATAACGAAAAGAAATAAACCTAGTGACATAATATTTGTTCTATTCCGCAAAATAATCATGTAATTTAGACTTTCAATTGCCACATATACCCTAAATTCCCTTGTTTTGTCATACTATGTCATATCTTGGAGACAAGTCATATTTATCACTTGCTCCCTGATTTTGCTCCCCCCTGTCCCTCCCCCCCCGCCAAAAAAAAAAAAAAAAAAAAAAAAAAAAGAAAAAGGGGGAATATCTCCCAATGAAATCTACCATATCCCCAATAGTACCAGTTCCGAATTTCTAAATGGGAAAATCATATAATCTATTTCCACTGCCGAAAAGCTCTTAATAAACAAGGACCATTTTGCGAAAAACTTTCTAATGTCCCCTTCGTCGTTCATATTGGTGTCGAGCTGTTCTAATATACATTGTTTTTTTAGACAGTTTTTGATCTCCGTAATCGTGGGTGTTGCAGTCGATTTCCATTTCTTAAAGATCAAATATCTGGCTGCAACCACTGTCATGTTAATTAGTTTATGTTGGGGATGTGATTTTTCTCTAACATTTCTCAGGAAAACACAATAACTCAGGGTTATTTCAAATGGAGGAATCTTTACTTTATTTTTTAACCAATATTCTACTTTTTTCCAGAATTGACCCATCTTAGGGCAGCTCCATATCATGTGGACCAAATCCGCTGCGGGTTGTGAACATTTTGGGCATTTATTGAATTTATTGTTCCCACATTTTAAACCTTTCTCTGGGGTAAAATACGCCTTATATAGCAATTTAACTTGTGATTCCCTCCAGGTTGAGGATAGTGTGGATTGAGCTATTCTTGTAAAGGAGCCCTGTACCAGCTGGGCATCAACATTGCTCTCTGGTATTAAGTTGTTCCAATCAGCCGAGAGTCTCTCAAGATTTGATGTACCCCTAAGGGAGGCTAACATATAATAACATGGTGAGATGGAGCACTGACCATTTTTCACCATTTCCAACCACCCCTCCAATTTCCCCCACGTCCATCTTCCGTTTGCCTCCCTCCTGAGATCTGTTACATAGTGTCTGGCTTGCAGGTAGGCAAAGAACTCTCTATTATGAATATCAAATTCCTGCCTGAGTGATTCATAGGTTTTAATCACTTGATTCTCTCTATCTATAAACTGAATAGCCCTATCCAATCCTACCGTATGCCATCTTTGGAATATGGCTGAGTCTAGGCCAACCGGAAATTTCGGGTTACCCCGAAATGGAACAAACTTAGATGCATTACCATCTATTGATAGAAGCTTGCCCAATTTCCACCAACTTTGTATAGGGTTGTAAATAGTTTTAAATGATTTCAGTTCCTGTGGTATTGATTTAGGTTTACAATGTATTAAGGCTACTGGAAGGAATGGGTAGCATATGTTGTTCTCCAAATCATTATTTGTTATATAATCTTTAGAAAAGATCCAATCTGCCACAATGCGTGCTGAGTAAGCTATATTATACAAACGTACATCCGGCAGTGCCAACCCCCCTTGATTTCTTGGTAGTTGTAATTTACAAAAAGCAATTCTTGGTTTTTTGCCCTGCCAGATGTATCTTCTCAATGCCACGTTCAGCTGCCGAATGTCTTTCCCTTTGAGAATTATTGGAACATTTTGGAGGATATATAACAGTTTTGGCAATAGTACCATTTTGAACAAGGCTATCCTACCAGTTATAGACAAGGGGAGACTTTGCCAACTTGTTAACCTCTATTTAATATCCTGCAATATTGGGGGAATATTTAATTCATAAAGCTTGTCTATATTAGATGGAATTAGGACGCCTAGATATTTAAAGGCCTCTGACACTATCTTAAAGGGTATGTTTGATGGTGATTTCTTATTTTTTCTCAGCCATAGCAGTTCTGATTTTGAAGTATTGACTTTGTAGCCTGAAAAAGAACCAAATTGTTTAATAAGCAATATTAACTTTGGCAGGTTGTCTTTGATATTTGCTATGTAGAGAAGAATGTCGTCTGCATATAATGCAATTTTAAGCTCCTTATTTCGTATTTTTATGCCTTCTAATTGGTGTCTTACCATCATAGCTAAGGGCTCTATAGAAATATCGAAAAGCAGGGGGGAAAGAGGACATCCCTGTCGGGTCCCCCTCTCCAGTATGATCTCTGGGGTAAGGGAGCCGTTAACCAGCAGTCTTGTAGATGGTTTGTTGTATAGATTTTTAATCAGTTGACAGAATTTACCTTCAAACCCAAATTTAAGTAAAGACTCTGTTATATGATCATAATGAACAGAGTCAAATGCTTTTTCCGCATCTATAGAAATGACTGCCTTGTCAGAGATGTCCTCCCCCCCCTCCCCATCCACCTCTGTCTTATAGTAGTCTACCGTCAATAGAGCTTCTCTTATCTTTGCTGATGAATTGCGTTTGTAAAGAAAACCTGCTTGATCTTTGTGTATAATTATAGGTAGGATAGATTGTAGTCTATTTGCTAAGATAGATGTTAAAATCTTATAGTCTATATTCAGTAGAGCTATAGGTCTGTATGACTCTTTCAAGGTGGGGTCTTTACCCTGTTTAGGTATTAATATTGTGTTTGATGCCGAGAAAGAGGGGGGGATTGGAAGCTGGTCTATGTATATTGCATTATATAAATTACAAAGATTTGGAACTATCAATGGCGAAAGAATTTTATAAAATTCATTTGGTAATGAGTCTGGGCCAGGTGCCTTGTCCAATGCAAGTTTATTAATGGCTTTCTCTATTTCCAGCTCCATAATAGGAGCGTTTAGGATCTCTAACTCATCCCTCCCTAAAGAAGGGGGTGTCAGCTGTCTCCAGAATTGAGCAGATTGGGTCTCGTCCGATTTTTTGGCTGAGTATAATTCCTGAAAATATATGAACAAGAGGTCTGCTATCTCCTCTGACCTAGTTATTGTTTTGCCTTCCTGTTGGAGTGACTCAATCAAGGTTGATCCTTTTGATCCTTTCACTAAATTAGCCAGGAGCTTACCTGTTTTGTTTCCAAATCTGTAAAATCTGGCTTGAAGTTTTAATTCTTTTTGCGAAGCCTGGTAGGATAAATACGTATCTCTCTCATTTTTGGCTTTTATATATTTAAGCCAGTTAATCCTTGTTTTATCTAAGAGATAATGGTTATAAGAGTTAATTAATGAGCTAGTCACTTCTTTCTCTCTACTTTTGATTTTTTTCTGGAGATTGGCTGTGTAGGATATTATTTCACCCCTTAGAACAGCCTTTGCTGCCTCCCAAAATATCATAGGATGCCTACTATACTCAACATTATGCTCCGCATATTCTTTAAATTTGAGATTGAGCCAATTTTTAAATTTTAAATCTTTTGATAGATACCTAGGAAAAAAAAAACGTACTTGCTTACATCTCTTATCAAGTTCCTGAAACTGAAGAACAATGGGGGCATGGTCCGATAGGGAGATAGGTAAGATCTCTGTCCTTATTTTCCGCTCAAGGAGCTTAGTATCTACTAAAAATAGGTCAATTCTGGAAAATGATTTATGGGCCCTAGATAGGCATGTAAAGTTTCTTATCTCTGGATTCTGCACTCTCCATATGTCTTTTGTTGCCAAGTTCTGTGTAATTTTTTTTAAAAATCTTGGTTTCTAAATTATCTCTTTTATTTTTAAGTTGATTGGCGGCTGATCTTAGTCTGTCTAGCGGATATTGTGGGGCCATGTTGAAATCACCCCCGCATATCAAAAAGCCTTCCTGGAATAACATAATTTTGTTTAATAAGGAATCCCAAAAAGATGCGTCTATCACATTAGGTGCGTATAGGTTACATAATGTGTATATGGTTTTCGCCACCTTGATTTTTAACAGTATAAATCTCCCCTCTGGGTCTACCTGTGTATTGAGAATCTCTAAGCCACTGGTCATTATCTTTTTCCCGAGGAGTATGGCTACGCCTCTCCTCCTATTTAAACTTGGGGTGGCCAGTACCTCCTTTACCCAGGATTTCTTTAGTTTCCTAGTTTCTTCTATTTTTAAATGCGTTTCCTGGAGGAATACTATGTCGGACTTTATTTTCCTCAGCTGGTTTAAAATTGCTGTCCTTTTTATGGGGGATGTGAGACCTCCAATGTTCCACGAAACAAATGTAATACTATCTAACTTTGTCATATTCTTAATTTAATATAAGGGGATAAACCAGAAACCCAAAAAAAAAAAAAAAAAAAAAAAATTAAATTGGCGGAGGGGGGGGGGGGGGGGGGGGGGGGGGTGGGGATTGGGGGGAAGCCTAGGCACCCGGGGGAGAGAACCAAGATTTTGAACCATTTCTTAACAATTATCAACTGTCTCACTTTTTGTTTGAGTGTTTTAATTATTCAGGTATTTTTAATTTGGCTAAGAGTTCACTTGCCTCTTTAGCCGTCTCAGCGTAATATATTTCGTCCTTGTCCCATACTTTGAGCCTTGCTGGATAGATCAGGGTAGCCCGTATGCCCATGTTAATAAGTTTAGTACATGTTGGGGATAACACCCTTCTCTTAGTTGCCGTTTCAACCGAGAAGTCTTGGAACATAAAAATACTAGAGTTCCCTAGTACAATGGGCTGATTTTTACGGTAATATTGAAAAAGGGTAATTTTATCCTGGAAATTCAGTAGTTTGACTATAATTGGTCTTGGCCTAGCTTTCTCTGTGTTGTCTGAGGCAGGTCTCCCTAATCTGTGAGCTCTTTCAATAATAATTTTGGGATATGCACTTGGAATTTTGAGGAGTTGTACTAGTGTTTCAGAAATAAAGTTATTTAGGTTATCATATTGCTTCTCTTCTGGTACTCCTACAATTCTGAAATTATTCCGTCTAGAGCGGTTTTCTAAGTCCTCAATTTTAAACTGAAGTTTTTCAATTGTTGCTTCATTAATTTTAGATTTTGTAGTATATGTGACCGTTAGATCTTCAAGATCTGAGACTCGTTGCTCAAGTTCTTGTACTCTGTTAGAGAATTGCCTAAGCTCTTGTGAAAGTGATCTCATATCTTGCTTAATCTCTGACCTCAGAGTGTCAAATTTGGGGGCAAGTGCTTCTAAGATACTATCCACCAAGGCTTGAGTATTGGAAGATTCATAGGGGTATGGAAAATTGCTGGAGGCTAGGTTAGTATCCACTGAGGTGCTTATTGAGCTTTTTATTTTCTTATCTTTGTTTCTATTCGCCATGATTGGAGAAGGGGTTTTGCCGTGAGTGTTTAAAAATTTATCCATGTGTGGTGTACCCACTTGTGATTTAGAAGTGTGCTCTTAATTTTAGGTTTACCAGGGTGCTAATATTTGGAGTGAGGGAGAGAAAGAGAGAAAAAAGAAGAAAAAAAAAAAAAAAAAAAAAAAAACCTGCAGGGAGGTGATAAAACCGAAGGGATGTGAGGGGTTCTGTGTGATAGTGATAGTGATGGACAGTTGAGGGAGATATATAGTGTGAAAAAAGGTCACGTGTTGTTAATAGTATCCAAAATCTAATAGGTGATTAGTTGTGGAGCCACTACAGAAGCGACTCTGAGTTTAACCCCTTCTCTTCTCCGGCTCTTTGTGTTCACATTTGCTCTAAAAGCTTCTTCCACTTATGATATCCCTAGCCCCTACTTTACTTCTAAAGTCTATTGCTTCCTTCGGCCAAATTGACCCTTTGAGAAGGTGTTTAAATACTACATTTGTAATTTACAGCAATTTCTCCTTTTTCTTCTCCTCCTTCTTCCCCTCCAGGGCTACTTTACTGTTACTCCCTTTTACGTGTATTTTACAGAATTATATTAGTAACTTAATTGATCTATTGTAAACCTAGGCAGCTCAATTTGCTGCAGTTCCTAATCTATTCTCTATGCCCTTGTCACAGAGCCAATGTTACACCCTCATTGTTGTACACACCACGGTTATGCCACAGTCACCACAGTATGTGCCACAGTTACCGTGTTTGAAGAGTAAATAACCAAGTTGGTTCACATTTTCCCAATAATTATTCATACCTACTGAATAGCCAATATATCAGTATAGCCTTTGCACAATGTGACTTCTTTTATGTCTAGGGCGTTTTAGGTATTTTACTGTTGACAATTAAGTTTAGATAAAAAGGGGTTTTAACCTTGGATTTGTATCCTTATTTCCTTTCTATTGCCCTGAAAGCCAGTAGGGGCAGAGGCGTTACTTATAGCAAAAAGATGGATATAATTTTGTGCTTAGCCAGATATTTAACCAGGAAAGGCCTGGGATAGATTGATATTAAAATATACTTAGTTACGGGGCTTAGGTTACCTCTCAGAATCTTTTAGAGTTTTTATAAGGAAGGTACATACTATAAGGTTTTAGTTTAACTAGTCTTCTCTATTGAGTAAACCCCCAGAGATTTATCTTTCTTTAATCTTTAACAAGGATAGGTCCGAGAATTTGATGTCAATCAGTTACATAAGAGACATGGTAGAGATACAATGCTTCCTTGAAATATAACCTCTAGAAAATACAGATTACTTTACAACACTAAATACATGCTATGTGTGTCTTAGATCAGCCTATCCTCAGTATAGAATGATTACCCTGATGGACAGTAAAGCTATTATTAAGAAATCTCTCAGCAACAATAAACTAGCTGTGATAGAAGAAATAGGCCTGGCAAGCCTAGAATTAAGTAGCCGTCAATAAGCTGATGAATCTAATCTAAAATATCCATTAATAAGTAAAGTAAACTTAATTCTGCAAAAAGATACAAACAGATAGAAAAACAGAAGAAAAACAGCCTCTTCAATATATTTTAAAGTGACCCAGAGTCTTGTTTTTGTAGAGTCAAGTTTTTAAATGAAATGTTACTCGGTCTGAGGTACTTCACAGGGGTTTTGCTGCAGAGCCATAGAAGGAGAACTTGTGCAGTGTCCTCAGTAATTAAAGGACAGATATGGAGCAAAAATTTGCGAGCATAAGAGTTTAAACAGTATAAAGAATGTCTCTTTCTTCTCTTCACACTCAAACCCTTGTTGGTCCCAGTCTTAGCTGAGTTCAGAGAGAATAAAATATTTCCTAAGGCTGTTCTTCCATCCCCTTGCTACAGGCGAAAACAGTTCCCACAGTTAGGTTATCTCCAGCGTGGCTGGCAAACTCACCCCCTCCAGAGAATCCTACCGTCAGTTATCCTCTGTGATAGCCCGCAGATCGTTGTCGGGCTAATTTCGGCCCAGACGCCGTATCAGGGCCTCCTATGTCGGCTCTCCCGCTGAGGACCTCGCTCAGCTCCCCCCACGCAGCACCGGTGGGGGGGGGAGTGGGCGGCGCCGCGCCGGGCGGCCAAGCAACGCAGGGGCAAGCTGCACTCCAGGTCCACTCTCCAGACCGGGCCCAACTCCCTCCCGCGCAGCACCGGTGGGGGAGGGAGAAGGACAGGCCCCAGCCGACAGGACCGGAGAGACAACAGGTACAGCAGAGAGATGGTTTGTGTTGATGGTTTTCACGCTGGGCTGTCAGGTGAGGCAAGCACACGGAGGGGGGAGGGCCAGGAACCGCAGCAAACGTCTTGTCTCCAAGGAAGGATACAGCCTACGATGTGAGGCAGTTTGATTGAAAATGGCAGAGCAGTGTAGTAAAGTTAGGTGTAATAAGAGGCAGCCATAATTTTGTTTGAGATCAGTAGGTTGTAAAGCTGTTCTCCGAAAGGCCAAAACAACTGGTGATTAGGGTATAACAGTGGGATGTTGTGCCACTGTCAGGGGTTCCGGAGTGGTTCTTGGTACTATCCAAGGGAAGCCCCAGAGCAGGGGCTGGCGCGAAAAGAGCTCCGCCAAAATCCAGGGGACTGGAGAAACGAGCTGAGCTGCAGCTGTGCAGCTCCTCCTCCACCGGAACCTCCCAGAGAATACCAAGAGCATGTCATTTTAAACAACTTTCTAATTTACTTTTATTATCTCATTTGCTTCATTCTCTTGATATCACTTGCTGTAAAGCATATCTAGATATGCTCAGTAGCTGCTGATTGGTTGCTGCACATAGAGGCCTTGAGTGATTGGCTCACACATGTGCATTGCTATTTCTTCAACAAAGGATATCTAAAGAATTGAGCAAATTAGATAATAGAAGTAAATTGGAAAGTTGTTTAAAATTACATGCCCTATCTGAATCATGAAAGTTTAATTTTGACTAGACTGCCCCTTTAACAGAAATAACAGAATTGCATGACTTTTGCATTTATATATGAAAGGTTTAAAAAAATTAAAATTGGTCCTACACAGTAGCAGCATAATATCAAACATACCTCTTTAGCAGTCACAGCTAATCTTCCTGGGGTTTTCAGACAGCTTTCTTTTCCTTTTCTTGTAAACATTTCATCATATGGGATCATTGAGAAAGAAATATTAGATGAAGACTGTATGCTTTTATTATGAATAGATGATTTTCTTACATTTTTAAAGCTAAATCCACTTTGAGTTGAAAAGTGTTCTTCAAGAAAATTAATTGGCTCTTTTTTAATTGATATTACTGCAAGATGGTCTGAAATTATGGATGGATCAATTTTAAGTGGTTGATCATAAAAATGGGGAATCATTTTAATTGGTAATATTTCATATTTTTCAAAGTCCAATACTTTATGTTCGGTTACCACAGCTTTATCTTTTCCTTGATTTCTTACTATTGGACATGGTAAACGGATTGATGCATTTGGAAGGATATTTCTAGTGACTCGGTTAATGTCAATATTAATTAATAACTCATATAAATGTTCAACACTACATTTAAGAAACTGATACGAAGAAATCTCTATTGTTATTAAGGTGGCAAGTTGCTTGACAAAGTCATTGTCCTTGTTATTCAAGTTAGCATGTAAATGAACATATGACCCAGATTTATGTAGAACTTTTTTGTAAACAGACTCACCAATTACTTTATAAATATATTTGGCATGTTTTGGATTAACAGATTTTATTTCAGGCACTTCTTGATTACCTGACAATTCAAAAAATAGACAATTAACCAAAGTTATCACAATTTCTGCTAGCTTGGTTTGGCTTATCACACTTGTTGATTTAATTTCTTGAACATAACTTAATGAATGTATCAGTTTTTGAAAAAAAGTAATGATAATATTTTCAAAGAAAGAAGAGGAGCACAAAATATTAATAGATGAAGTAGGACTTTCATTGCAAGTTTCATTTAGAACTTTCTGAATAATATTTTCAGATTTTAAAGTAGAGCATGTATATAGTGACAGTTCTTCTGTAAGAAAATGTCTTTGGGTATAAGGCAATAACAGACGCACCAATACCTGACTAAATATCTTGCTGTTGTATACTAGATCTATGCACTGATACTCAAATTCTTCTACAAGATTTTTAAGAACACAGTTTATTATCTGCTCAATGTTTTCTTTTCTTTTGTCAGATAAAACATCATCTTTATCTATTATCATAATTTGAGAAGCCATAAGTTCATGTAATATAGAATCCATTACCTTGTTTAGTAGGTCCTTATATTTAACAAATGGTTTTGTGTGCACATTTTTGTTCTTTACAAAAACAGATTTTGAGTCAAAAACTTGTATTAAAAGGCCACAAATTATGTCCTCCAAAAATGTTCGAGCAAACACATACTGGGGTATTAATGAATGCTTCTGATTTCCAAACGATGCATCTAGAGTATAAAAAAATGTGCCTGCCAAAGAATTAGTGGTGTCAGAATAAAAAGAACTAATTGAACTTGCTCCGAGACCAATTGGATGGCTAAGATATTGGAAAGTTTTGCTAGATAAGAAATGGACTATTCCTTGAATGAGCATACAATCCCCTTTTATAACAGCTTTTTTTAGTTTTTGTATAGTTTGGTATTGTTCAGATATGCAGCCATAAAGTATATTTACTACATAAAATATGTTTTGTGAGTTATAATATTGAGTAATACCTTCAACATTGGTAACCCATATGTTTTTTTTAGAAAATTCTAATGCCACCTTCCTTGTGAGTGTACAAGCCACTTCCTTGAACTGAGGCTCTGATAAGCTACTTCTGATACCTGTGCTTTTTGTAAGAGTACAAAATGGAGGAAATATTTTAACCATAAGCTCAGAAATAGTATCTTGAAGCAATGATAGCGACATCATTCTGTTGTACGAAGCATGAGGAAGAATTTCTTCTCTGGCTATTTCAAGTTTAGATTCTGTACTTGTGTCTTCTTTTGTTGTAAATTCTCCTGAAAATTGATCTGAATTGGTTTGCTCCAATATGAAATCAGGTTCAGCATATGTATAACATTCAGATGATGTTTCTCCACATAGTAATGTAGGTGATTGGTATTTCTGCGCACTTATCTCTTTACTTATTAGTTTTACAATAAAATTAATTGATGTTTTATTTCCATTTTTAAGTTCCTCACAAACTTTCATTTTTGACTTGTATTTTAATATAAGATTCTTACAGACTGAAGCAGTTATATTGTTAAGATCTTTTGACATAAAATTGTCAAAAGAAATATTGCCCATATCCTTTCTTTCTTTCTCAATATCTGTAATTACTGCATTGTTTAGCATTGCTTTAATTTCATTAAAATTAGTTTCCATTAAAATGTCTACATTGTTTATGTTGGGAGAGTTATGTGATCCACAAACCATCAATAATAAAATACGAGTTACAATTTCTTCAATGAAAATGGAAAACAAATTCATCTTATATATTTCTAATTCTTCTGAACTTTCTGAACTTGTATAATATGATAGATCCATATTCAATTTACAATCTGACATTTCACTCATTATTAAAGTGGAGATTTTCCATACAAGATTCTTGTCATTGTTCTTTGCCATGATAAGAATAAAATCTGGTTCATATGCTTTGAGCAGTTTTTGAATAATTGAAGCAACTACCTTTTTAATGATTTCATTCTTTTGAGAATATATTTTATTTTGTTGATTTTTAAGCTTTGCTACCTCAGCTGCTATTTCATGAAAAATTGAATCTATCAGTTTTTGTTCTTGTTCTGATTTCAATGTACTGTAATTATCACTTTCAAAAGAAAAAATATTTGATACAATTTCTGAAACTAGGTGATGTAAATAATTTAGTGTGTCATCATTCATACACCATGAAATTACACTAATTTTCTCATCTTGAAATTGTTCTCTATATGTTTCAGTACAGGATGAAGTTTGTGTTGTACAAAATAGATAATTGTTTGCACTTGAACCATTTGCTTGGAGAGTATAATCATTATCACAGGTAAACACGTGACTTGGATATGAAAGTAAATTTTCTTTGTCTGGAGAAAATGGCTGTAGTTGGAGTTTGAAAATTGATGGCAAAAGCATGGCAACAACAGTCTCAACAAGGAACAAATTATCATTCATTATATTCTTCTGTAATCTTAATGGACATCCATACTTTTGCAAAATGTCTTCATAAACAGAGTTAACAACTTGTTCCATCTGATTGCAGAAGAAGCTTTCATTATCAGTGTGTAAAATCCAAACCAAATATTTTGATATTGATAACTTAATAGCATTTAAAAACTGTTTATAAATGTTAACAAACTCTGGAAGGTAATTAATAAGTTCATCTAATGTAACATTGATAAATGGTATTTTGAAGATTTTGGTTAAAAGTCCCATTGTAAAAGCTTCTACAAATGCAGACGTTACAATGCAAATGTATGATAACTTCTCATATCCACGGTTCTTCAGCATTCTAACATTTGTAAGTACAGTCTCTGCAATCTTTCTGAATGGCAATTCACTCCATGAATTCTGATGACCAACAAAGTCTAATTGTAATTTAAACTTAAGTGTTTCTAGTTTAATCAAATTGCCGATTGTTTCTGCAATTGATACTTTCTCAACCACATCTGTATAAAACACTACAAAAGAACCAGATTTTTTTAATGTGGTCATATAAATCCTATTGGCAATTTTAGAAATCTCTTCTGTATTTATTGGTGGATTGTACTGTTCTTGGGTTACATAACTCGAAATGAGTATATTATTTTCTTCCAGCACTTTACATATCAAATCTAATAACTGTATGGTTAGTTCAGAAATTTCTTGTTCCGGCAGGTATTTTCCCCCTAAACATGCAGCAATATTTAAGAAATTGGCTAATATTTTAGACATAATTTCAATCATAAGTTCTTCAAAATAGAGACATGGATACACTGTTGTTTGTTTCACATATTTAATTTTCGAATTTAGAGTCATAGTTTTTTCTTGAATATACACTTCTTTAGGTGACTCTCTGGGAACTTTATGGTCAGAAATAGAAATGTTTTCAATAATAATGTCTACGTCTCTCTTTGTATAGTGCTGGCAATACATTTCTCTATTAATATACATACACAGATTACTGTTGGATATTTCTTCAAAAAGTATTTCTGACAAACATTTTACAAACCAATAATTATTTGTAACTATATGTTTTATAAGATCCTCCTCAGAATCTAATAATGTTAAACTTTTTGAGAAAACTGAATAAACAATGTTTTCAAAGTTCTTCTCACTGGCATGACATGTTGATCTTTTGTCTTCACAAGACACACCAAGTTTTTTTGATATTTCTTTTAAAACTGAGTGTGTAAATGCAATAATATTTTCAGTTAGATCTGGTAAACGTGCACTTTCCATAAACATTTTCATACTGGAAGATGAAAATATTTCAGAAAAAAAAATAGATAGGATTTCTTGAAATAGCAGTAAAGTTTGTTTTTCATTACAGACCATTTTAATATCATGTAATGTAGCCTCTAATAGTTGCTCGAAAACTCTCTCATCTAAATTTAATTCCCTAAACTGGTGATGTGAGAGCTGCATAGTTAATGAGAGGGCTATTGTTTCAGAAAGAATACTATTTTTAAAAAAGCAATCTTCATATAGCCAAATATCTAATCCAAATTCATGCAGAGTATTATCCCAAACTGACGTAACTGTGTTTTCAATAAGATCATTATTCATTTTGTGTAAATATTGGTTTTGCTTGTCGGTTGTTTCAATAGGTACTTGGTGTTTTAATATTTCAACTTTAATTCTATGGTTCAAATGAACCGCTTTATCACAGAAAGAGCACGTATTTGTGGGGATGCCTGAAATCAGAAATGCTTTAAATAACTTATTTTCAATCTCCTGTATAAAGTTGTTGTTTAGAAAGCAGACATGCATACATGGACACGGTGTAGTATCTAATGAAGAAGATGTGAAATTCATTTTATATAAAGGAGACAAAATAGGGCTTCTGTTATCATTTATCTCCAAAGGAATGCCTTCTTCCTTCCATTCAAAAATATGTTTTCTATTCATTCTTGCCCATTTTAAGCAATTTGCATCTTGTGCTAGTTCAGATGCAAAATGTCTAATGTCTTCCTCATCTACAAAAGTTGGGATGATGGTTGCGTATAAATCTGTTCCTCCTTCCTCAGATTTGTTATATTTAAAGAATTTACTCATTAGAACAGGATTTATGCATGAAGACAAGGTATTCATTACATTTTTCCCCAAGGTACGAGAAAAGTTATCAAGTGCAGACTGGTTTAAAAGGTAACTTGTTTCAAGTCCTTCAGTTTCACATGAATCCTTTTCAACTTCAGGTGATGTTATTTCATCACCTGTGCCATCTTGCCTGAAGCCCTTTATAAAATCTTCTGTATTATCTAACCTAGTAGGAGCAATATTAGATGACTTAAAAGAATGTTTTATATTACTTAGATCTATTTTGCCTTTTGTTGAAAATATACTTTTTTCTAACATCTTTCTTACAAGTTGGTGTGATACAGACTTTAAAAGCTCTATAGATGTTCTTGAAAACCCTAAGTCTCTTAAAGCACTGTATTCCCAAATGCTTTCTTGCAAACTTGACTCATCTCCTGAAACTGAAAGTTCAGAAGATCCCTTCTTTATAGATTCTGGAAAAAAAGATTCTGAAATAATTTTATAAATTGTTCTTATTATGTGATAACACTCCCCTTGAAGTACATAAGATTCAGCCATATTATCTTCTGATTGTTTATTAACATATTTGTTATTGTTTTCTTTCTGTGTTTCTGTAAGAATAAAAGGATACATTGT
This sequence comes from Bombina bombina, assembly GCF_027579735.1. Classification (NCBI taxonomy): domain Eukaryota; kingdom Metazoa; phylum Chordata; class Amphibia; order Anura; family Bombinatoridae; genus Bombina; species Bombina bombina. The sequence goes on along the minus strand of NC_069501.1, from coordinate 792,116,039 downwards.
TAATTACAATCTGCTTATATTTGTCATTTCAGAGTTGTATTTTCTGCTTTACAAAGATTTAAAAAAAAAAAAAAAAAGCCAGTTATCGTGTAGAACTTAGCCAGCTCTGGTAAATTTCACCATTCCTAAAGGGACATTCTAGTCCTCTTTTTTTTCGTGTGAAAAGGACATGTATGGTCCAGTCATAGATAACTCAGTTTTCTTGTCAGAAAGGGGTGTCCATTTTCACCAGTAAGTTGTCCTTATCAGCCAGTGAACATTAGTAGCAAGTATAAAACTGCAGTATTTGTTACAATAGGAAGTTTAGAGCTTTGCTGCTCTTTAATATGGAAGAGTATAATATCCCTTTAACAATGATGAAGACATTCAATCCTGCTGGAAGTATTTCACAATAAAAGTAGTCCACACAAATCAATGTAATTCATTTTGATTGCTTAAACATTTTACAGGAAGCTTAAATGCTGAGTTTAATATCCATTCAATTACAATTATAAAGAACTGTACTAATGGTTGTACTTTAGTTGCATACAAGGATCAGAGTTTAAAAATGTGATCTGAGCTCTATATTTTAACTTTTATTAAGCCATTAAATGATGGTATGTACAAACATGAACCAGGGATGTGAAAAACATAATTTATGCTTACCTGATAAATTTATTTCTCTTGTGGTGTATCCAGTCCACGGATCATACATTACTTGTGGGATATTCTCCTTCCCAACAGGAAGTTGCAAGAGGATCACCCACAGCAGAGCTGCTATATAGCTCCTCCCCTAACTGCCATATCCAGTCATTCGACCGAAACAAGCCGAGAAAGGAGAAACCATAGGGTGCAGTGGTGACTGTAGTTTAAATTAAAATTTAGACCTGCCTTAAAAAGACAGGGCGGGCCGTGGACTGGATACACCACAAGAGAAATAAATTTATCAGGTAAGCATAAATTATGTTTTCTCTTGTAAGGTGTATCCAGTCCACGGATCATCCATTACTTGTGGGATACCAATACCAAAGCTAAAGTACACGGATGAAGGGAGGGACAAGGCAGGCTTAAATGGAAGGAACCACTGCCTGTAGAACCTTTCTCCCAAAAATAGCCTCCGAAGAAGCAAAAGTATCAAATTTGTAGAATTTTGAAAAGGTATGAAGCGAAGACCAAGTCGCCGCCTTGCAAATCTGTTCAACAGAAGCCTCATTCTTAAAGGCCCAGGTGGAAGCCACAGCTCTAGTAGAATGAGCTGTAATTCTTTCAGGGGACTGCTGTCCAGCAGTCTCATAGGCTAAGCGTATTACGCTCCGAAGCCAAAAAGAATGAGAGGTTTCTGAAGCTTTTTGACCTCTCCTCTGTCCAGAGTAAACAACAAACAGTGTAGATGTTTGGCGAAAATCTTTAGTAGCTTGTAAGTAAAACTTCAAAGCACGGACCACGTCCAGATTATGTAAAAGACGTTCCTTCTTTGAAGAAGGATTAGGACACAATGATGGAACAACAATCTCTTGATTGATATTCTTGTTAGAAACTACCTTAGGTAAAAACCCAGGTTTTGTACGCAGAACTACTTTATCTGAATGGAAAATCAGATAAGGAGAATCACATTGTAAGGCAGATAACTCAGAGACTCTCCAAGCCGAGGAAATAGCCATCAAAAACAGAACTTTCCAAGATAAAAGTTTAATATCAATGGAATGAAGGGGTTCAAACGGAACCCCTTGAAGAACTTTAAGAACCAAGTTTAAGCTCCATGGGGGAGCAACAGGTTTAAACACAGGCTTAATTCTAACCAAAGCCTGACAAAAAGCTTGAACGTCTGGAACTTCTGCCAGACGCTTGTGCAAAAGAATAGACAGAGTAGAAATCTGTCCCTTTAAAGAACTAGCTGATAATCCTTTTTCCAAACCCTCTTGGAGAAAGGACAATATCCTAGGAATCCTAATCTTACTCCATGAGTAATTCTAGGATTCACACCAATAAAGATATTTACGCCATATCTTATGATAGATTTTCCTGGTGACAGGCTTTCGTGCCTGTATAAGGGTATCAATGACTGACTCGGAGAAGCCACGCTTTGATAAAATCAAGCGTTCAATCTCCATGCAGTCAGTCTCAGAGAAATTAGATTCGGATGATTGAAAGGACCTTGTAGTAGAAGGTCTTGTCTCAGAGGCAGGGTCCATGGTGGAAAGGATGACATGTCCACTAGGTCTGCATACCAGGTCCTGCGTGACCATGCAGGCGCTATCAATATCACTGATGCTCTCTCCTGTTTGATTTTGGCAATCAGTCGAGGGAGCAGAGGAAACGGTGGAAACACATAAGCCAGGTTGAAGAACCAAGGCGCTGCTAGAGCATCTATCAGTGCCTCTTCTGGGTCCCTGGACCTGGAACCGTAACAAGGAAGCTTGGCGTTCTGGTGAGACGCCATGAGATCCAGTTCTGGTTTGCCCCAACGATGAACCAATTGAGCAAATACCTCCGGATGGAGTTCCTACTCCCCCGGATGAAAAGTCTGACGACTTAGAAAATCCGCCTCCCAGTTCTCTACACCTGGTATATGGATTGCTGATAGGTGGCAAGAGTGAGTCTCTGCCCAGCAAATTATCTTGGAGACTTCTAACATTGCTAGGGAACTCCTAGTTCCCCCTTGATGGTTGATGTAAGCCACAGTCGTGATGTTGTCCGACTGAAATCTGATGAACCTCAGGGTTGCTAACTGAGGCCAAGCTAGAAGAGCACTGAATATTGCTCTTAACTCCAGAATATTTATTGGGAGGAGTTTCTCCTCCTGAGTCCACGATCCCTGAGCCTTCAGGGAATTCCAGACTGCACCCCAACCTAGAAGGCTGGCATCTGTTGTTACAATTGTCCAATCTGGCCTGCAAAAGGTCATACCTTTGGACAGATGGACCCGAGAAAGCCACCAGAGAAGAGAATCTCTGGTCTCTTGATCCAGATTTAGCAGAGGGGACAAATCTGTGTAATCCCCATTCCACTGAGGTCTGAGGTGTAGGCGCGCAACTGGCACTATGTCCATCGCCGCTACCATCAAGCCGATTACTTCCATACACTGAGCCACCGAAGGGCGCGGAATAGAATGAAGAACACGGCAAAGTTTTAGAAGCTTTGATAACCTGGATTCTGTCAGGTAAATCTTCATTTCTACAGAATCTATCAGAGTCCCTAGGAAGGAGACTCTTGTGAGTGGGGATAGAGAACTCTTTTCCTCGTTCACCTTCCACCCATGTGACTTGAGAAATGCCAGAACTTTGTCCGTATGTGACTTGGCAATCTGAAAGCTTGACGCCTGTATCAGGATGTCGTCCAGATAAGGGGCCACTGATATACCTCGCGGTCTTAGGACCGCCAGAAGCGATCCCAGAACCTTTGTAAAGATTCTTGGAGCTGTAGCTAACCCGAAGAGCCACAAATTGGTAATGCCTGTCCAGAAAGGCAAACCTTAGGAACCGATGATGATCTTTGTGAATCGGTATTTGAAGGTAAGCATCTTTCAAATCCACTGTGGTCATGTACTGACCCTCCTGGATCATAGGTAGGATGGTCCGAATAGTTTCCATTTTGAACGATGGAACTCTGAGGAATTTGTTTAAGATCTTTAGATCCAAAATGGGTCTGAAGGTTCCCTCTTTTTTGGGAACCACAAACAGATTTGAATAAAAGCCCTGTCCCTGTTCTGTCTGTGGAACTGGACAGATCACTCCCATAACTAGGAGGTCTTGCACACAGCGTAAGAATGCCTTTTTCTTTATCTGGTTTACAGATAATCTCGAATGGTGAAATCTCCCTTGAGGAGGGGAAGCTTTGAAGTCCAGAAGATATCCCTGAGATATGATCTCCAATGAACATCTCTTGCCCACGCCTGGGCGAAGATAGAAAGTCTGCCCACTACTAGATCCATTACCGGATAGGGGGCCGTTCCTTCATGCTGTCTTAGAGGCAGCAGCAGGCTTTCTGGCCTGCTTGCCTTTGTTCCAGGACTGGTTAGGTTTCCAGCCCGGCTTGGATAGAGCAAAAGTTCCCTCTTGTTTTGTAGTAGAGGAAGTTGATGCTGCACCTGCCTTGAAATTTCAAAAGGCACGAAAATTAGACTGTTTGGCCCTTGATCTGGCCCTGTCCTGAGGATGGGTATGACCCTTACCTCCAGTAATGTCAGCAATAATTTCCTTCAAACCAGGCCCGAAAAGGGTCTGCTCCTTGAAGGGAATGTTAAGTAATTTAGACTTTGAAGTCACGTCAGCTGACCAAGATTTAAGCCATAGCACCCAATGCGTCTGGATGGCAAATCCAGAATTCTTAGCCGTAAGTTTAGTCAAATGAACAATGGCATCAGAAACAAAAGAATTAGCTAGCTTAAGTGTTCTAAGCTTGTCAAGTATTTCAGTCAATGGAGTAGCTGTCTGAAAGGCCTCTTCCAGAGACTCAAACCGGAATGCCGCAGCAGCAGTGACAGGCGCAATGCATGCAAGGGGCTGCAGGATAAAACCTTGTTGAATAAACATTTTCTTAAGGTAACCTTCTAATTTTTTATCCATTGGATCTGAAAAAGCACAACTGTCCTCGACAGGGATAGTGGTATGCTTTGCTAAAGTAGAAACTGCTCCCTCCACCTTAGGAACCGTTTGCCATAAGTCCCGTGTGGTGGCGTCTATTGGAAACATTTTTCTAAAAATAGGAGGGGGGGGGGGAAACGGCACACCGGGTCTATCCCACTCCTTATTAATAATTTCTGTAAACCTTTTAGGAATTGGAAAAAACATCAGTACACACCGGCACTGCATAGTATTTATCCAGTCTACACAATTTCTCTGGCACTGCAATTGTGTCACAGTCATTCAGAGCAGCTAATACCTCCCCAAGCTATACACGGAGGTTCTCAAGCTTAAATTTAAAAGTAGAAATATCTGAATCAGGTTTCCCCAAATCAGAAATGTCACCCACAGACTAAAGCTCTCCTTCCTCAGCTTCTGCATATTGTGACGCAGTATCAGACATGGGCCTTAAAGCATCTGCGCGCTCTGTATTATGTCTAACCCCAGAGCTATCGCGCTTTCCTCTGAATTCAGGCAGTCTGGCTAATACCGCTGACAGGGTATTATCCATGATTGCCGCCATGTCCTGCAAAGTAATTGCTATGGGCGTCTTTTATGTACTTGGCGCCATTTTAGCGTGAGTCCCTTGAGCGGGAGTCAAAGGGTCCGACACGTGGGGAGAGTTAGTCGGCATAACTTCCCCCTCGTCAGAATCCTCTGGTGATAATTCTTTTAAAGATAACAGCTGATCTTTATTGTTTAAAGTGAAATCAATACATTTAGTACACATTCTCCTATGGGGTTCCACCATGGCTTTTAAACATAATGAACAAGGAGTTTCCTCTATGTCAGACATGTTTATACAGACTAGCAATGAGACTAGCAAGCTTGGAAAACACTTTAAATCAAGTTTACAAGCAATATAAAAAAACGTTACTGTGCCTTTAAGAGAAACAAATTTTGCCAAAATTTGAAATAACAGTGAAAAAAGGCAATTAAACTAACAAAATTTTACAGTGTATGTAACAAGTTAGCAGAGCATTGAACCCACTTGCAAATGGATGATTAACCCCTTAATACAAAAAACAGATTAACAAAACTGCCACAGCTCCTACTTTTGAAGCCTTTTGAGCCCTTCAGAGATGTCCTATAGCATGCAGGGGACTGCTGAGGGAAGCTGAATGTCACAGTTTGTAATTTTAACTGCACCAACTGTAACTTTTATACTATAACAGTGGAAAGCCTCAGGAAACTGTTTCTAGGCAAAAATAAAGCCAGCCATGTGGAAAAAACTAGGCCCCAATAAGTTTTATCACCAAAGCATATATAAAAACGATTAAACATGCTAGCAAACGTTTTATATTGCACATTAATCAGAGTATATACCTCTGATAGCAAGCCTGATACTAGTCGCTATTAAATCACTGTATTTAGGCTTAACTTACATTAATTCGGTATCAGCAGCATTTTCTAGCAATTCCATCCCTAGAAAAACTTAAACTGCACATACCTTATTGCAGGATACCTGCACGCTATTCTCCCTCTGAAGTTACCTCACTCCCTCAGACATATGTGAGAACAGCAGTGGATCTTAGTTACTTCTGCTAAGATCATAGAAAACGCAGGCAGATTCTTCTTCTAAATGCTGCCTGAGATAAAATAGTACGACTCCTGTACCATTTAAAAACAATAAACTCTTGATTGAAGAAAAAACTAACTATATTACACACTTTCCTCTTACTACGTCCAGCTATGTTGAGAGTTGCAAGAGAATGACTGGATATGGCAGTTAGGGGAGGAGCTATATAGCAGCTTTGCTGTGGGTGATCCTCTTGCAACTTCCTGTTGGGAAGGAGAATATCCCACAAGTAATGAATGATCCGTGGACTGGATACACCTTACAAGAGAAAATGGGTCTTCAAGATGTCCAGGGTGTTGAATTTTAATAACCAAAAATCCTGTGAAAAGCTGCTTGGAATTGTTTTCTGATGTAATGGAATACAGCTAAAAGTATTAGTGAAGGCTCTGGAGCCTATTTATTATGGTGCGAGCGGACATGATCCGATATTGCGGATCATGTCCGCTGCACATCAATAAATGCTGACAGCATACGCTGTTGGCATTTATCATTGCACCAGCAGTTCTTGTGAACTGCTGGTGCAATTTGCCCCCTGCAGATTTGCGGGCAATCGGCCTCTAGCAGGGATTGTCAATCAACCCGATCGTATTCGATCGGGTTGATTTCTGTTCGCCGCCCGTGAGCAGCCAAACAGGTTATGGAGCAGCAGTCTTTAGACCGTTGCTTCATAACTTCTGTGTTTCTGGCGAGCAAAACACTGGGCATCAAGCTCCATATGGAGATTGATAAATATGCCCCTTTGTGTTTAGAAGCCACTTGCAAAGCCATGCTAGAACCATGCTTTCTGAATGATCTCTAAGTGATTGCAATGGCCTTGAATTTGTAAGCAAGTTAAATGCTGCGTGAACCACTTCACTTCTTCTAATGTATCCCATTTGCATCCTTCCCAAAAAAATTCCCTTGACCTTGCTTTTATATTCCCTTTTTCTACTCTCTTATATGTCTGCATGTCCCTATTTCATTATTACCAGATTCAACTCAAATACCAACTTTTGTTTTGACCTTTTCCACAGCTTTGCTTTCACTGACTTTGAATTTACAACTGAGTAGTGATGTTGCAAACCTAAAAATTTGGGTTTGCGAACTGCGAACGCAAACTCCCGCAAAAGTTTGCGAACCGGCGAACCGGGCGAACCCCCATAGACTTCAATGGGCAGGAGAATTTTAAAACCCACAGGGACTCTTTGTGGCCACAATAGTGATGGGAAAGTTGTTTCAAGGGGACTAACACCTGGACTGTGGCATGCCGGAGGGGGATCCATGGCAAAACTCCCACGGAAAATTACATAGTTGATGCAGAGTCTGGTTTTAATCCATAAAGGGCATAAATCACCTAACATTCCTAAATTGTTTGGAATAACGTGCTTTAAAACATCATGTATGACAAGATATGAGTGGTGGCACTGGGCAAGTGGGCACCTGAGGAAACAGAGTGGTGAGCTCTGAGAAACGCGTAGCATGTTTTACTGATTGTTTTTATGTTCATTTATTTATTTTTATAAAACTCATTTTTGATATACTTCTGGAGTCTCCTATCTTTTATTTGCTACATTGATCCACTGCTTGCCAGAGTGTTATGTGCGCTGGGCCACCATAATATACCCAGCTTGCCTCATTAGCACTATAGTGTGCTCCATAATATGTGAGTATCTCTCTAAAGGGATCATTTGGGGCTTACAACTGTATCAACTGATTTGCACTAGGAGTCGCCCTCTGTATATTTTTCCAGTTTTCCAGATCTTTTCCATTCAAGAGGAGCAGCCCTTCTCATGGTGCACAGTCAACTGGGACACTGATAAGTTTCCAGACCATCTACCTAGGCATTATCGTTGCCTTCACTATATGTGAGTACAAAATCTGCTAATATATATTATCTACTTACAAAAATTGGCTACACTAGGAGGCGCCCTTTCTTTTTTTGTTACAGTATATGCTGTGAGCCTGACACAAAAAAGCAGACTGATGTTTCACAGTCCAAAAAGTTTTTATTTTTTTAAATGTACACGTACACTACTATTAAACAAGATATGAGTGGTGGCACTGGGCAAGTGGGCACAGTATACACTGTGAGCCTGACACAAAAAAGCAGACTGATGTTTCACAGTCCAAAAAGTTTTTTTAAAATGTACACTTACACTACTATTAAACAAGATATGAGTGGTGGCACTGGGCAAGTGGGCACAGTATACTCTGTGAGCCTGACACAAAAAAGCAGACTGATGTTTCACAGTCCAAAAAGTTTATTTTTTTTTAAATGTACACTTACACTACTATTAAACAAGATATGAGTGGTGGCACTGGGCAAGTGGGCCCAGTATAAGCTGTGAGCCTGACACAAAAAAGCAGACTGATGTTTTACAGTCCAAACATTTTTTTTGTTTTTAAATGTACACTTACACTACTATTAAACAAGATATGAGTGGTGGCACTGGGCAAGTGGGCACAGTATACGCTGTGAGCCTGACACAAAAAAGCAGACTGATGTTTCACAGTCCAAAAAGTTTTTTGTTTTTAAATTTACACTACTGTTACACCAGATATGAGTGGTGGCACTGGGCAAGTGGGCCTGGCACACACGCTGGCAGGCAGGCAACTGCAATTAGATTACACTAGCAGACTGATGTTTCACAGTCAAAAAAGTTTTTTTTTTTTAAATTTACACTACTGTTACACCAGATATGAGTGGTGGCACTGGGGAAGTGGCTTGGCAGGCAGGCAACTGCAATTAGATTACACAGGGAAAAAAAACAAAAAAAAAAAACAATGTTCTAGCCCTAAAAAGGGCTTTTTGGGGTGCTGTCCTTACAGCAGAGATCAGATGAGTCCTTCAGGTCTGTAGTGGACACTGAATACACTAGCCTAGCTATCAATTTCCCTATTAAATCACCAGCAGCTACACTGTCCCTCCTCTCACTAACAATGCAGCTTCTGAATGAATCTAAAATGGCTGCTGTCCAGGAGCTGGGAGGGTCTGGGAGGGAGGGTCTGCTGCTGATTGGCTGGAATGTGTCTGCAGACTGTGAGATACAGGGTCAAAGTTTACTCAATGATGACGAATAGGGGGCGGATCGAACATCGCATATGTTCGCCCGCCGCGGCGAACGCGAACATGCTATGTTCACCGGGAACTATTCGCCGGTGAACTATTCACGAAATCACTACAACTGAGGGCTCCTAGTATTAGCTTCATGTATAAAGGCACTAAAAAGGTAAAGATTTAAGCTACTAAATTCAAAACAGAATATATTGGCAGTTATCTCCACGTTATCATGTTGCTAGATTTAGATAAATGAGAATGAAAATATTAACCCCCTTGATGACAGCCACTGTACCCTGTATATCATTTGTTGTTTTCACACTAAGGGGTTATATTGAATGGCACTTGGCGATAGAGGTGAGACTGCGCTATTGTTGAATGCCTCCTTTAGTGAGGCATAAAGTAATTGCTCCTCTCACTGTGCTATTAGAGGAATGAAAACGTTTTAAGGACACTCAATGTACAGGGTGCATCCATGTTGTTAAGTGGTTAAACATTGAAATAATATATATATATCTATATACAAGCCTGAGGACACGGGGTTATCCCCGAGAAACGCGTCGCTATTATCTCTGTATATCATAGGAGATTTGATTTTAACACACCCAGCTGTAATCTGTTACACTGCTGGTATTTTTATTTTGTATAATAATAAATACTAGTTCTACTTTTTACAAGACTGGTGTTTGTGTTGCAATCTACTTGTAAGTAATTTAAGGGCTGTTTAGCCTTTCTCCCCTCCTTTCTTCAGTTCCAACTCGCAGGAAGTAATCCAGGCAAGGGTTGCTGTTTGGAGACCCATTACCACAGGATACTACGACGGGGATTCCTTTGCACAGCCAGCTGGTTTGCTGCTAGAATACCAGCCTGCTTCTAACAGGCACAAGAGAGTGCCTTCACGTTTGTGAGTACCCTGTATCTTGCCTCTCTTGGATTTTGTGGTCTTTATTGATCTACACATGTGGCGCCTCTGTTTCTGTTTTCATTACAGTTATCCATCTTAGAAGTTACATCATCCTTGGGGTGAAGACTGAGAGCTGCCTTTTCTTCATACAGATTTTTGGGACATTTGTGGGACTCTCCATCTATCTTTTAAATTGGTCACGATTAAGTGCCACGTGTGTATATACATATATTTATATATTGTATATTTTATATATTTTTAACATCTTTACATTATGTATATTGTGTTGTGAGATGCACATTTAATTTTTGGGTAACATCTATCATTGTCTTTTAGCGCCTCCTATAGGAGATCTGTGGTAGCACAGATATTCCTGTATTCATCTTTATTTAACCATAGTGTACCTCGTCATAAAACCATACATCATGTAGGTGAATCTGATATTTTTAAAATTGTCCCTATTGAACAAATTACACCTAAGTGGGGGAGAAATAGACTTACTCATTTGCGGCAAAGAGAAACCTATTGGATATGGAAACTAAAAACCCTAAATCCATATGGTTTTAGTGAAAATCTAGACATGGCCACTTTTAATTAATCGAATAACTTTTTATATTTATCTTGTAGTGCCTTTCAAGATAGGTTCTATACAATATATTAGGTACTTTTGAGCTCTATAAGGTAGGGCATTTTACTCCAGGTGCATCATAATCATTTAATATTTTTTTCATTTAGGGGTGATGCAAAATAAATCTTGGACTGGCCTTTAGTTTATAACTTGTGGTTTTATTTTATGCGCTATATATTTTCATGATGAAATCTTCCTTTATGTTTTTATACATTTTGCATAATACTGATAAGTTAATTTAGAAATTCTGTTTTATATGTATATTTCCTGTCCTTTTATCAGGCAGGTTTAAGGATTACTGCCGTTTTTTGTTTTTTTTTGCTATATAAGAATATATGTAAAAACCGAAGAGTTGCATGTTATTTTTTGCGATCTAATGGGAGATCGTGATTTTTTATTATTTTTATTATTATACCATGGTATCCCTGTTTGAATATTTACAAATGTTACAGCTGTCTTGCATATTCCTCAATACTGTTGTTCTATTAACTAGATACAGCTTTTTGTAACTAATATGTTTTATTTGATAGGTTGTTTTAATTGATACATTGTTTTTATATTTGCAGTTCCTCGTAACTGCCTTTAGCTTGCTATTTTTAGAATGTATGTACTAACATCAGATCACTATCTGTTATTTGCATGTTGTTTTTCTTGCATTTGATTGGATAGACCATGGTTCACTACAAACGTCATTTATGTATGGGTGATTTATATACACTCGTACTTTTGTTGATTTGTATACCGGATCTTTGACACGTCTATTGGTGTCTAAATGTGCGAATCTGGGAACAAGGATTGGTGTATTTACGTTTACCCATTTCATGGATTAAGTTTCCAGTGAAGTTACAGATATTGTTTGTTTACACACCCACACGAGCGTCCAATCACAAGTCAGTCGGCTTTGAATTGACTTGAACCTATTTGGACATCTGATTTGGATACGCATGCGCAACATCAGCTACACTATAAAGTACTTACCCACTTTATTGTCCAATTAAAATTTAGCCGGTCTTGACTTTATCGGTCATTGGACACTCGTGTTGTTACGCATGCGCATTATTCGGCAATAGATGCCGTAATATGGTTTATAAGCTGTGATGTTTCTGTTATATGTATACACCTGATGAAACAGTCGTTGGACCGGGAAACTGCTTTCCTTTTTAAAGTGACTATGCACCAATTTATCCTTTAATGAAAGGGCTCGCCTTGCTGTCATAAATGGATAATCTCCCAATATCTTTTGAATCTAGTGATCCATGGTTAGTATTTTCCAGTGTTTATTCAGGACTGACCTAAGGTCATTCCATTTGTTATTAAAAGTAGTAATAAACCTTACTTGGGAATTAACCTTCCTTTCTGTTGTTCCATACAATATTTTTTTCTCTAGGTATCTTATGGGCCCTTTAATATCCATTTTGAATTACTTTGTTAGGGTAACCTCTAGACTGAAATCTCTCACTTAGTTCCCTTGCATATCTTTTAAATGCTATCTCAGTCGAACAATTCAGTTTTTGTTTTAGAAATTGCAGTATAGGTATTTTATTAATTTGATGTCTGGGGTGGGGACTAGTGACCTCCAATAGAGTGCTTGCTGATGTAGGTTTCCTAAAAATGTTGCCACCAGTTTCTCCTGGCACTGTGAGATTCTTAAATCTAGAAAGGCTAGGGACTCATAGCTCCACTCAAAAGTAAATTTTAGATTCCAAGTATTGAAGTTTAGATGCTCAATCAATTTGAAAAGGCAATCAATAATGCCCTCCCAAAGCATTAGTACATCATCAAGGCACAAATCTATAACGCTCAACAAAAGTACAATAATCAATTAGTGAATAAATATGTGAAAATAAAAAGTAATAAACTAAATAATACACAAAATATAAAAGTAGCAATAATATTTAGTGTATAAGGATATGGGTGATCTGTGGGAGTCCTCCTCAATTCCAATGATTGGGTGATTTGAGTGGTTTCTTGCCTCAAAAAAAAAAAATATAATGCAATACAATTTGGTGAAAAATAAATATTATCTTCACATTCGTAGTCCCACCAAGGGGTTACTCACAATTTGCTGAGCCTTCCAGGCTCTAGGTACAGACGCACACCCGGTTTTATACTGCCAGGTAACCAGTATATACCAACCGCAAACAGCTGCTTCAGGTAAAAAGATTATTTATTTAAAATACAAAAAATCATTAAAAGCCACAAATATATACGTCAAAGTATACAGTCACTCGGGTATCGAACCACTAGCAGAGCTTTAAGTGGGAGAGATAAATTATCCTTTGGTAGGGTGGAGAGAAATAACGTGCCACACCGGCTTAGCTGGTTCCCCCTGGGTAAGTAGTAATCTCTCAATACCTGTCCTGGCCACCTTACTTGTAAACAACGTATAGTGGCGTTCAGTTAATGTTCCTGACGTACGTTTCACCATAAGCGTACGGCTTTTTCAAAGGAAAGTTGAATGGTGTGCGTCTGATTCCCTGGAGTTGAAATAGGGTGAACAGGCCTCCCATTGGTCCTAAATGCTGATGTCAATCTTTTGTGATTGGTTTTCACTTCACTGATTCGGAGTTGCACCCTCCATCTTTAAAAGGGCAAAGTCCCAATCTGTGCAGTCCTCATGTATAAATAGATTGTTTGGGTAAACAGACTTGTTATTGTTTTTTTTACATGATGTAATATCTGCACTTATACATAGTTAGGAAAAACCTGAAAACACTTTGGAATACTTATATACAGTAGATACATTTATAATAACTTGTACATAGAATCTATATGAAAACCTTTGCAATGAATTATATTAAAAGAATGTTACTTTGTTTTGATTGTACCGGGTACAGAAACAGCATAGCATATTTTCTACATATATACTATAAAATGTTGCAAGTTCTAATACAGTCTACATATGTATGTATCTTTACCAAGTGAAGATAATATTATATTGTATCTTGATCTGAAGTGATGATGAAAATGCTGGATACTAATCAAACAAATACACAATATAAACTTGTTATCTTCACTTGGTAAAGATACATACATACTGTGGCCCATATTTATCAAGCTCCGTACGGAGCTTGAAGGGCCGTGTTTCTGGCGAGTCTTCAGACTCGCCAGAAACACAAGTTATGAAGCAGCGGTCTAAAGACGCTGTTCCATAACCCTGTCCCAGACATCGCCGGAAATCAACCTGATCGAGTATGATCGGGTTGATTGACACCTCCCTGCTGGCGGCCAATTGGCTGATTGGCCGCGAGTCAGCAGGGGGTGGTGTTGCACCAGCAGCTCTTGTGAGCTGCTGGTGCAATGTTAAATGCGGAGAGCGTATTGCTCTCCGCATTTAGCTAGGTCTTGCGGACCTGATCCGCACTGTCGGATAAGGTCCGCAAGACCTTTAATAAATAGGGGCCTGTATGTAGACTGTATTAGAACTTACAACATTTTATAGTATATATGTAGAAAATACGCTATGCTGTTTCTGTACCCGGTACAATCAAAACAAAGTAACATTCTTTTAATATAATTCATTGCAAAGGTTTTCATATAGATTCTATGTACAAGTTATTATAAATGTATCTATATAAGTATTCCAAAGTGTTTTCAGGTTTTTCCTATGTATAAGTGCAGATATTACATCATGTAAAAAAAACAATAACAAGTCTGTTTACCCAAACAATCTATTTAAACATGAGGACTGCACAGATTGGGACTTTGCCCTTTTTAAAGATGGAGGATGCAACTCCGGATCAGTGAAGTGATAACCAATCACAAAAGTTTGACATCAGCATTTAGGACCAATGGGAGGACTTTTCACCCTATTTCAACTCCAGGGAATCAGACGCACACCATCCAACTTTCCTTTGAAAAAGCCGTACGCTTACGGTGAAATGTACGTCAGGAGCATTAACTGAACGCCACTATACGTTGTTTACAAGTAAGGTCGCCAGGACAGGTATTGAGAGATTACTACTTACCCAGGGGGAACCAGCTAAGCCGGTGTGGCACGCTATTTCTCTCCACCTTACCAAAGGATAAGTTATCTCTCCCACTTAAAGCTCTGCTAGTGGTTCGATACCCGAGTGACTGTATACTTTAACGTATATATTTGTGGCTTTTAATGATTTTATGTATTTTAAATAAATAATCTTTTTACCTGAAGCAGCTGTTTGCGGTTGGTATATACTGGTTACCTGGCAGTATAAAACTGGGTGTGCGCCTGTACCTAGAGCCTGGAAGGCTCAGAAAAGTGTGAATAATCCCTTGGTGGGACTACGAATGTGAAGATAATATTTCTTTTTCACCAAATTGTATTGCACTATATTTTTCTTATTTTATTTTTGAAGCAAGAAACCACTTGAATCACTTCAATCACTGGAATTGAGGAGGACTCCCACAGATCACCCATATCCTTATACACTAAATATTATTGTTACTGTTATATTTTGTGTATTATTTAGTTTATCACTTTTTATTTTCACAAATCTATAACGCTATTGGCTTTTCAAAGTCATCAACAGCATACAAAATGTTTTTCAGCTTCCAATCTGCTTAGATACAAACAATAGGCCGCTTAGGGTGGTGATTTTTTTCTTGTGGAGCTTTGGGATTGTGTAAAAAGTTGGTATTACCGGAGATTTTACTTGCATAAAATCAAATTTTGTTCTTACTAATCAGATCATCTTCCAGAGCTCTTCCAAATATTTCATCCAATTTACATTTATATAGTAAGGTTGGATAATGTCTTAACCTCTCATATTGTGTTCTATTCATTAACTGATGCAAATATTCCCCTTTATAGTCTTTGACAACCATAATTACCACATTCCCGCCTTTATCAGACTTTTTATCACTATCTTATTATTCTTAATTGGGTCATTTAATGCATCCCTCTGTTTCTTAGTCAGGTTGTCATTTTCACCCCTACCTATATCTAATTCTTTAAGATTTTTTTCTACCAACTTAATTCAATTCATTACACTTTGAACTTTTGATAGAGCTGGCATATAGAATGATTTTGGTTTCAAATTACTATATCCTATGTGTCCTTTTTGACTACCATTATCCAATTCTTCATTCTCATTAAATTCTCATTAAAGAGAGCATCTAAGTCACTAAGCAATATCTTATCATGCATGTCAAATTTAATGTCTGTTGTTTTCCCATAATTAATCTTTTTTTTTACACCATCTTTCTTGCAATTAGATTGAGATCTTTACAAGTTGTAAATTCATTGATTGATTAATTGGACAAAAGGTTAACCTTTTAGCTAAAACACTGTAATGATCATCACTTAATTTTTTGCATGATAGATTCACCACCTCAAAGTCTCCCTCATTACTTCATTACTCCTGGTAGTTACTGCAAGACTTCCTGTGTTTCCTCCCTTCCCTTCTTCTTGGTTTATGTTGGTGCCTTTCTTCTGGCCTAAAACATGCCCCCTTCTTTTACTTCTATTGCTTTTAGTTGTTCTTCCAGATTCTGTATCTGACCCTGATCTATCTGATTCAGATGTACATAATTTTTGGCCTGCATAATCATAAACAACCCCTTCTTTATAATCCAAGAGGTCCCTTAAGAATTTCCCTCTCTTCCTCGATTTAATATTATCTTGTAACTTTCTCAGCTCTATCCTTAACTCTTTCTTGAGTTTACCGAATTCCTCACTACCTTGTCATTTTTCAAATGCAAAATGTGATTCCTCCACACCTCTATCTATCTTATCCAATTTAGGCTAATTTTCCTTAATGATTAGTTGCATCAACTTAAATGAGGATTCAGACAGACATTTCTCGCATTCCTGATTAAAATCTGCAGTGGATCATTCAGATTAATCTATACAGTATATACCTACACCTAGATATCTATTCCTATAAATATATAGTCATATATATATATTTTACATTAACATTATCAGATGTATATATAGAAATATATTTAATAATAATAAAAAAATTCTAAGTGAATAACATTGGAATGTAAAACATGCTAAACACGCTTTGGATTTCACAATGTAGGTCTAATGTAGTGTCGGTTAGCGCACATGAAGAATGAGTTATCTTAAGGCGCATTATGGAAAATTATAAATATAAAATATTAAAAAATATTATTAATAATTATTATAGATACTGTAATATATATATATATAAATATATATATATATATATATATATATATATATATATATATATATATATTCTATGGATTGTTTAGAATGTTTAGTACATCTATAATAATTATTTTTATTATTTATTAATATTTTATATTTATTAAATACATAATGCACCTTAATATAACTTATGTCAGGTTAGGGCACATACAAAATTAGTGTACAAAGCGCACATACCCCACCCAGGAGTACATTATTTCTTTCTGTGCGCTAACCCGACATGATTATATACATGATTATATTAAGGTGAGTTATGTTATTGTTAAATATAAAATATTGAAAAATATTAATAAATAATGTAAATAATTATTATAGATGTGCTAAAAAATTCAAAATAATCCATAGAATACATATATGTTTTACAGTATTTAAAATAATTAATCATTATGATTCGTATTTTTTAATATTTTATATTTCATATTTTACATAATGCGCCTTAAAGGAACAGTCTACTTGAAAATGTTTATTGTTTAAAAAGATAGATAATCCCTTTATTACCCACTCCCCAGTTTTGCATATATAACATTGTTATATGAATACACTTTTTACCTCTGTGATTGATTCCCTTGTATCTAAGCCTCTGCAGACGGCCCCCTTATCTCAGTTCTTTTGACAGACTTGCATTTTAGCCAACCAGTGCTGACTCATTAATGACACATGAACCAGTGCTGTCTAGCTATGAAAAACTGTCAAAATGCACAGATATAAAAGGCGGCCTTCAGGGGATTAGAAATTAGCATATGAACCTACCTAGGTTTAGCTTTCAACAAATAATACCAAAAGAACAAAGCAAATTTGATGATAAAAGTAAATCGGAAAGTTGTTTAAGATAGCATGCCCTATCTGAATCATGAAAGTTTAATTTTTAATAGACTGTCCCTTTAAAATAACTCATTCTTCATGTGCGCTAACCCGACACTGCTTTAGACCTAAAGACCGCAACCCGAAGTGCTTTATGCATAATTTAATTCCAATGTTCTTCACATACATTTTTTTTTAACTTTTAATATTAACCCCTTAAGGACCAGCAAAGTACCCAAGAGACTACGCTATTTTAGCAAGCCTGCAGGAGGGAGGGTCTAATAGTGCGGTTTTGTCGCTTGCGGCAAGACACACACTATTACAGCCAGAAAATCCCTTAGCAATCAGCGACGTACAGGGTATGTCATGGTCAATAAGGTGTTAAATATGTATTTGTATATGCATCTGATAATGTTAATGTAAAATACATATCTATACCTATATATATATAAGTATAGGTATATAAAGATATATATTCAGGAATATATATTAATAATAAAAATACAATTTTCCTGTATGTGAATAACATTGTAATGTTAAATATATACAGTAAATATACAGTAAAACACATTCACCAAGACTACATGTTTTCCACTATACAGTGTGCGTAAATAACGCAAAAACATGAGCTGTATCACACTTTCCATAGCGCTGCCATTACAAGTTACTGAAAATCCTCCTTGTGCTGTGCGTTATGGTGCGATAAGCTCCATGCCGCAAAAAAGCCAAGGAGTTTACGTGCTCGTGCACGCTTTCCCCCATAGACATAAATGGGGGTAAAGTGTTAGAAAAAAACTAACACCTGCGATCGCGGAATGGCAAATCGCCGTAACGCAACCCCATGGATTTCTATAAGGAAATGAAAATTACGTTAAAACCTAACACCATAACATAAACCCCTAGTCTAAATACCCCTAATCCGCCGCTCCCCAACATTGCCGAAGCTAAATAAAGTTATTAACCACTGATTGCTGCTCCCCAACATCACGGACACCAAATAAACATATTAACCCCTAAACCACCACCCCCCACATCGCAACTAATAAATAAACCTATTAACCCCTAATCTGCCACCCACCCACATCGCTACTACTATAATAAACCTATTAACCCCTAAACCGTCAGCCCCCACATTGCAACTAATAAACAAAAACTATTAACCCCTAAACCGCCTGCCCCCCACATCGTAACTAACAAACTAAACCTATTAACCCCTAAACTGTGCCCCCCACATCGCAAAACACTAAATTAAACTATTAACCATTAAACCTAACACCCCCTAACATTAAATTAAAATTTACAATATAACTATCTTAAAATAAATAAAAACTTACCTGTGAAATAACAAAAAAAAGGTGAGTGCAAAAATATAGCGCTAATAGCTAAAGTAGACCTCGGCCACTCTAAGACAGTCCCCCCTGGATTGTCACAAGTATAACAAAATAGAAAGAATAAGAGGGCGCTAAAGCTAAGATCCCACCACACTTAGTCAAAAATAATAAAAACAACAGAGGGCAAATTAATAACTTTACTTCACAATTTTAAATACAGTTCATATAACAATGATAAGAAAAAGGGACGTCTCCCTTAATAAAAATAAAAAATAAAAATAAAAATAAACTGGATTACCACCTTTAAGAAGATAAAAATATGTGCTTGAGCTAATTAAAATATGTTCATATGCTCAATGAGCGTTATTCATCCAGTGAGATTGGCTACACTTTAGTGAGTAGCTGCACTTTTGAAACAATGTTCCTTATATAGGCTGATCAAGGAAAGGACGTATTACTGTCCATCAAATGGTTATAACATAGATAAATTGTATTCTTATTCCTTGTGTGACTCTTTATGATGTGGTTTAAACAGTCAAAATACACACCTTAGAGTAAAGATGATTATTGCGATCTTTTTAGACTCACACTGTCAGATGTATGTCCAGGTAAGCGGTATCCTCCACTGTTATGTTGCTCTTTTCACTTGCTGGAGCTGAACCCGGTCAGCATGTATGGAAACTGCTTGTCACTCCGATTTCTTATGTGTTTGGTATTTGATACCGAAGGTGAGAGATGAGATCCGCAGGCCCGCACTTAGCGTGAATCACGCGCGGGTTAGAAATTCTTGAACTAGGTACCTAGATAAGAGATAAAGTAGAGTCCTTTGCAGGGAACAACTGGAAATCAGTCTACGCGTTTCACCCGTTAACAGGGCTTTTTCAAGATGCCGGTATGTTCCCGGGACAGAGTTTAAATATTCATCGGGGTGTGCTGATTGGTGTGACGCTTTTCCAATAAAAGGTGGAATTTGATCCAAATGCCTATAGTTTTATTTAAGGTGGTATATTTAGTTTAGACCAGACGATCATGTTTGCTTTCCAAGAATTAGTGTTGAGTCTTGTGATGGTGTGTTTTTGTTAGATAAAGAGTTTATTGCGCTCAACATGAACAGAACAACTTATAAAGAATTAAAAATAAAGGTGATAAAACCAGAGGTGGTCTTCCATATTAGACAAAAGAATTTTTAGTTTGATTTGTGTGGTATGTCGAATCAGACTAACAGTTGATCCGTTGATAAAATAAAATCAAGGTTATATAATTCATTAATTCTAAAAATTCATTATCTAATAAGTCCTAATTATAAAAATTGGAAATATATAAAAAATAATAAAATTAGAAAATAATAATGATGTAAAAAATTGCTTTTAATTTTATTTTAGTTTTATTCAGCACTAGATAAAAAAGGAAGTCTTAAATAAATCAGTTTAATCTCATAGGCAGGATGGGATCGTAGACTTTTCTGATGTATTCCTAACAATCTTCTAAGATATTGTCATGGAAATCTAAAAAATGTTTAATATCTTTTGTGTTACATTTAAATTAGTTTAAAATTTTAATATATTAACTTATAGTCATTATTCAATATGTCATAAAACTAGGGTAAAAAATTTTTTATAAAAGAGTTTAAAATAGTTCACCTTATATTTTTCTATTTGGAAGACATTAAGAGTTAATTAAATTTTTTTTTTTTTTTTTTTTTTTTTTTAAAAGTTAGATTTTGACTCCTAGAAAAGGGGACAGATCTATTTCGGAGTTTAGGCCTCGGGGGAAGAGGGTATCGAATTTATAGATTAGTTCAGCTTCTTTTTTTAGTAGCTTACTTTCAAAATTACCCCCTCTCCAGTCACCTCTGACCTTACATATTCCCCAGAATTTTAAATGCTCTAATTTATTTTTATGTATCTCTCTGAAGTGTTTGTATAAGTGAGTGTCTAAATTCCCCTTTTCAATATTACAGAGATGTTCTCTGATCCTGTCACGTAGAAGTCTAGTTGTTTCTCCAATGTAAAACAGATCACATGAACATTTTAAAAGATATATAATGCCTTTATTTGAACATCTTATTGTGTCTTTAATTTTAAAATTTTCATTTGTGCCTGTTATCTGGATAGAACTAATTTTGCTACTATATTTACAGGCCCTGCAGGAAATACAGGGGAAAAAGCCTTTCAAATTATTCCCTCTAAGATCTTGGTCTGCCATAGTGGTATTTTCTTTTTGTAAAACACTAGGAGCAAGAATTTGTTTTAAATTCCTAGCTTTCCTGAAGATGATTTTCGGTTTATATGCTAAGAGGTCTCCTATCAAGGGATCTTTTTTGACTATATGCCAGTGTTTTGTAATGATTTTCCGTAATGCTTGGTGGTCATCGTTGTAGTTTGTTATTAGCGCTACATCATATTCATTTTTATTATCTCTTATGTCCAATGTACTTTTCTCTTTATATTGTAAGAGAGAACTTCGTTCAGTAGTCTTAGCTCTCGTCATGGGGAGACCCATCATATCTGGAATAGGTTCTATAACATCCAACCTTTCCAGATATGTGGACATTTTTCTTCAGAAATATGTGAAAAACTTAAAAACCTATCTTAAAGACTCTACTCAAGTATTACAATTAATAGAAAAAATTAAATGGGAAGACAATTATATACTTGCTACTAGTGATGTTACATCCCTTTACACAATTATTGACCATGAACAGGGCCTCAAGGCCATTGAAAAAACCCTTGAATTAGACAAAGACATAGATATACATCTTAGACAGTTTATTTTAAAGGGAATAAAATTTATATTAGAAAACAATTATTTTGAGTTCAATGGAAAATATTATCTTCAACTAGAGGGTACCGCGATGGGCACGAGGTTCGCGCCAAGTTATGCCAATATATTCATGGGAGACTGGGAGGATAATTTCCTTAGGTCACATGAATTTGGCGCGGACCTCGTGCTCTTCAAGAGGTATATAGACGATATACTAATTATATGGAAAGGTTCCGAGGAAAATCTAAAATTGTTCTTCCAAGCAATGAATAATAATGATAAAAATCTCCATTTCACTTATCACTACAGTAACACTTCCATCTCCTTTCTGGATTTAGAAATATTTGCAGATGAAAGTAGTCTAGCTACCAGAACGTACTTTAAACAAGTAGATTGTAATGGGTACGTCCACAAAAACAGTTGCCACCATGAGAGATGGAAAGGCAATATACCTATAGGCCAGTACCTTAGAATTAAGAAAAAATTTTCAAGGCTTATAGATTTTGAAACCCAAGTAAATGTTCTCCAACAAAGATTCCATGAAAGAGGTTACAGTGAACAAGAACTAGAAGGAGCCATGACGAGAGCTAAGACTACTGAACGAAGTTCTCTCTTACAATATAAAGAGAAAAGTACATTGGACATAAGAGATAATAAAAATGAATATGATGTAGCGCTAATAACAAACTACAACGATGACCACCAAGCATTACGGAAAATCATTACAAAACACTGGCATATAGTCAAAAAAGATCCCTTGATAGGAGACCTCTTAGCATATAAACCGAAAATCATCTTCAGGAAAGCTAGGAATTTAAAACAAATTCTTGCTCCTCCTACCACTATGGCAGACCAAGATCTTAGAGGGAATAATTTGAAAGGCTTTTTCCCCTGTATTTCCTGCAGGGCCTGTAAATATAGTAGCAAAATTAGTTCTATCCAGATAACAGGCACAAATGAAAATTTTAAAATTAAAGACACAATAAGATGTTCAAATAAAGGCATTATATATCTTTTAAAATGTTCATGTGATCTGTTTTACATTGGAGAAACAACTAGACTTCTACGTGACAGGATCAGAGAACATCTCTGTAATATTGAAAAGGGGAATTTAGACACTCACTTATACAAACACTTCAGAGAGATACATAAAAATAAATTAGAGCATTTAAAATTCTGGGGAATATGTAAGGTCAGAGGTGACTGGAGAGGGGGTCATTTTGAAAGTAAGCTACTAAAAAAAGAAGCTGAACTAATCTATAAATTCGATACCCTCTTCCCCCGAGGCCTAAACTCCGAAATAGATCTGTCCCCTTTTCTAGGAGTCAAAATCTAACTTTTAAAAAAAAAAAAAAAAAAAAAGAAAATTTAATTAACTCTTAATGTCTTCCA
Organism: Bombina bombina; assembly: GCF_027579735.1. NCBI lineage: Eukaryota > Metazoa > Chordata > Amphibia > Anura > Bombinatoridae > Bombina > Bombina bombina. The sequence goes on along the minus strand of NC_069501.1, from coordinate 792,092,843 downwards.
AATAGAAAAATATAAGGTGAACTATTTTAAACTCTTTTATAAAAAAAATTTTACCCTAGTTTTATGACATATTGAATAATGACTATAAGTTAATATATTAAAATTTTAAACTAATTTAAATGTAACACAAAAGATATTAAACATTTTTTATATTTCCATGACAATATCTTAGAAGATTGTTAGGAATACATCAGAAAAGTCTACGATCCCATCCTGCCTATGAGATTAAACTGATTTATTTAAGACTTCCTTTTTTATCTAGTGCTGAATAAAACTAAAATAAAATTAAAAGCAATTTTTTACATCATTATTATTTTCTAATTTTATTATTTTTTATATATTTCCAATTTTTATAATTAGGACTTATTAGATAATGAATTTTTAGAATTAATGAATTATATAACCTTGATTTTATTTTATCAACGGATCAACTGTTAGTCTGATTCGACATACCACACAAATCAAACTAAAAATTCTTTTGTCTAATATGGAAGACCACCTCTGGTTTTATCACCTTTATTTTTAATTCTTTATAAGTTGTTCTGTTCATGTTGAGCGCAATAAACTCTTTATCTAACAAAAACACACCATCACAAGACTCAACACTAATTCTTGGAAAGCAAACATGATCGTCTGGTCTAAACTAAATATACCACCTTAAATAAAACTATAGGAATTTGGATCAAATTCCACCTTTTATTGGAAAAGCGTCACACCAATCAGCACACCCCAATAAATATTTAAACTCTGTCCCGGGAACATACCGGCATCTTGAAAAAGCCCTGTTAACGGGTGAAACGCGTAGACTGATTTCCAGTTGTTCCCTGCAAAGGACTCTACTTTATCTCTTATCTAGGTACCTAGTTCAAGAATTTCTAACCCGCGCGTGATTCACGCTAAGTGCGGGCCTGCGGATCTCATCTCTCACCTTCGGTATCAAATACCAAACACATAAGAAATCGGAGTGACAAGCAGTTTCCATACATGCTGACCGGGTTCAGCTCCAGCAAGTGAAAAGAGCAACATAACAGTGGAGGATACCGCTTACCTGGACATACATCTGACAGTGTGAGTCTAAAAAGATCGCAATAATCATCTTTACTCTAAGGTGTGTATTTTGACTGTTTAAACCACATCATAAAGAGTCACACAAGGAATAAGAATACAATTTCTCTATGTTATAACCATTTGATGGACAGTAATACGTCATTTCCTTGATCAGCCTATATAAGGAACATTGTTTCAAAAGTGCAGCTACTCACTAAAGTGTAGCCAATCTCACTGGATGAATAACGCTCATTGAGCATATGAACATATTTTAATTAGCTCAAGCACATATTTTTATCTTCTTAAAGGTGGTAATCCAGTTTATTTTTATTTTTATTTTTTATTTTTATTAAGGGAGACGTCCCTTTTTCTTATCATTGTTATATGAACTGTATTTAAAATTGTGAAGTAAAGTTATTAATTTGCCCTCTGTTGTTTTTATTATTTTTGACTAAGTGTGGTGAAATAACAAAAAAAACTAAGATTAAACTATAAATTAACCTAACATAACTATTATAATAAAATAAAAGACCAATTAAATATTATAAATTACATGATTAACTACAATTTTTTTTAAAAAAATCTAACATTCCAAAAAAACAAAACTCTAAAATTACGAAAAATAAAAAAACACTAAGATTACAAAAAATAAAAAACGAAATTATCCAAAATAATAAAAATTACACCTAATCTAATAGCCCTATAAAAACAAAAAAGCCCCCCAAAATAAAAACACCCCCTAACCTAACAATAAACTACCAATAGCCCTTAAAATGGCCTTTTGTAGGGCATTGCCCTAAGTTAAACAGCTCTTTTACCTAAAAAAATTCAAAGTCCCTCCTAAAAGTAAAACTCCCCCACACAACCAATCCCCCAAAATAAAAAACTTAAGTCTAAAAAAATCCTAACCTACCCATTGCCCCTAAAGGGGTATTTGAATGGGCATTGCCCTTAAAAGGGCATTCAGCTCTTTTACTGCCCTTAAAAGGGCATTCAGTTTTTTTAATGCCCATCAAAACCCTAATCTAAAAAAAAAACACCCAAAATTTTTTAGAAAAAAACTAACACTAACCCCAGGAAATCTACTCACAGTTCCTAAAGTCCAGACATCCATCTTCATTCAGGCGGCGAGAAGTCTTCATCCATCGTGGGGGCATATTCTATCTTTATCCCAGTGGGCGTAGAGCTATGGAAATCCTATTGCTGTTCAAATCAACCAATAGATTTTCAGTACCTCTGATCCTATTGGCTGATTTGAAAATGTCAGCCAATAGGAATGCAAGGTACCCCATATTTAAACAGGTACCTTAGATTTAAACTTCAGTGTATGTGGTGATCGTATGAAGAGGATCCTCCACGCTGGATGTCCGAGCCGCTGTCGATGATGCTCCACACCTCCATAGCTCCATGCCTCCACAGCTTCACGCCACCGGGATGAAGATAGAAGATGCCCCCACGATGGATGAAGACTTCTCGCTGCCTGGATGAAGATGGATGTCCGGACTTCAGGAACTGTGAGTAGATTTCCTGGGGTTAGTGTTAGTTTTTTTTTTAGTTTTTTGGATGTTTTTTTTTAATATTAGGGTTTTGATGGGCAGTAAACGAGCTGAATGCCTTTTTAAGGGCAGCAACAGAGCTGAATGCCCTTTAAAGGGCAATGCCCATGCAAATGTCCCTTTAGGGGCAATAGGTAGTTTAGGATTTTTTTAGACTTAGGTTTTTATTTTGGGGGGTTGGTAGGGTGGGGGGATTTACTTTTAGGGGGGACTTTTTATGAAGGGGGCTGGCGGTTTAGGGGTCAATAGGTTTATTTTAGTGTCGGCGATGTGGGTGGGCAGCAGATTAGGGGTTAATAGGAATAATATAGTATTTGTGATGCAGGAGGGTGGCGGTTTAGGGGTTAATACTTTATTATAGGGTTGGTGATGTGGGGGGCCATCAGTTTAAGGGTTAATAGGTTTATTTTAGTGTTGGTGATGTGAGTGGGTGGCAGATTAAGGGTTAATAGGTGTAATATAATATTTGCGACGGGGGAGGTTGGTGGTTTAGGGGTTAATAGGTAGTTTATGGGTGTCAGTGTACTTTGTAACATTTTAGTTATGAGTTTTGTGAAACATTTTTGTTTCGCAAAATCCATATGACTGGTCTTAGATCGCAGAATGGCTCACGGTGGTATAGGCTGTAATGCAATCATTGTAATATGCTTTACCTGCCATTCCACGCGCAATAGTCAATTTTTCAGCAGTATAGCTGTGCCACACCATAACGGAAAACTTGTAATCTAGGTGATTATTATTATGGAATTATTCTTATTTAGACACATACAGTACATAGCCATACACTGTATACTTTTTATTCTTAGAGATTTTTTTTCTGAATATTTATATGATTCATTTTTATTACATAATGTTTATCTGTTACAGTATATTATAATGTATTTAACGTATTTATGTTGTGTTTGTTGCAACCTTTATTTTATATCTAACCCTTTACACGAGGTCTTCAGTTACGCTAACCCGACGCACATTAAATTGAGCTCAACCGAACGTGTCTACTTTTAACCTGTAATATGAGTGTAAGTTAGCATGGGAGCGATATTCCTATATTACTTATGTGCAAACTTGTATTCTATCCCACATATAGAAGAAAGAGGCAGAGAAAGACAGATGAAAACTCCATTCAACTGTTGCAACATTTGAAGCTGCAAAGAACGTAAGTGGAATCTCATAAAAGTAACGGCATCTGAAGCTGATACTAACCACTTCCATGCATTGAATAAGTGTAGGAAAAAGAGTCTGATGGATAAGAATACAGAGCTTCTCAAATTTGAGTTTGTGAGCATCTGTGAGAGATAGCCTCATTGTTATAGAGTTTATGATGAAGCCTAGAAAGGCAACTTTGGTATGTAACAGTAGAGAACTTTTTGGGTGGTTGATTTTCCAACTGTAGGAATGAAGGAACTGAAGAAACCGTGTTAGTATGTTTCTGAGCGATCGAAAAGAAGCAGCCTGTACCTGAATGTAGTCTAGGTAAGGAGTTACTGCTCAGCCCTGAGAGCTCACTAAGTACAAAAGAGCTCTGAGAAGATTTGAGAAGATTTTTGGTGCTGTTGCCCAACCAAATGGAAGCAGCACACATTGGTAATGCCTGTTAAGAAAGTCAAATTAGAACATTTTTGTATGATCTCTGTGAATAAAGATATGCAAATTGGTATCTTTCAAATCTATGGTAGACATAAATTTATCCTCCTGCTCCAAATGTAATATAGTGGCAAATGTTTCCATTTTAAATTAAGGAAATTCATTCAGAGTTTTGAACTCCAAGATCAGCGTGCAAGTCCCCTCTTTCATTGAAGCAATGAAAAAGGCCTGAAAAGAAGCCCTGAATCTGTTCCCTCAAGAGGACCAGAGTAATCATTCCAATGGCTTTTAAGACTGATACAATTGCCAAGAAAGCTCTGGTCATTAAATGATCTTTTGTAACATAAGAGGAGAGGAATGTTGCTTGAGGAGGGTGAGACCATAAGTCTATACGGTAACCCTAGGCAATTATGTTCAGTACCCAAGGAACATTTTTTTTTGGTCTGTTTTGACTCAAACCAAAAGGAACAAGGTTTCCATGTGGACTTTGAGGTGTCTAACTTCGGAGACACTGGCAAGATGGATCTTTGCCTCTTGGAATGACAAAAGGAGTGAAATCATCTAGCAGACTTTACCCTGCCCTTAGCTTTTTTGCCTTGTTGCAGGGAAGCTCCTTTACTTCCAATGACTGTAGCAATTCAGTGTAGGTCCAAGCTATATCTTTCCCTGAAATTGAAGGGAAAGAAGTCTGCCTTTACATAATATATCAGCAGACCATGACTTCAATTATAAGGCTCTTCTAACCAGAAAAGTTATAACAGTACTCCATAACAGTTCACCAACCTCAAGCAATGCTGAATTTTATCCAGGGAAGCTTCTTAGGAAATAAGGTCAGCGATGTTGTCACACTATACTGCAGTAGCTGCAGATTCACAGGCTACACTAACAGCTGGTGGAGACATATAGCCTGCCCACTAAAAGAACCTACTGAGTAAACCTTAAAGTTTTCTGCCCATCGGATCCTTAAAATAAGTACTGGTATTCCGCCCAGTCAAAGTGGAAATAACACTGTCATTCTTTGGAATGTGTTTTAAATGTTGGTAAAGGGAACAAAGGGAATGTCTGCATTGTTTCATTCCTTGCTAATTAGCTCAGAAACGGCATCAGAAACCAGGAAATTAGGTTAAAGCCTTAAGAATTCATCAATTTATTAAGTAAGCCTTAAAGAATTTGTCATTCTATTTCATAGACAGTTTGTCTACAGGTGGAAGGTCCACAATCTGCAAGGCAATTAAAAACTTCATGCAATAGAGTGTATATGTGCTCCAATTTAAAATTAAAAGATACATCTCCTGCTACTTTATCAAAGGGGGTTCATAAGTTTCAGAATTGCACTGTATTATCAAAGATGGCCACTATCTGTGAGGAAAAGTAGAAAACAGTGCTCTGTTGTGTGTTTATTTTTTTGCCTCCTCCTGTAGGACTGGACTTTAATCCCACATGTGATGGCTTGTAAACTCTCACCAAACATCAGAGTTGATAATGGAATACATCTTAAAGGGGCATTAAAATAAAAAAATTTTATCCATATATTAGAAATTGTTATTATGCCAAATTACATTATTCCTGGATTACAAGCTGATGGTAGCATAAGCAGAGAGTGCGGGTGCTAGCATGGCCTGCCTGCAGTCCTGACCTGTTTCCGATTGAGATTGTGTGGTGCATTATGAAGCGCAAAACAAGGCAACGAAGGCTATGTACAGTTGCACATCTGAAGACATGCATAATGAAGGAATGGGGGAAATTACGCTTGCTAAACTTAACCAACTGGTATCTTAGTGTTATTAGAAGAAAATGTGATGTTACACAATAGTAAACAAATGAATTTGGAGTGTGTTGCAGTCATCAGATTTGAAATGAGTGTATATTTTCACAAATACATTAATTTCACAAATTAAAACATCAAATAATGTATTAATAATGTGTTTTCAAATATATTACAGGGTGAATTGAATTTTCAAATGACTCTTTTTGTTTGTTTTTTGCATTTTCCATACTGTCCCAAGTTTTTTGGAATTGGGGTTGTAATTTACCTTAGGAAATTACAACCCCACACTAGAGATCAGAATCATAGCTATGAATGTGTATGGCAAATTTCATGATGATTGCTGCATATTCTTTTTTTTTGTTTTGCTATAGGTTTGGCTAATTATTTCCCTGTCCTTTGGTAGTACCTTTTTCAACATCTGAAATAATTGAAGGTGTACTCAAAATTGCCAAATTTAAAAAAAATTAATTTACTCAATTTGAAGTTACAAGCAGCTGAAAATAGTGTTCATTCTTATCAGTTCAGAATGGGTTCATTTTCCCTGTAACCCCTTTAAGCATCCAGATGAACAATGCATGATTCCAGAACAACCACTTGTACCTAAGATCTTTTTTAGTGGTCAAAACGAGGCCATCCTAACTTTTTAATCATACTAACCAACATATTACTCAATGTAATATGATTAATAGTTTTGTAGCAGCTGGGATCAGAAACTCATTGCTTAGAGCAACCAGCCATAAGGTGTTGTAGTGATTTAGTGACCTGCCCAATGTAAATAAATGGGTTGCATTTGATGAATTTGAAAATAAAAATAAGCTGCTGTTGCTTGATAAACCATCCAACTATCATGAAAGCAAGACTCAAGGATCATATGTTCAGCTGTTTTTTTAACATAATGATTGAATTATCAAATTTGGCTATTGAGGAAAGACATATATAATGCAAAAATGATCTGTGCATATTATGTGTAAGCTGAATACATTTCATCTAATAAAACAAACCTACGTGACCACAATTTTGGCTTTGTTTTTGTTATTGAAAGGAATAAAGAAAAAAAAACATACACTTTAATTACATTATTACATCATTTACATATAAAAATAACCAAATTTTCTAATATTCTTACCTGTTACTTTAATGAACTTTAAGTCTTCAATAATGTCCTTTGATAATGTCTCAAATGTAGATGAATATGGTTCTTTCCTCTGAAGACTTGCAATTGGTGTAATTCTCAAATTCCAATTTTCATATTTCTCTTTTAAATAAAAAATGTTTTCAATATCTTCAAAAGACGACATGATGGTACTTATAATAGCTTTGGCTGTCTGATCTATTTTTAAATGAGGGACAAACAGACAATCACCTTCGTAGATATCAAACCCAATATCACTGTGCACCAATGTGGATGTATTTATTTGTGAGTTATCATATTCATCATGTTCTGATTTTTCTGCTTCAAGCTTTTCTCCATTACTAAAAAATATTACACTTGGTGTTAATATTCCTACATTGGAGTCTAATGAACTATCAAATAGTTCTCTCTTGCAAGATTTACTTGAAGAAGTAGACATTTCAGATGAAGAGTTTGTGACTTTTGGTATCTCACTGCTTTTTAAATGCTTGAGAGTTGCATGCTTTTTAAACATTAATTTTCCTTTTTCAGTTTCCTTGTTAACAAGAGACATATTCACAGCGGTCTGATCTTGTATTGATATACCTCTTAAATATTTATCAAAAGATATACATTTCAAGGATGTTGATATTGGAGTTGAAAAAATAGGTGAATTCCTAATAGTACCTACGGAAAGTGCTGAACATGAATCATTTACAATTTGTGAGGTAGAAAAAAGTGATTCTAAAGGACAGTATATCTGTTTATACTGTTCAGTGTCTGTGATCCCATTAGAAGATGAAAAAGTCCTAGAACTTATTTTAGAAACATTGTTGCCTGTGCAAACATCTCTATGCTTGCCAGGAGAATTTGCATTTTCACTGTTACTTTTATTGACAGGGTCAAACTGTGTTTGGTCAGATGCAGTCAATTTGTTAAATGATTTTTGATTGTTTGTATTTGTATTTGTACAATTTGGTCCTTCTGACTTATGGGTTTGGTGATCAGATGTTAGACTAACAAAAGGCATGACACCTATTAGATTGTCAGAAAATGATGGCTTTACAAATGTTTCCATAATTTCCTCTGGATATACTACAGTGCCTGGAATATTCATTGTATCCAAGATAAAGCCCTTTTTCTTTAAACATCTTTGACGGGACTGTGTTGGTAAAAATGACTCTTTATCTGATTCACTTGCAACATAATGTATTGTCATAGTTGGTTGAGAATTTTTCATCTGAGCATCAGTTTTTACTTTTTCTAACATAGATATTGAACTCTTAGACACATATAAACTCTTGCCTGTGTCTTCTTTTAAATTCCTTTTTATTTCTGAGGTTTTCTCAAGTATAAGATCATCTTCTGTAGCATCAAGATTGCTTGTGTCTCTGGTTAAATTCTCAATACATCCTGTAGAACTGAGTATTTTATGTGTTAATGATGGTTTTGATACAATGCCAGACATTATATCGGATTCTATAAATTGGTAGAGTGTGGTGAGTTGTTCAGAAAACATTTCCTGGCTTTGTAGAAGCTTCTTAGAATGGATCTCATTCTCTTGGGTGCATTTTAAACCAGATATTTTTTCTGAAGAACAGTCTCTAAACTTTGTGACTGTTTTTTTTAAAGGAGGTATATTTAGAAGAGATTGATTCAAATCTATTTTATTTTCTTGAAAAATTGAGGATTCTTTTTGTTCCAAATGCTTTTTAAAGATATCCATACTATTAAATACATCTTGATTATTAGAACTATGTTTGAATTGATCATTTGTATTGCATGTATTGGAACAATGAACATTAGTAATAAGCTTTGAATCTGCAGAATATACATTTTCTACTTTCAGGTAATTTATAATTGTATTAACCATATGGTATACTCTAGTAAGTTTATTGTAAGGCAATGAATTAATAATAAGAGAAGAGTTTTGAAATGTTTCTTCCCTGATCACATCCTTGACTATACTAAGTATTTGGTTTAAAATGTATTTGGCATATAATTTAATTTGTGACTTTGATATTGTAACTTCAGCTACCATATCTTGATCATCTTTGAGGGAATACACTACTTCTAGAATTGTAAATGTTCTGTTTGTTTTTCCTTTGACTTCCCTTGCATCATTAACAATAGAAGCTAATTTTGTATGTGGAAATGCTAATTCAAGTTGTGATAGAGCAAATGAAGAAATGTTATTGAAAACAGCTTGTACTAGATAATTACCTATTAATGAATAGACTACTGATGAATTACTTACAGCATTTGTTCTGGCATTTTGATTTGTATCAAAGCATGAAAATTCCATGTTTGAATTGTTTATATTATCTGATTGATTTTTCAAATATTGTCTGTCCTGTTGGCTGTTGTCAGAGTCTATACATTCATTGCCAATCAATGTGTTTTCATTAATAATATGTGAAAGTTCCCCAAGAACAGTTTCCACAATATTATTGGCTACAGAGTCAAAAGCAGGTGTGGGTGTTTTTTCTAAGTATTTTAATTCTGATTCAAAAACCTGCATCTCAGTTGTTAACTGAATTGACTCAAAAAATGGACAAGATAATGATATAGTATCTAAATCTACAATTATCTGTTTGCCCACATCCTCCAAAGCATGTCTGACAGCATTTAAACAAAGTTGTTCAGATACTTTGATAATAGCCTCTCCTTCACATGAACTTCTCTGCTGTGTCTCACTCCAGTCATAAGGCCTAGTTCCTGCCATACCTGTGCATTTGTGAAAATGTTCATGTGACACATTATCTAGGATAGAATTTACTATTTTGCATGCTGTAACATTTTCTTCAAGAGGAATGCTTTCCCCTGAATATATTCTTATTACTTCTTGGTCTAAGTCACTTTTAATGACTTTTAAGGTTGTGGTTGCCAATTTTTCAGCATATTCATTAAGAATTGTATTCAAAACATTAATTAATACACCTTTATCTCCTTTTATTTTTGGTTTATAAACTGTAATTTGTATACTTGGCTCTTTAATAAGTGAATGAAAAGGATGTGCTGAAGGAAATAGCTGTTCTCTTTCATTACTTGTAATACGATGATGAGTATCGTTTGCATAGTGCGTTTCTTCAAATTTACAACAATCCAACTTTGATGTGGCAAAGGATTCTAACATACTCATTACATTCCTAACAATAGCATCTGCAGAAAAAGCTATTTTTTCTTTAAAAGCATCAGTTGCATTTTCAGTTCCTTTAAATATGATACCTTGTTTATCAAGAGATGCTCTGTCTTGCTTGAAGACAGTTTTCTTTGCATGAACTCTAGAAGCAACAGCATTAACATTCTCAAGCACAATTTTAACCAAATCACAAGCAATTATAGCAGCTTCAGAGCTAATTGTTATACCCAGCGAACTTATTCTACTTGTAAATAGATCAGCGCTTGTCAATTCACAGAGACCAGAATAACCTTTTGGTTGATCAGCTTTGGAATCCATGACTGTTTGAAACATTTCAGTCAAAATATTTTCAACTAATTTTCCAACTTGAACTATAACTTTATCTCTGTATTCTGCATTATTTCTTAGGATCTTTTCTAGAATACTTTCTTGCTTCTGTAAACATAGTTTGATATTAGACTCTTTGACAGCCGCTTGCCCAGGTATAGCAAGTGATTTTGCAGTTGATGATGGATCAATACATGCAATATTTTTACTCTGATGTCTGAAAGAGATACTGTCTATCACTTTACAAAGTACTTCAATAGCTGTAATGCAGTCAAAAAATGAAGAACTGTTATCCCATGATACTGTGCTATTTGTTTCTTTTTCTAATCTATTTTTAATAATTATTATTGTAATTTTTGCTACTTCTGCTGCAAATGTTTTTATTTCCTTAATTTGCAAAATTTTAAGTAACGATACTGTGTCTTTTAAATCATCTCTTATGTTATCCAACAAATCTGTAGGCTGCCTATCTTTACTGAGAGATTTGCAATCTAACAGAGAAATTAGTATATCAACAGCAAAACATTCTATTCTACTAATTATACAATGAATAAGATCTTCAGTAGTGGTTGTAATATCTTCTATTTGATGATGCCAAATTTTACCCCATTCTTCCTTCTTTTTTGTATTGGTTTGAATATTAGTAAGGTCAGATTTTTGTGCAGTGGGGAGTGATGACATTGTGGCACCTTCCGATAGTTCATCAAAACCACTTTTATTATTTATGTATAGATATACAGCTTGACTTATTTTTTTCAGTGCTATATCAATAATTTCATATGCAATGGCTCTAACCTCTGATTTACTAATACGTTTTGTAACAGCTATCTTCTGCAATCTGCTGAGAGTTCTGGATATATGACAAAGATTTTTAGATATTTTATCTTGACTTTGTGAAAAAACTTTCTTTAAGGTTTTTCTTTCAGTTACAATTATTCTTAATACAGTATTAATGATGTTTTCAACTGCAGCAATCAGAACGGACCATTCTTTTTCACTAACTGTTTCTGTTTTTAACATCGTGTCTATCCAGTTATCTTTTGGAATGTCATTATATATTCTAAAGGTAAGCTCATGAGTTAATGGAAGATGTTTTTTAGTTCCTGGAAGTGCTTCCTTTGACCATTCTTCAAACTCTTCATCTTCTAAGTCTGTACTTGACTGCTCTTCTGGTATAGTTAATGAAAGAGCATCTTTTAGTGCTGAATATACTATCTTGTCAACATTTAACCCTTCACTTTCACTCCAAGCCTTTTTATCTAACAAGTATGTTGATTTCTCGTCTTCATGTTCATAAGTGGTTTTTAATGAATCTAAAATAACATTAACGATATGAATCAATGTAACATTCTCATGAAATGATAACATAGAAGGTGTAAAAAACATCTCTTGTAGTTGCCTGTGCAATGTTGTCTCAGCAGCTTGCAGGATTTTATTGGTTAATTCTTTTGCGTAACTTTCTAATTTTGAGGTAGGGATGCCTTGTGGGGCTGTTATCTTTTCACCTACATTTTCTAGACTGCTATACACTTTGTGAACAAGTGCTGTATGTTGTAAAATCATATTTTTCTCATAACTAACTGTATCATTTCCTTTACTTCTGCTTTCAGTTTCAAGACCGAGAAGGGATTCTATTTTAAAAATGGCAAAATTTTCCAATTTTGTCAAAATAGTTTTTACAATAACTTCATTCATGTCATATTTAACTGTAGGACTAAGTTCACCCTGTTTGTTCTTGCATGGATATCCTTCACATGCTTTTACTTCATCAGACTGCACTTGGGTTCCTTGATTTTTAGCGAGGTCCAATACATTTATAATATCATGAATAGCGCTGTCTGCCACTAAAGAAGCAAAAATCTCCTGCAATACAATTTTAAGAAATTCCTCTTTAATTACCTTTATTTCAGATTCAGTAAAGAAGGTATCTTCACGTTGTTTGTTCTCATCATTTAAGTTTAGTAATGCATCACAAAGTAGCTGTTTATAAGATGGGTTAACCATATATAGTTTAGTAAGGGGAGCAGATGTTAAGTCAAACAACAACTGTTTAAAAAATGTTCTCAACATATTTTTCACAATTTTAAACATTGCAGACTGATCATTCATTTTTATTTGTGATTCAATATATGTAAAAAAAATACATAAGAGGTTGTTTATATTTGCTTCAGTTTGAAGAGCTGTAGGTTTTGGCTGATCATATGTTACATTTTTCATTTTAGCACATTGTCCTTTTCTTAATATGCCAGTGTTCATGTCTTCGAAATCTTTCTCATGTTTATCACTTTTTAAAGCATCTTTAAAAAAATCTTCTTGGTACAAAACAGTGCCTATTGATTCTCCTTTTCCAAGTGATTTCTGGTTAGATGGAACAGTGTCCCAGTCATCACTCTCTTCATCAGGGTATATTACCATTCCAGGAACATTCACTTTCTCAATTATTAAACTACTTGTTTTAAGGTGTCTGTCAGTAGACTCTACATGGGTTTTACTAATTGGTTGAATATGAGAATGATCTTTCAACCCATTCTCTGAGTTTGCATCCTTATAGTTCATAATATCAGCAATGCTGTCAAACTTCTGCTTTTCAGAAATCATTCTACACAAAGCATTTTTAACAGCAGAATAAAAATTTAAATTTTCATCAAATGCCAAATTTAGTTTACTTATTTTTCTTATTTTTTGATCAAGTTCACTAACAATAAAATTAATAATAGCTCTGATAAAGGCTTCAATACATGAGTACATTTCTGAATCGGAATAGCTTGCCTTCAAAGCGGTTTTACGTATTTCTTCACTCAGATAACATACAGGCAGATATTCATCCCCAGATTTCAAACTTTCAGACAATTCAGAAAATGTGTTGTCACTAACTGCAAAAACTTTCTGTTTTGATGAAAGAATAAACATTTTTGTATCATCTGCTTTTTCCATTTTAAAAAAATGTTTTTGCATCTGTCTAGCAAATCTTTTTAAATTAAGTAGTATAAGCTGAAAGATGTCATCACTTACCATCCAAACAAATTCCATAGATAATTCTATACTATCTTTGTATAATGATATTTCTTTTGCAATGAACTCTAATTTTTCTAGTACTAATTCAATAATATCATTAGTAGCAGATATAGACTCCAGCTTTAATATTAAATATTCAGTGGCTGGTTTTTCAGTTAAATCATGCATTATTTCATGTGTCCTTAATTTTGTACCACCATCAGCCATAGAACAGAATATTTCAAATGTAATTGTATCAAGGACAGTTTCTATCACCTTTGTAACCTCACCTCTTAAATAAAAGCTTAAGTCCTGAAACACCATTTTATTCTGGTTACTAAATATTTCTGTAAGTTTAGATTGAGCGGATACAAAATGGTCTGTTTCTTTTGGAGGTTGTACTAAAGCATATGAAGACCTTTTTTTCATTAAACTCTCCCTTGTAGTTTTTTCATTCACATATTTACCTAATGGAAATTCTGCCTCAAGATCAACAACACATATTAGTTGTGTTTTTGGTAGGTCAATTTGAAGCTCTATAGCATCAACACATTTTGTTGTGTGAATATCTTGTGGAAAGTCAAGAGCAGTTGCAATTTTTTGTGGAACAATATATGGTTGAAGTTTACCAGCATCTACCTTTCTTGTAGAGCAAATATCTGATTTAAAATTAACAACATCTATTAATTTAGAGTGGGCAAAATCTGATTTAAGTTCAATAGCGTCATCAAATTTAGATAAAAGAATATCTGTTGAATTAATCTCAACTAGATCTACTTCTACACATTTTGCAGTATCTGGTTTAGGTTTAACTGAACAAGAATGGGCAACATCATCTACAAATTCCACAGGAGACAATTCTGAACGAAGCTCAACTTCATCTGGAAACTGTTCATTGTGATGGTCTGATTTAAGTATATTAGTATCCTCTAGGTTTGTTGAACAAATATCAGGATGAAGATCAAATGTGTATTCAATATCTTGTTGATGCTCAACATCTTCACATTCTATTGGCTGCACATTTATTTGATGTTCAATAGTATTTTTAAATTCTGTTGCATGTGTATCTGGTTGAGGTTTAGCAGCATATTTTACTTTTCTTGTAAGGATATTGTGTTGAACATCAGTGGCATCTATACAAATGTCTGGTTGAAGACCTACAACATCTCCAACTTCTGGTGTAGAAATTTCTTGTTGAAGATCAGCAGTATATTCCACTTTTGTAGCTGTGATATCATGTTGAACATCAACAGTGGGTGGAGCTAGAATATCTGATTGACTCTCAAAAGTAAAATCTACTTTGGGAAACATCCCAGTGCAAGCATACGTTTGAAGCTCAATAGTGTCAGCAAATTTTCCTGGAGAAATATCTGACAACAGTGCAATAGTATCTATTTTTTTCTTGGTTTGTATAGCAGATTGAAGCTCAGTTGCATCTTCAGGAAGAACATCTGACAGAGGCTCAACAAATTCTGACTGGGAAATTATCCTTGCTTTTGAATGTGAAACCAAAGGGAAATTGTCTTTTAGAAGACCAACAGCATCTGCAGAAATATCTGATTGTAGTTTAATAGTACCTAATATTTCTTTGGCGTGAATATCAGAATGAATTTTATAAGCATTAACATGTTTTTCTGGAAATGTATCTGATGGCAGTGCAATAAGATTTATTTTTTTCTTGGTCTCTATATCAAATGCACTCTTTTCAGCATATGCATAATTTTTAGAATTATCATCAGCCTGTAATTCAAAAGAGCCTGATGGGGCAATTAGCATTGATTTAGAATGTAAAATCAAAGGGACATCATGCTTAAGCTCAACTTCTGCAAACTTTCCTGGAGACATTTTGGATGGAAAGGTAATAGCATCTATTGTTTCTTTGGCTTGTTCATCAGATTGATGCTCATCAGCATCTGTACGTTTTTTTGAAGAAACATCTGGTAGTAGTGTAATGGCATTTACTTTTTCCTCATTGGTTTGTGCATCAGATTGCATTTCAACAGAATCTGCAAGTTTTCCTGCATAAATATCTGAGTGTACTTCAACAGAAGTTTGTGTATCAGATGGAAACTCAATAGTATCAGTATATTTTTCAGCAAGCATATCTGACTGACGCTCAATAACACCAGATGTTACAGTTAGATCATCCACATTTGTTTTGCTTGTTGCAAAACTGGTTTCAGTTACTTTTCTTGTTTGTAAATCCCCCTTTTCATCAGCATCTGTCAAATGTTTAAATTCTTCTGTCCCTCTATTACAAACAATATGTTGTTTACCAGATGAAGGCAACATTTCTTTTACTTCATTAGCCTCTTTAGCTAGAGAAGTATCATATATCAAAGAAGTATCTACTCCTCTTTTTTCCTCATACATTGCTAGTGCAGGGCATACAAATGTTATTAACGTGTGCACTACCCATGCCAGAACATTGTTGGAAATAATTTTCAGTTCTTCGAAGGAAACCTAAATGTAGAGCAAAAAAAACAAAAAAACATTTTCTTAGCATTGTTATTTTTTTATTTGTTGGAGAATAAACTGTGCTGATATAAGTGAGAATGTTAACAGTTATGTCTAATATGGAAGCAGTACATAAACTGTGATCAGATAATACCACTCAATTAATTTGTGTCTATAATTATATGGTTGTTATTTAATAGCTTTATTAAAAATATTTGAAGCAAAATTACATTTATGTGCAGTTACTCTTTCTACTGTGAAGTTAATTTGCCAAAATACCTGCAGAATGTTGAAGAGCACTCAGTATTACAATATGCAAAGTATTTTTATAGAAGAAAATAGCACCAACATTGTGTAGTATGTTTAAGAATGTTTTTTATCTTAAGCCCTTAAGTACCTCCAACAGGACTAATTAAAGGGATTGCCTTACACACTGTGAGTTAAGATCACCCTGAATAGTAATAGTTTGGTCTATCAGGGGTAATTGAGTTGAAAAATCTGAGTCTAAATTTATTAAACATCACTGAACTGTGAGATACCACAGCTCTGAGGAAGTCTCAACATAAAGCAAAAATAAACAGAGATGTTATACTTCTTCCTAAAGAGAGGGACATATGTAATAAAGTAATAGAATGATACACTGATAAACAATAATTACCAAGATCAAATGTAATAATGAGGATTGATATAAAAACTACACAATATAGTTCTGTTAATACAAAACTATTGTGTGAACAGAACATCCAAAATTTAGGTTAAAAGAAAAGAAAACAATATTCTTACTGGTAATTTGTATATGTAAAGAAGATGCTGACTGAACAAAAATAGGGGTGATTACTAGTGTACAGGGATGCCAGTTTAAGGTTTGCAAAGAATAATAACATTGTGGGTTAGGTGGTAGGGCTTCCCCTTGCTTGAGGTTTCATTTGGATGAGGGTTTAAAATACAGTGGTCCCTATGGGTGGGTAAGTGTTATGTTAAGGAAGTCCCTTTGAGTGGCAGGGTGATTACAAAGGTTTCCCGTTTATGTCTGGTATATTTAGATTGAGACGGGTCCAAACGTGTGTGTGTGTGTGTGTGTGTGTGTAAGGGCTCCTGGAGGTTAGGTATTTGCTTTTGTAAGGTTGAAAGTCAGAGGAACATTGGGGACTATTTGCTTTGGGATTCAGGCTAATAACAGGTAAATGCGGTTAGGGAATGTTGGCAATTTATCAATTATTTAATGTTAAGGGTGTTCCAGTGATGCTGGTAGTTTAGGTGGATCATTAATTTAAGTAGTATTGCAGTAGGGTAAGCTGTCAGTTCAGAGCATAGATTTGGGGCCTTGCAGCCAGTCTAGTAATGTGGTGATGAGGTTCTAGTAGTTAAGGGAGTTTATGGAGTTTGTAGTGGTGAATGCTGTTGCTATAGAGGTTAAATAGTGGTGTAAAACAGAGCAAAAAACCCAAAATTTATGCTTACCTGATAAATTTCTTTCTTTCTAGATATGGAGAGTCCACAACGTCATTCAATTACTGGTGGGAATATCACTCCTGGCCAGCAGGAGGAGGCAAAGTGCACCACAGCCAAGCTGTTAAGTGTCACTCCTCTACCCATAATCCCCAGTCAATGAATAACACCAAGGTGTAGAGGTGATTGAGGGGTAGTCAAAAATAACTGACTTAATAAAGGGTGGGGTTGTGGACTCTACATATCCAGAAAGAAACAAATTGATCAGGTAAGCATACATTTTGTTTTCTTTCCTAAGTCCACAACGTCATTCAATTACTAGTTGGAACCAATACCCAAGCTAGAAGACATAGAATGAACAGGGTGGGAGAACAAGACAGGCAGACCTAAACAAAAGGCACCATCGCTTGAAGAACCTTTCTCCCAAAAGAGGCCTCAGCCAAGGCAAAAGTATAAAATTTGGAAAATTTGGAAAAAGGATGCAGAGAGGATCAAGTTGCAGCTTTGCAAATCTGTTCCACAGAAGCTTACTTTTTGAAAGCCCAAGAAGAGGAGACAGCCCTAGTGGAATGACCTGTAATCTCTCAGGAGGCTGCTGTCCAGCAGTCTCATAAGCAAAACGAATCATGCTTCTCAACCAGAGGGAAAGAGCAGTAGAAGTAGCCTTCTGACTCTTATGCTTTCCTGAGAAACAAACAAACAGGGCAGAAGACTGGCGAAAATCCTTAATTGCCTGTAGGTATAATTTTAGAGCATGCACAACATCCAAGTTGTACACCAGACGTTCTTTATGAGAAGAAGGATTGGGAAAGAGAAAAGGAAAAATTTCCTGATTAATATTTCTATCCGAAACCACTTTAGGAAGAAACCCCAATTTAGTACGAAGAACCGCCTTATCCGCATGAAAGATAAGGTAAGGCGAATCACACTGCAAAGCCAAGAGTTCCTAAACTTTTAGAGCAGAAAAGATAGCAATAAGAAACAAAACCTTCCAAGATAGCAACTTAATATCTATGGAATGTATTGGCTCAAACGGAGCAAGCTGCAAAACTTTAAGAACAAAATATGTGGCTAGATTACAAGTTTTGTGTTATGAGTGAAAAAGCCTCATAACGCTGCTTTTTCACTACCGCTGGCATCACGAGTCTTGCAGGTACAGCTGTACCGCACACATTTTTGGCCTTAACGCAACGTAACTACCGCACCTTCCAAAAAGTCCTTTTTCAATGGGACTTCCATATCACTGGTATTATGAGTTTTGCCTGGGAGAACAAAAAGTGAGTGGTACACCCTATACCGTCAAGATTCGTACTGCCATCTAAAGTCAGTAGTTATGAGTTTTACATTACAAATCTGTAGCATAAAACTCTAACACCCATAAACTACCTATTAACCCCTAAACTGAGGCCCTCCCACATCGCCGCCACTAAAATAAAATGAATAACCCCTAATCTGCTGCTCCGGACATCGCCGCCACTATAATAAACATATTAACCCCTAAACCGCCGCACTCCCGCATCGCAAACACTAGTTAAATATTAGTAACCCCTAATCTGCCACCCTCAATGTCACCACCGCCACTATACTAAAGTTATTAACCCCTAAACCTAAAACTAACCCTAAGTCTAACCCTAACCCTAACACCCCTAACTTAAATATAATTAAAATAAATCTAAAAATAATTACTATCATTAACTAAATAATACATTAACTAAATACTTACCTGTAAAATAAACCCTAAACTAGCTACAATATAACTAATAGTTACATTGTAGCTAGCTTAGGTTTTATTTTTATTTCACAGGCAAGCTTGTATTTATTTTAACTAGGCAGACTAGTTAGTAATAGTTATTAACTATTTACTAGCTACCTAGTTAACATAAATATAAATTTGCCTGTAAAATAAACCCCAAAGAAATCAGCTCTTTTACCTGTAAAAAAAAATACAAACAACCCCCCAACAGTAAAACCCACCACCCACACAACCAAACCCCCCAAAAAAATCCTATCTAAAAAACCTAAGCTCCCCATTGCCCTGAAAAGTACAATTGGATGGGCATTGCCCTTAAAAGGGCATTTAGCTCTTTTCCATTGCCCAAACCCTAAGCTAAAAATAAAACCCACCCAATAAACCCTTAAAAAACCTAACACTAACCCCCGAAGATCCACTTACAGTTTTTGAAGACCGGACACCCATCCTCATCAAGCCGGGAGAAGTCTTCATCCAAGCGGGCAGAAGTCCTCAATGAAGCCGGGAGAAGTCTTTATCCAAGCGGCAAGAAGTGGCCCTCCAGGTGGGCAGAAGTCTTCATCCAGACGGCATCTTCTATCTTCATCCTTCCGACGTGGATCCGCTCCATCTTAAAGATATCCAGCATGGAGCATCCTCTTCTGTTGACAGCTGTTGATAGAATTCTATCAGCCAATCGGAATTCAAGGGAATTCAAGGGACTCCATCTTGGATGACGTCCCTTAAAGGAACCTTCATTCTTCAGTAGCCGTCGACAGAAGAGGATGCTCCGCGCTTGATGTCTTGAAGATGGAGCCGCTCCGCGTTGGAAGGATGAAGATATAAGATGCCATCTGGATGAAGACTTCTGCCCACCTGGAGGACCACTTCTTGCCGCTTGGATGAAGACTTCTCCCGGCTTTGTTGAGTACTGCTGTCTGCTTGGATGAAGACTTCTCCCGGCTTGATGAGGATGGAGATCCGGTCCTCAAAAACTGTAAGTGGATCTTCGGGGGTTAGTGTTAGGTTTTTTTAAAGGTTTATTGGGTGGGTTTTATTTTTATCTTAGGGTTTGGGCAATGGAAAAGAGCTAAATGCCTTTTTAAGGGCATTGCCCATTTAAATGCCCGTTTCAGGGCAATGGGGAGCTTAGGTTTTTTAGATAGTATTTTATTTGGTTGTGTGGGTGGTGGGTTTTACTGTTGGGGGGTTGTTTGTATTTTTTTTTTACAGGTAAAAGAGCTGATTTCTTTGGGTCAATGCCCCACAAAAGGCCCTTTTAAGGGCTATTGGCAGTTAAGTTTAGGCTAGGGTTTTTTTTATTTTGGGGGGGGGGGCTTTTTTATTTTGATAGGGCTATTAGTTTAGGTGTAATTAGTTTAAATATTTGATAATTTCTCTTTTATTTTGTGTAACTTAGTGTTTATTTTTTTTGTAATTTAGTTAATTGTTTTTAATTAAAGTAATTGATTTAATTGTAGTGTAATGTTAGGTGTTAGTGTAAGACAGGTTAGGTTTTATTTTACAGGTAAATCTGTATTTATTTTAAATAGGTAGCTAGTAAATAGTTAATACCTATTTACTAACTAGTCTAGCTAGTTAAAATAAATACAAACTTACCTGTGAAATAAAAATAAAACCTAAGCTAGCTACAATGTAACTATTAGTTATATTGTAGCTAGTTTAGGATTTATTTTACAGGTAAGTATTTAGTTTTACATAGGTATTATTTAGTTAATGATAGTAATTTTTATTTAGATTTATTTTAAATATATATTAAAGTTAGTGGGTGTTAGGGTTAGACTTAGGGTTAGGTTTAGGGGTTAATAACTTTATTATAGTGGGGGCAACATTGGGGGCGGCAGATTAGGGGTTAATAAGTGTAGGTAGGTAGCTACGACATTGGGGGCGGCAGATTAGGGGTTAATAAGTATAGGTAGGTAGCGACAACATTGGGGCAGCAGATTAGGGGTTAATACGTGTAGGTAGGTGGCGGCAATGTCGGGAGCTTCAGATTAGGGGTTAATAAGTGTAATTAATGTGCTGGCGATGTCGGGGGCGGCAGATTAGGAGTGTTTAGACTCGGGGTTTATGTTAGGGTGTTAGGTGTAAACATAACTTTTCTTTCCCCATAGGAATCAATGGGGCTGCGTTACGGAGCTTTACGCTCCTTTATTGCAGGTGTTAAGCTTCTTTTTAGCCGGCTCTCCCTATTGATGTCTATGGGGAAATCGTGCACGAGCACGTAAAACCAGCTCAAAGCAGCGCTGGTATTTGTGTGCGGTATGGAGCTCAATGCTGCCATATTGCCTGCTAACTCTGAGTTTTTGCAAACCTGTAATAGCAGCACTATAGGGAGGTGAGTGGTGGAAATAACTTGTAAATTATTACCAAGCCGCTCATAACGCAAAACTCGTAATCTGGCCGTAAGGCTCCAAGGAGGAGCAACAGGTTTACACACAGGCAAATCCGCCAGATGTTTGTGTAATAAAATAGATAATGCAGAAATCTGACCTTTTAGAGAACTGACTGACAACCCTTTCTCCAGACATTTCTGGAGAATATAGAAAATTCTAGGAACCCTGACCCTACTTCAAGAATAGCCCTTAGATTCACACCCATAAAGGTATTTATGCCATACCTTATGGTAAATTTTTTGAGTAACGGGCTTGCGAACCTGGATCATGGTCTCAATGACCAACTCAGAAAATCCACGCTTAGACAGAAATAAGAGTTCTATCTCCAAGCAGTCAGCTTCAGAGAAACGAGATTTGGATGGAGGAATGGACCCTGAGTTAGAAGGTCCTTCCTCAAAGGCTGCATTCCAGATACTGCGAGGCCATGCAGGATCTATTAGAATTACCAATGCTCTCTCTTGTTTGATACGAACAAAAACTTGTGGAAGGAGTGCAAACAGAGGAAACAGGTATGCTAGACCGAAATCCTAAGGAACCACCAGAGCATCTATCAGAGCGGCCTGAGGATCTCTTGACCTTTAACCATACCTTGGAAGCTTGGCATTCTGCAAGATCCTACTCCGGCACCACCCATTTGAGAGTTAACCTGGAGAACACCTCCGAATGGAGAGCCTACTCCTGGGACGAAATGTCTGTCTGCTCAGGAAACCTGCTTCCCAGTTGTCCACTCCAGGAATATGGATGGCAGATAGAAAACAATTGTAAGCTTCCGCCCATTGAATAATCTGTGCCACCTCCTTCATGGATAAGGAACTCCGAGTTCCTCCCTGGTGGTTGATGTTAGCCACTAAGGTGATGTGTCCGACTGAAGCCTGATAAACTGGGCTAAAGACAATTGAGGCCAAGCCATCAGAGCATTGTAAATCCCTCTCAACTCCAAGATGTTTATGGGGAGAGCAGATGCCTCCAAAGTCCATAGTCCCTGCACCTTTAACAAGTCCCAGACTGCTCCCCAGCCTAGCAGGCTGGTGTCTGTGGTTGCAATCACCCAGGAAGGTCTCAGGAAGCATGCACCCTGAGACAGATGGTCCAAAGAAAGCCACCACGGGAGAGAGTCTCTTGTCGACTGGTCTAGATCTATCCTCTGAGACAGATCTGAATGTTCTCTGTTCCATTGTCTGAGCATGCATAATTGCAGAGCTCTCAAATGGAATCGAGCAAAGGGAATGATGTTCATGGAAGCGACCATCAGACCAATTACCTCCATACATTGAGCCACTGATGGTCGAACAGTAGACTGAGGAGAGAATTTTGGATTTTCTGACCTCCATCAGAAAAAATTTAATAGATAGGGAATCTATTATGGTCCCTAAGAAAACCACCCTTGTAGCTGGAACAAGGGAACTCTTTTCCAGATTAACTTTCCAACCGTGGGAACGTAGAAAAGACAACAAGATCTCTGTATGAGAGTTTGCTTGTTGAAAAGATGGCGCCTGAACCAATATGTTATCCAGGTATGGTGTCACTGCAAATCTCTGAGACCTGATCACTGCCAAGAGAGCCCCCAGAACCTTTGAGAAAATTCTGGGAGCTGTGGCAAGGACAAACGGAAGAGCCAAAAACTGAAAGTGTTTGTCTAGTAAAGTGAATCTCAGTAATTTGTGATGATCCTTGTGGATGGGAACATGAAGATAAGTGTCCTTCAGGTCTATGGTCGTCATGAACTGACCCTCTTAGAACAAAGGAATAATGGAATGAATGGTTTCCATTTTGAAGGACGGTACCCTGAGAAACTTGTATAGGCACATTAGTTCTAAAATGGGTTCAAAAGTTCCCTCCTTTTTGGAACCACACACAGATTTGAATAGAATCCTATACCCTGTTCCCTTACTGGAACTGGAACAATCACTCCCTTACTGGAACTGAAACAATCACTCCCTTACTGGAACTGGAACAATCACTCCCTTCAGGTTCGCTGGAAACAGTAGTTCTGAAGCTGCTCCATAACTTGTCCGCTGCCTCTGAGGCTGCGAACATTAATCTGCCCGATCCTATAAAAGCGGCCGATTGGCTGTGAATCTGCAGGGGGCGGCATTGCACAAGCAGTTCACAAGAACTGCTTGTGTAATGATAAATGCTGACAGCGTATGCTGTCGGCATTTATCGATGTGCGTTGGACATTATACAATACATTGTATCATGTCCGTCCGCACTCTAGTAAATCGGCCCCTAAGTGTCTAACTGACCTAACTGACCCTTTCCCCTTACCTGCTTGAGAAAATGGCTACCACACTGCAGACCAATTAAAATTCAAATTTAACAGGTACATATAAAATTATATGTCATTTTTAAGTATTTATTCCTTTCTACAAGTGCCAAAAGTGCCTAAAACCATTTGTAGTGTTAAATGGTGCATGTGACTATGTCCCAAGGCTATGTGAAACATGTGTACATGATCATGCTAATAGCCTGCCGGCTATAAAGGTGCATTGTACTTACCCATCAGTACCTTCGTCTACCATACTTGCCTTAGCTGCAGAACGCTACTTCCAGTACATAGCCTATCCGAGGAAGTGCAAGAAAAGTGCCAATGATCTGTAAGGAGCAGCACACTATTAACCAGAGGATTATTGGGCATGTGCATTTTTTACTTGGGAGGCTGGTGGCATCTCCATACTAGGAAAATATTTTCATTTCCTGGCTCAACTCCAGTACACTCCTTTGCCATAATTGTAGGTTGTGAGGAGGCTTTCAGATTGGTTAGAGAACCCCTTTCACCATCTCTCCTTGCTGGAGGCAAACAATTGACTGAGGTATATTGGGTAAGTGTGAGGGATTAAAAGGTCTGTTATGTTAGGTGTTTATGCCTCCTTCTATTAGACTGGACTTTAATCCCACATGTGATGGCTCATGAACTCTCACCAAGTATGAAGGTTACAAAGATTATCTCTAAGGAATCAAGAACAAAAAGATAACATTTTTAATTTTTTAAACAAATAATTTACTATGCCATGTGTGGTTTATAATAATTATAAGGCAAATTGAGATTATAAAATGCTAATTAAACACAAGTTATCTCGTTAATGCCTTGAAATGTAATTTGCAGTTCACCTCAAACTGTCAAAGAAAATAACTTTATAAATGTATAAACAGGAACCAAAGCACTCAAAGGGCTCCTCTTTAATTGAACATATCCTTTTTGCATTTTTACAATTAAAGGGACAGTAACGTCAAAATTTAACTTTCATGATTCAGATAGAGCATGGCATTTTAAACAACGTTTCAATTTATTTCTATTATCAATTTTGCTTGGTTCTACTGGTATTATTATCAGGAGCATGCACGTGTCCTTAGCCATCAGGAAAGTATTAGATAAAATGCTTAAAACAATGTTATACATAGTTGCAAACTCTGCTGTCAGAGTGTCTGTAGCATTATATTGCAGCTGTGTTTGAAACTACGTATAATATTGCTATAAACGTTACACACACCAGATGGCTAAAGACACATGCACACCTTGACCTCACCTATGATTAATCTTTAACAAAGGATACCAAGAGAACTAAGCAAAATTGGTAATAGAGGTAAATTGGTAATAGAGCTTAAAATGTCATGCTCTATCCAATCTATATATGGTTTAATTTTTACTTTACTGTCCCTTTAATGCTGAAGCAACATATACATCTGTATAGTAAAATATCTGTAAAACTACAAAAATAAACAAGAACTGCTGTTGCAATGATAAATGCAGACAGCGCATGATGTCGGCATTTATTTATGGGCAGCGATGTGCAGTGGACTTGATACGCTACTTTGTATCATGTCCACTCGCACATTGTTAAATATGCACCTATTAGTATACTACATGTTAAAAATTGACTGGTAGACTACAGGGAATTTCCAGTTCTGTAAATAATTTTTTAATTATATGTATAAAAAAAACATACATTAATGCCTCACTTTGTACTCGAATAAACTAATTTTTATAGTTAATAATATGTCTAATGAATCATAAACTTATATGATTTAGTTTTACAGATATGTGTTATGTACCGTATATTCAAATTATCTTGTACAGTATTGTTTCCTTGTGAACATAGTAAATATGTGAGGAAAAGCTGTCACTTGAAATATACCTCAATAAAAAATCTTTTAAAAAAAATAATCAATCAGAAGCTTTTAATAAGCCAAAATTTTATTTCTTCAAATGCCTGTCTGTTTATGTGCAATTCATTGTAGAAAAAGGTTCTTAAAGGGATATGAAACAAGTTTTTTTTAACAATAGTCAGGTCATTTAGCTCTTACGGAACATGACAGACTGATATTTTTGAAGTTTAAATCTCTAATAACTGACTATTAAACAAGTGTCTTGCATAACTCTTTAGCTTTACCATTAGACTACCTTGCTACTTGACATTTTCTGTGGCAGTTTTCTTGTGATTGGAAGAAAAGTATTAGATACACATTTCTTAGACATCTGAAGAACATTCCCCTTCATTCTTCCATGAAGATTTGTTTATGTTTAAACCATTGACATAACATCACATACATGATATATTTTGGTTCTGCTAATTCTCTAAATCTTCATGTGAAAAAAATAGTAAGTGCACAGTAACGTTAATTAAAAATACTTTTAGGGGCCATACAAGCCAAAAATGTAACAAACATTCTGCTCTAATCAATTCCCTGTAAATCTATATATATTATGGAAAATATAAACAAAATGATACTGCTTTTTAAAACAGGTACAGTCTATCTTCATGCCTAAAACTCCTTCAGATGTTTGAGCTGTAGGACTGGCTAACCATTTACATTAACAGTAAATGATAAGTTTTGAAAAGCAGAAGTTTTTTTAAACTAAAATATATGAAAAATAGTTCAACTGACATACTTTACAATGTACCCTTTCATAGGAATTAGCAATTACTGTTTTAAATCTCATACCAGTTCTCAGTAAAAAAATAAATACATTTGCATTAGAGAGTTAGAAATACACACACTCTTACTTCTGAATAATGGTCACCTTCAATGGTTCCAGGAGTATTTGCAACTTTCAATGAAGGCTTCTTTAGAACAGAGGGCAATATCTTGGGTGGTCCTATAACAATTGCAGAATAGATAAAAGTATTGGTCACTTTGTATATGGTTTAAATTAACTATTTATATATTATAATATAATATATAATATATATTATATATTATACTATTTATATATTATAATATAATATATAATATATATTATTATTTTTGGTTAACCAGTTCACCCCTTGGTTCCCAGAAAGGACTGACATGCATTGAAATTACCTAGAATTCCAGATTCATTTTAAAATAGCCTAAATATATGTGTGCAACCATAATGTCCCCCTGTAAAAGTCTTCATATAGATGTCAAGACAGCTTTAGATTCTGCAATTAAAGATTCAAATCATTTGCTAAAACTTAATTCTACAATATGATCTCTGTTGCTGTGTGGAAGGCTACATATGTATTGTCCTGGATATTTGTATGGATATTTGTAAGATAATATGTGTTCCCTTCCATATGAAGAAAGCTTGAAGACTTGATAACCCCAAAATAAGGTGGATGGAATACATTTTTTTCTTCAGTAGAAAAAAATACACCCAATCATTATCCTCTCAGGTTGGATGATCTTAAACAATTTGTTAAGAATTCAATGACAGGATGTTCTAAAGGCACAATTTTGTAAGTACTCTTTACCTCGACAGTTGTGCGTGACTGCACTAATGCCAATACCCAAATGTTCCCCAGACAATTTATCCTCTTCTCCAGATGGGCTAATGGACTCCTGTTTCTATGGATCCCACATTCTCTTCCTCTTATAGCGCGTTCGGCTCTTGTCTAGGTGAACTAATTGTTTCTGTGCTTTCCTTCAACTATTGCATGGACAGTCCTTCTCCAGTCGTGCTAAGGCAGACTCCTGCAGTTATGGATCCTGAGCTTTCTCTCACCTATAGCGCAGTTGGCTCTTCTCCAGGTGCACTAATGGTATCTGTACTTTCCTTCAGCTATAGCACGGTTAGCTCTGCTCCACGGGCGCTAATCGACCCTCCTGCTGTTATGGATCCTTTGCTTTCTCCCACTTATAGCGCAGTTAGCTCTTCTCCAAGTGCACTAACGGTATCTGTGGAATCTATACTTTCCCTCAGCTATAGCACGGTTGCCTCTTCTCAAGGCGTCCTATTCATCACTCACACGCTTGAGTAAACTATGCATTATATGTGCTTTGCTGAATGTTCCTATGACATCACAAATTGGCCTATATATTCCTGTGGGGACTCTCAAAAAGTGCTTGGTTATTCTAGTGACAAGTCGCTAGTTTCCCGGGTTTCCAGTACCCTTTGTGGTATTCCTTGTTTTCCTGTTTTCCTTACCTGTCATATTCTGCTACGTAAAGAACATTGGAATGTGAAATATTACTATTTCATGTCGGATTAGCACACTTGAGAAAATGCGGTCAAGTTTGTGTGAGTAATGGTGTTAGTTTTTCCTTCCACTTTTTGCACTCCATTGAAGTCTACAAGATCACGATATTCCAAGTTCGTATTCCTGTGTGCGCTGGGCTAGTGCTCATGCGAAAATGTTTTACTTTTGACTTGTAATACATGCTCCCCGACAAGCGTGGAAAACTTACTTCTAGCGGAGTTAGCATGCAAGCTGGGGAAATAAATAGTGCTCCACTCATCATCTACCCCTATTTAAGTGAAGAAAAAAAGGTAACCATATCTCACAATATTCAAAAGGTGAATAAAAATGGAAAAGAAGCACCTATAGCAGCACTCGCTTATAGAGAGTATGGGGAGGTAGGGACCCCTATCATTAAAATATAACTTTTAATAACGATCAAAAAATATAAAAATTTGTAGGAGACGGATAACACAAACAACATATAGTGTTAAAAACGGCACAGATGGATACCTACAAACAACAACCCAAAGAGTGATGATATCACTGGTAGTTAAATACTGGAATGAGTATAGGGCCCCCAAATATTATATATGTGCATATATTAGTCTATTAAGAGGACACTGTCCAAACATGGGAAAGGGGTAAATACCCCAATAGGGGGTGCCAATATATAGACCCTGAGTTATTGACCTAATCCGAATGTGGAACAATTTTCAAACAAACGGAAATGTAAAACTGTATGAACAATTCAACCACTAACATAGAGGGGACACAGTCCTAATTACATATAAAGCAAACAGGACAGAGAAATATACACAGAGACAAACCCAGTATAGTTGGCCTAATTCGAGTGTGGCACAAATTTCACACACACCGACAATACTAATATAACACTAAATAATATTTAAGGGAAAAGCCCAAAGCAAGTAGTAACAAGTGATAAGTATTATAATTAGGCTAAGTTAACAGATCTATGTGGAACATATTTCACACATAGGATGTGTGTATTAAAGACAGCGGTCGCCTAATGTACATTTCGACGTAGCTTTTTCAAAGGCGAACAGGATGTAGGGTTACCTACCTTTATATAGCATATAGTGGTCAATCAGAATGGGGTATTGTGTACACACCCCTATCTTAGCCTATCCGATAAAGTGATGAACCAATTGGTCCATCCAGTCACGTGAACACGTCACTTGATTACAGAGGATGACATCAGTGAGGGGGCATTTATAATGCACAAATCACAGGACATGGGTGTGTTAGATTACACAGTAAACATTGTCAGATCTTATTGCGAAATAAATCCCATATTTGGTTATCACATAATAAACCACATAATCCCATTACATGTCATTGATGTTAGTAGCAGTCACACATGTGTGGCTATGGCAAACACCTTATAGCAGTTTTGAACAAATAACACTGGTGTGAAAGTTATTCATATAATATAATATATGAAACCATACAGCATAGATTGCTGCAAATGTTAGGCAGGTATTATGACTGTAATCAACATACATTAAAAGTACATAAGTATTTATCTGTACATGGGAACATAATGTTATTTAACCAGTGTTTATATATGCATTTAATCAGACATATTAAAAAGTAGCACAAGATATTGTTGGAGCCAAATATTGTATAGGGTCTATGATGTTAGTGATATCTGCAAATTATACATACGCCCAACAGTGTGGTAGTTAAGTGTATGTATATCTCAGCGCCAACTATACCTTGTGTGCCCGGATGATGGTGGTACCTAGCTGCCACCTAGATATAATCAAATAAGAATAGTGTATCCAGGCGCCAACAAATGGAGGCTAAGGTTAAGGTTTGTCAATATTTATTCAAGATAATTCTTCTCTTTTCTACAGTTTAGTAGTTAAACACTTGTTAAGACAATTTAAAACAATTTAAAACAATAATATGGTGATTAAAATCTATCAGAGACGCATGGATCCACGCTAAAAAATTGAATTAAAAAACCGAATTAAAAAACAATAATCCATAATCTTAAACTTTAAGCAGGGTATAAATTTTAACAATTAGGTGTGATGGTGTGTATGAGCTTCTGCTCTACACTGTGATTGTGATACGAAATCAATTGGTGAACATTTTGTATTAAAAGACAATAGCAAAAAATAATAACAAAAAATCAAATAACAAAACGTTAATCCTGTGAAAAAAACAATCTGCAAACAGTTCTGTGAGCAAAAAATAGTCCTGTGAACAAAAAATAATAATAGTAGTATATAGGCAGTCCTGTGAGCAAAAAGAATAATAATAATCCTGTGCAGTTTATAAAAAATGGAAATCAATTCAGTTGAAAACAGTTGAAAACAAAAACTCGCTCCTGTGCGAGAGAAAAAAAACACTTCTGTGTGGAAAATATCCAAAAAATGTGATGTGTGTATCAAAAGAAAAATGTTGGAAAAACGATGCGAGGAATGAAATGATAAAAGACAGTGCTCTGTGGAGACTGAGCTCCAAGTTCAAAGTTAGAACAATGTGAAAACAATTTGCTAGAAGTAACAGACAAATATGCCGATCGATAAAAACCTGTGGGGAAAAAAATAGATACAATGTGTAGATAATATTTCAATCGTACCCTCCTAGTGGAATATAGCTTACCAGGTCTACGCGTTTCGGCCTTATCTAGGCCTTTATCAAGACTAATGGTAAGCTGGTTGTTTGGGCCTTATATAGAGAACTCTAATCCGTGACCGGAAGTGCCAATTATCTGTGACTTCCGGTTACTCGTTGTGATAGTTGTCTCTATATATATATATACTTATTTTATATAAGTGATATTTTATATATCTAGTGGTATATCATCTTATATAATGCCACAAGGGGTTTGTTTGGGGCACCTTTGGGGTGTTTTATTCTTTCTTAACCTCCGTTTGTTTGATTACGTCACTTCCGGTTGGAGATAACTGGCCAAATCGTGCCTAAATTTCACTGTTAGAGACCAAAATTCTGGTCAAACCTTTATTATTATTTGTAATTATTTTGTTATATAATCATGATTGATCAGGATCCATTTAATTCGATCTCTTATATCTATTAGTTTTAGTTCCGATTTCCGGAAGACCCCATTGGATGTGACGTCACCACTGGTATACATTGATGATTGGTTTAACTAGTGTGGCCCTATCAGCAAAGAGTGTAGTTTGTGTAAGATGAGGGGAAGTTCAAATGGTATCTCTAATTCTGCCTATTGGGAATAGATACTTGCTGACATTATTCCTAACAAATTACGAAAACTGGCGGAGATTGAAATTCTAAAATTGTATAAGTTACGAAAGTTAATAGAGCACTTTTTCCATTTTCGTATACGTTTCTCATAAATTTCAGAGTGGGGTTAGATATTATCAGTATTACCTTGTATTCATCAAATAAAGACCTTATATAATTTGCCTATGTCTGCATAATATTTTCTTTCTATTGTGTATGTGAAATTTCTCCTATAGTGAATCGTTAGTTAATTTAACAATATAGTCTATATTGATGTGTTCCTTTATGTTGTATATGTAAACATTTATCCATAGCTAATTGCTGTTATAATAGTTTTAATCCACTTGTTCTATAAGTATGCCTTTTTGGGTTAAAAACTATGAAAGATATTCTTTACCTACATATTACGTTACTACAGTTGCTATTCATAGTTGCTCCAATTATTAAGTGGATACACACTAAGTTTAAGAAAAAAGGTCGTGTCTTAACTTGTGTGCTTTAACTTTTAGATATGTGTGCTTTAATTTTTAAATAGATGGGTGAATGGGGGTTTGTAGTCATGAGAGAAAAAAAATGGTGTTTATATAATATCTGGACGAGTTTTGACCATAATTACTTTATCAATTAATAGATTTGATAATGTATTTGTACAGTGTGAATCCGAAAGTAGGTCTAAAACTTTCCCTTGATAATTAGACTCTAAATTAGGAGTTGATACATTTTAATTCTTTTTGGGGTTGAGGGTAACTACGAAGTAGGGATGAGATGGTTGTCTATTTTTACTTTGCTTTTGAAGCTTAGACTGCAAAGAGACTGCGATCTCTAGAGAATATTCTAGAGGAATTTTTGAATTTTTATTACATTTTTAGAGAGACGGCTAAAGTATCCTTGGCTGGAATGTATCTTTAGATACATAAATGTGAAACTGCCGTAATTTATTAAACTCAGGAAGGGGAAATGTAAAGGAGTCACGTACATATAGATAGAGTATGTTAAAGGAACCGTCCTATATGCGTTCTAGATCTTTTTGCTAGCCTCTAATTCTTTTATATAGAGGCTGCTTGCTCTTATAGATGTAATTTATTTCATCAATGCTTACTGATGTTTTTCTTCAATAAAGACTTATACTCAGAGGGGAGATAATCATAATTTTGATTTTGATTTTGATTTTGATTTTGATCTTAATTAATTAAGATCAAAATCAAAATTATGATTATCTCCCCTCTGAGTATAAGTCTTTATTGAAGAAAAACATCAGTAAGCATTGATGAAATAAATTACATCTATAAGAGCAAGCAGCCTCTATATAAAAGAATTAGAGGCTAGCAAAAAGATCTAGAACGCATATAGGACGGTTCCTTTAACATACTCTATCTATATGTACGTGACTCCTTTACATTTCCCCTTCCTGAGTTTAATAAATTACGGCAGTTTCACATTTATGTATCTAAAGATACATTCCAGCCAAGGATACTTTAGCCGTCTCTCTAAAAATGTAATAAAAATTCAAAAATTCCTCTAGAATATTCTCTAGAGATCGCAGTCTCTTTGCAGTCTAAGCTTCAAAAGCAAAGTAAAAATAGACAACCATCTCATCCCTACTTCGTAGTTACCCTCAACCCCAAAAAGAATTAAAATGTATCAACTCCTAATTTAGAGTCTAATTATCAAGGGAAAGTTTTAGACCTACTTTCGGATTCACACTGTACAAATACATTATCAAATCTATTAATTGATAAAGTAATTATGGTCAAAACTCGTCCAGATATTATATAAACACCATTTTTTTTCTCTCATGACTACAAACCCCCATTCACCCATCTATTTAAAAATTAAAGCACACATATCTAAAAGTTAAAGCACACAAGTTAAGACACGACCTTTTTTCTTAAACTTAGTGTGTATCCACTTAATAATTGGAGCAACTATGAATAGCAACTGTAGTAACGTAATATGTAGGTAAAGAATATCTTTCATAGTTTTTAACCCAAAAAGGCATACTTATAGAACAAGTGGATTAAAACTATTATAACAGCAATTAGCTATGGATAAATGTTTACATATACAACATAAAGGAACACATCAATATAGACTATATTGTTAAATTAACTAACGATTCACTATAGGAGAAATTTCACATACACAATAGAAAGAAAATATTATGCAGACATAGGCAAATTATATAAGGTCTTTATTTGATGAATACAAGGTAATACTGATAATATCTAACCCCACTCTGAAATTTATGAGAAACGTATACGAAAATGGAAAAAGTGCTCTATTAACTTTCGTAACTTATACAATTTTAGAATTTCAATCTCCGCCAGTTTTCGTAATTTGTTAGGAATAATGTCAGCAAGTATCTATTCCCAATAGGCAGAATTAGAGATACCATTTGAACTTCCCCTCATCTTACACAAACTACACTCTTTGCTGATAGGGCCACACTAGTTAAACCAATCATCAATGTATACCAGTGGTGACGTCACATCCAATGGGGTCTTCCGGAAATCGGAACTAAAACTAATAGATATAAGAGATCGAATTAAATGGATCCTGATCAATCATGATTATATAACAAAATAATTACAAATAATAATAAAGGTTTGACCAGAATTTTGGTCTCTAACAGTGAAATTTAGGCACGATTTGGCCAGTTATCTCCAACCGGAAGTGACGTAATCAAACAAACGGAGGTTAAGAAAGAATAAAACACCCCAAAGGTGCCCCAAACAAACCCCTTGTGGCATTATATAAGATGATATACCACTAGATATATAAAATATCACTTATATAAAATAAGTATATATATATATAGAGACAACTATCACAACGAGTAACCGGAAGTCACAGATAATTGGCACTTCCGGTCACGGATTAGAGTTCTCTATATAAGGCCCAAACAACCAGCTTACCATTAGTCTTGATAAAGGCCTAGATAAGGCCGAAACGCGTAGACCTGGTAAGCTATATTCCACTAGGAGGGTACGATTGAAATATTATCTACACATTGTATCTATTTTTTTCCCCACAGGTTTTTATCGATCGGCATATTTGTCTGTTACTTCTAGCAAATTGTTTTCACATTGTTCTAACTTTGAACTTGGAGCTCAGTCTCCACAGAGCACTGTCTTTTATCATTTCATTCCTCGCATCGTTTTTCCAACATTTTTCTTTTGATACACACATCACATTTTTTGGATATTTTCCACACAGAAGTGTTTTTTTTCTCTCGCACAGGAGCGAGTTTTTGTTTTCAACTGTTTTCAACTGAATTGATTTCCATTTTTTATAAACTGCACAGGATTATTATTATTCTTTTTGCTCACAGGACTGCCTATATACTACTATTATTATTTTTTGTTCACAGGACTATTTTTTGCTCACAGAACTGTTTGCATTGTCTTTTAATACAAAATGTTCACCAATTGATTTCGTATCACAATCACAGTGTAGAGCAGAAGCTCATACACACCATCACACCTAATTGTTAAAATTTATACCCTGCTTAAAGTTTAAGATTATGGATTATTGTTTTTTAATTCGGTTTTTTAATTCAATTTTTTAGCGTGGATCCATGCGTCTCTGATAGATTTTAATCACCATATTATTGTTTTAAATTGTTTTAAATTGTCTTAACAAGTGTTTAACTACTAAACTGTAGAAAAGAGAAGAATTATCTTGAATAAATATTGACAAACCTTAACCTTAGCCTCCATTTGTTGGCGCCCAACAGTGTGGTAGTAACATAGTAAGCTTTTCATAGGAATGCTCCAAAACCATTATTTTCATTCATGCCATTAGGTGCCATAGAATTTAGCCAAAATATCCATCGGCATTCAGCCTGTAATAACATCTGCTCGATATTACCACCCCGTATCCCTGTTTTGATAACTTGCAAGACAGTCAGTTTTAATGACGGTTTGGCGTTATGATGCTTAAGAAAATGTCTGGCTACTGTTGTTAAGGTTTTCCCTTTATTGCTATTATCAGTGCTATTTTTAATATAGTTAATATGTTCACCAAGCCGGGCGCGTACCTCTCTTGTTGTGATCCTCACTTACGCCTAGATCAAGAGTTTGGCGTTAGCCTTACAAAGCAGCCTTGAGAGGTCCCAACACTGCTTTTTAACGCCTGCTGGTATTACGAGTCAGGCAGGTACAGGTGTACCGCTCACTTTTCTTCCGCAACTCGAGGCTACCGCAAATCCCCTTACGTCAATTGCGTATCCAATCTTTTCCATGGGATTTTCCTAACGCCGGTATTACGAGTCTTGGAAGAAGTGAGCGGTAGACCATCTCCTGTCAAAACTCATACCGCATATAAAAGTCAGTAGTTAAGAGTTTTATGGGCTAACCCGGGAACATAAAGCTCTTAACTAAAATGCTAAAAAGTACACTAATACCCATAAACTACCTATTAACCCCTAAACTGAGCCCCCCCCCCCACATCGCAAACACTAAAATAATTTTTTTTAACCCCTAATATGCCGACCGGACATCGCCGCCACCTACATTATACCTATGAACCCCTAATCTGCTGACCCTAACATCGCCAACACCTACATTATATTTATTAACCCCTATTCTGCCACCCCCAATGTCGCCGCCACCTACCTACAAATATTAACCCCTAATCTGCCGACCGGACATCGCCGCCACTTTAATAAATGTATTAACCCCTAAACCGCTGCACTTCTGCCTCGCAAACACTAGTTAAATTTGATTAATCCCTAATCTGCCCCCCACGTCGCCGACACCTACCTACATTAATTAACCCCTAATCTTCCGACCCCAAAATCGCTGCTACTATAATAAATTTATTAACCCCTAAACCTAAGTCTAACCCTAACCCTAACACCCCCTAATTTAAATATAATTTAAATTATACTAAATTAATTTAACATAATTAAATAAATTAATCCTATTTAAAACTAAATACTTACCGATAAAATAAACCCTAAGCTAGCTACAATATAACTAATAGTTACATTGTAGCTAGCTTAGGATTTATATTTATTCTAGAGGCAACTTTGTATTTAGAATGAAGGTTCCTTTAAATGACATCATCCAAGATGGCGTCCCTTGAATTCCGATTGGCTGATAGAATCCTATCAGACAATCGGAATTAAGGTAGGAAAAATCCTATTGGCTGATGCTATCAGCCAATAGGATTGACCTCGCATTCTATTGGCTGATTGGAACAGCCAATAGAATGCGAGGCCAATCCTATTGGCTGATTGGATCAGCCAATCGGATTGAACTTCAATCCGATTGGCTGATTACATCATCCAATAGGATTTTTCCTACCTTAATTCAAAGGAACCTTCTTCTTCGTTTGGACTTCGTTTGAAGAGAATGGCTCCGCGTCAGCTGGATTGAAGATGGACCCGCTCCGCTCCAGAAAGATAAAGATAGAAGATGCAGCCTGGTTGAAGCCTTCTGCCGCCTGGAGGACCTCTTCTGCCCCGATCGGATGAAGACTTCGGACCCTCTGGAGGACCACTTGTGCCCGGTTGGGTGAAGACGGCTCAAGGTAGGGTGATCTTCAGGGGGTTAGTGTTAGGTTTTTTTAAGGGGGGATTGGGTGGGTTTTAGAGTAGGGGTGTGTGGGTGGTGGGTTGTAATGTTGGGGGGGTATTGTTTTCTTTTTTTTACAGGTAAAAGAGCTGATTACTTTGGGGCAATGCCCCGCAAAAGGCCCTTTTAAGGGCTATTTGTAATTTAGTATAGGGTAGGTTAATTTTATTATTTTGGGGGGCTTTTTTATTTTATTAAGGGGATTAGATTAGGTGTAATTAGTTTAAAATTCTTGTAATTCTTTTTTATTTTCTGTAATTTAGTGTTTTTTTTTTTCGTAATTTAGTTTATTTAATTTAATTGTAATTAATTGTAGGTAGTTTAGGTAATTAGTTTAATGATAGTGTAGTGTTAGGTGTAGTTGTAACTTAGGTTAGGATTTATTTTACAGGTAATTTTGTACTTATTTTAGCTAGGTAGTTATTAAATAGTTAATAACTATTTAATAACTATTCTACCTAGTTAAAATAAATACAAAGTTGTCTGTAAAATAAATATAAAACCTAAGCTAGCTACAATGTAACTATTAGTTATATTGTAGCTAGCTTAGGTTTTTTTTATAGGTAAGTATTTAGTTTTAAATAGGATGAATTTATTTAATTATCTTAAATGAATTTCCTTTCATTTAAATTATATTTAAGTTATGGGGGGGTTAGGGTTAGACTTAGGTTTAGGGGTTAATACATTTATTATAAAGGCGGCGACGTTGGCGGCGGCAGATTAGGGGTTAATAAATTTAATATAGCTGCGGCGACGTTGAGGGGGCAGATTAGGGGTTACTAACTATAATGTAGGTGTCGGCGATGTGGAGGGCAGCCGATTAGGGGTTTATAAGTATAATGTAGGTGGCGGCGGTGTCCGGAGCGGCAGATTAGGGGTTAATAGTATAATGCTGGTGGCGACGATGTCGGGGTGGCAGATTAGGGGTTGATAAGTGTAAGATTAGGGGTGTTTAGACTCGGGGTTCATGTTAGGCTTTTTTGTAGGTGTTAGGTTTTTTTTCAGCCCGGTCAGCCCCATTGTTTCCTGCACGAGCACGTTTAGCTAGCTTACCTCTGATTTAAGCAACGCTGGTATCGAGATGAGATGTGGAGCTAAATTTTGCTCAATGCTCACTTTCTGAGGCTAACGCCGGCTTAAAGAAAACTCGTAATACCAGGGTTGGCTTAAGGGAGCGGTAAGAAAAAAAGGAACGTTAGCACCGCACAGCCTTACCGACAAAACTCGTTATCTAGCCATTTGTATTTATTACAGTCACAATGTAAACAGTATATGATATTCTTGGTTCTGCAGTTAGCAAAATCTGTCAGTTTTTATTTATTAAGTATTTAGATAACATAATTTATGCTTACCTGATAAATTCCTTTCTTCTGTTGTGTGATCAGTCCACGGGTCATCATTACTTCTGGGATATAACTCCTCCCCAACAGGAAATGCAAGAGGATTCACCCAGCAGAGCTGCATATAGCTCCTCCCCTCTACGTCACTCCCAGTCATTCGACCAAGAATCAACGAGAAAGGAGAAACCAAGGGTGAAGTGGTGACTGGAGTATAATTTAAAAAATATTTACCTGCCTTAAAAAACAGGGCGGGCCGTGGACTGATCACACAACAGAAGAAAGGAATTTATCAGGTAAGCATAAATTATGTTTTCTTCTGTTATGTGTGATCAGTCCACGGGTCATCATTACTTCTGGGATACCAATACCAAAGCAAAAGTACGCGGATGACGGGAGGGATAGGCAGGCTCATTATACAGAAGGAACCACTGCCTGAAGAACCTTTCTCCCAAAAATAGCCTCCGAAGAAGCAAAAGTGTCAAATTTGGAAAATTTGGAAAAGGTATGAAGCGAAGACCAAGTTGCAGCCTTGCAAATCTGTTCAACAGAGGCCTCATTCTTAAAGGCCCAAGTGGAAGCCACAGCTCTAGTAGAATGAGCTGTAATTCTTTCAGGAGGCTGCTGTCCAGCAGTCTCATAGGCTAAACGAATTATGCTACGAAGCCAGAAGGAGAGAGAGGTAGCCGAAGCCTTATGACCTCTCCTCTGACCAGAGTACACGACAAACAGGGAAGACGTTTGTCGAAAATCCTTAGTTGCCTGCAAGTAGAACTTGAGGGCACGAACTACATCCAGATTGTGTAGAAGACGTTCCTTCTTTGAAGAAGGATTCGGGCACAGGGAAGGAACCACGATCTCTTGATTGATGTTCCTGTTAGTGACTACCTTAGGTAAGAACCCAGGTTTAGTACGCAGAACTACCTTATCTGAATGAAAAATCAAATAAGGAGAATCACAATGTAAAGCTGATAACTCAGAGACTCTCCGAGCCGAAGAAATAGCCATTAAAAATAACACTTTCCAAGATAACAACTTTATATCAATGGAATGAAGGGGTTCAAACGGAACTCCTTGTAGAACGTTAAGAACAAGGTTTAAACTTCATGGCGGAGCAACAGTTTTAAACACAGGCTTGATTCTAGCTAAAGCCTGACAAAAGGCCTGGACGTCTGGATTTTCTGACAGACGCCTGTGCAACAAGATGGACAGAGCTGAGATCTGTCCCTTTAATGAACTAGCCGATAAACCCTTTTCTAAACCTTCTTGTAGAAAGGACAATATCCTAGGAATCCTAACCTTACTCCAGGAGTAACCTTTGGATTCGCACCAGTATAGGTATTTACGCCATATCTTATGGTAAATCCTTCTGGTAACAGGCTTCCTAGCCTGAATCAGGGTATCAATAACCGACTCAGAAAAACCACGTTTTGATAAAATCAGGCGTTCAATTTCCAAGCAGTCAGCTTCAGAGAAGTTAGATTTTGATGTTTGAATGGACCCTGTATCAGAAGGTCCTGTCTTAGAGGTAGAGACCAAGGCGGACAGGATGACATGTCCACTAGATCTGCATACCAAGTCCTGCGTGGCCATGCAGGCGCTATTAGAATCACTGATGCTCTCTCCTGTTTGATTTTGGCAATCAATCGAGGAAGCAGCGGGAAGGGTGGAAACACATAAGCCATCCCGAAGTTCCAAGGTGCTGTCAAAGCATCTATCAGAACCGCTCCCGGATCCCTGGATCTGGACCCGTAGTGAGGAAGTTTGGTGTTCTGGCGAGACGCCATGAGATCTATCTCTGGTTTGCCCCAACGTCGAAGTATTTGGGCAAAGACCTCCGGATGAAGTTCCCACTCCCCCGGATGAAAAGTCTGGCGACTCAAGAAATCCGCCTCCCAGTTCTCCACTCCCGGGATGTGGATTGCTGACAGGTGGCAAGAGTGAGACTCTGCCCAGCGAATTATCTTTGATACTTCCATCATTGCTAGGGAGCTTCTTGTCCCTCCTTGATGGTTGATGTAAGCTACAGTCGTGATGTTGTCCGACTGAAACCTGATGAACCCCCGAGTTTTTAACTGGGGCCAAGCCAGAAGGGCATTGAGAACTGCTCTCAATTCCAGAATGTTTATTGGTAGGAGACTTTCCTCCTGATTCCATTGTCCCTGAGCCTTCAGAGAATTCCAGACAGCGCCCCAACCTAGTAGGCTGGCGTCTGTTGTTACAATTGTCCAGTCCGGCCTGCTGAATGGCATCCCCCTGGACAGATGTGGCCGAGAAAGCCACCATAGAAGAGAGTTTCTGGTCTCTTGATCCAGATTCAGAGTAGGGGACAAGTCTGAGTAATCCCCATTCCACTGACTCAGCATGCATAATTGCAGCGGTCTGAGATGTAGACGTGCAAAGGGTACTATGTCCATTGCTGCTACCATTAAGCCGATCACCTCCATGCATTGAGCTACTGACGGGAGTTGAAAGGAATGAAGGACACGGCATGCATTTAGAAGCTTTGTTAATCTGTCTTCTGTCAGATAAATCTTCATTTCTACAGAATCTATAAGAGTCCCCAAGAATGGAACTCTTGTGAGAGGAAAGAGAGAACTCTTCTTTTCGTTCACTTTCCATCCATGCGACCTTAGAAATGCCAGAACTAACTCTGTATGAGACTTGGCAGTTTGAAAGCTTGAAGCTTGTATCAGAATGTCGTCTAGGTACGGAGCTACCGAAATTCCTCGCGGTCTTAGTACCGCCAGAAGGGCACCCAGAACCTTTGTGAAGATTCTTGGAGCCGTAGCCAATCCGAATGGAAGAGCTACAAACTGGTAATGCCTGTCTAAGAAGGCAAACCTTAGATACCGGTAATGATCTTTGTGAATCGGTATGTGAAAGTAAGCATCCTTTAAATCCACTGTGGTCATGTACTGACCCTTTTGGATCATGGGTAAGATTGTCCGAATAGTTTCCATTTTGAACGATGGAACTCTTAGGAATTTGTTTAGGATCTTTAAATCCAAGATTGGCCTGAAAGTTCCCTCTTTTTTGGGAACCACAAACAGGTTTGAGTAAAACCCTTGTCCTTGTTCCGACCGCGGAACCGGATGGATCACTCCCATTAATAACAGATCTTGTACACAGCGTAGAAACGCTTCTTTCTTTATCTGGTTTGTTGACAACCTTGACAGATGAAATCTCCCTCTTGGGGGAGAGAATTTGAAGTCTAGAAGGTATCCCTGAGATATGATCTCTAGCGCCCAGGGATCCTGAACATCTCTTGCCCAAGCCTGGGCGAAGAGAGAGAGTCTGCCCCCCACTAGATCCGGTCCCGGATCGGGGGCCCTCGATTCATGCTGTCTTAGGGGCAGCAGCAGGTTTCCTGGCCTGCTTGCCCTTGTTCCAGGACTGGTTAGGTTTCCAGCCTTGTCTGTAACGAGCAACGGCTCCTTCCTGTTTTGGTGCAGTGGAAGTTGGTGCTGCTCCTGCTTTGAAATTCCGAAAGGGACGAAAATTAGACTGTCTAGCCTTAGCTTTGGCTTTGTCTTGAGGCAGGGCGTGGCCCTTACCTCCTGTAATGTCAGCGATAATTTCTTTCAAACCGGGCCCAA
Organism: Bombina bombina; assembly: GCF_027579735.1. Taxonomy (NCBI): domain Eukaryota; kingdom Metazoa; phylum Chordata; class Amphibia; order Anura; family Bombinatoridae; genus Bombina; species Bombina bombina. The sequence continues at coordinate 792,051,082 of NC_069501.1, read as the reverse complement.
ATAAAGTTTGCCCTTTGAAAGGTATATTAAGTAATTTGGACTTAGAAGTTACATCAGCTGACCAGGATTTTAGCCACAGCGCCCTACGTGCCTGAATGGCGAATCCTGAGTTCTTAGCCGTAAGTTTGGTTAAATGTACTACGGCCTCCGAAATGAATGAATTAGCTAGTTTAAGGACTCTAAGCCTGTCCGTAATGTCGTCCAGCGTAGCTGAACTAAGGTTCTCTTCCAGAGACTCCATCCAAAATGCTGCCGCAGCCGTAATCGGCGCGATGCATGCAAGGGGTTGCAATATAAAACCTTGTTGAACAAACATTTTCTTAAGGTAACCCTCTAATTTTTTATCCATTGGATCTGAAAAAGCACAGCTATCCTCCACCGGGATAGTGGTACGCTTAGCTAAAGTAGAAACTGCTCCCTCCACCTTAGGGACCGTTTGCCATAAGTCCCGTGTGGTGGCGTCTATTGGAAACATCTTTCTAAATATTGGAGGGGGTGAGAACGGCACACCGGGTCTATCCCACTCCTTAGTAACAATCTCAGTTAGTCTCTTAGGTATAGGAAAAACGTCAGTACTCGCCGGTACCGCAAAGTATTTATCCAACCTACACAATTTCTCTGGTATTGCAACAGTGTTACAATCATTAAGAGCCGCTAAAACCTCCCCTAGTAATACACGGAGGTTCTCCAATTTAAATTTAAAATTTGAAATATCTGAATCCAATCTGTTTGGATCAGAACCGTCACCCACAGAATGAAGCTCTCCGTCCTCATGCTCTGCAAACTGTGACGCAGTATCAGACATGGCTCTAGTATTATCAGCGCACTCTGTTCTCACCCCAGAGTGATCACGCTTGCCCCTTAGTTCTGGTAATTTAGCCAAAACTTCAGTCATAACAGTAGCCATATCTTGTAATGTTATCTGTAATGGCCGCCCAGATGTACTAGGCGTCACAATATCACGCACCTCCCGGGCGGGAGATGCAGGTACTGACACGTGAGGCGAGTTAGTCGGCATAACTCTCCCCTCGCTGTTTGGTGAAATTTGTTCAATTTGTACAGATTGGCTTTTATTTAAAGTAGCATCAATACAGTTAGTACATAAATTTCTATTGGGCTCCACCTTGGCATTGGAACAAATGACACAGGTATCTTCCTCTGAATCAGACATGTTTAACACACTAGCAAATAAACTTGCAACTTGGTTACAATCTTATTTAACAAAAACGTACTGTGCCTCAAAGAAGCACTAAACGATTAAATGAACTGAAAAACTGTTATAGCATCAATCCATGAAAACAACACAACTTTTAGCAAAGGTTTGTTCCCATTAGTAAAGTAACAATAATTAAATTTGAAACGTAAAAATAACAGAGTAACGTCTTTAATCACAGTCAATATATAAGTCTCACAGCTCTGCTGAGAGAATCTACCTCCCTTCAAAGAAGTTTGAAGACCCCTGAGTTCTGTTAGAGATGAACCGGATCATGCAGGAAATACAAGAGTAACTGACTGGAAATTTTTGATGCGTAGCAAAGAGCGCCAAAAACGGCCCCTCCCCCTCACACACAGCAGTGAGAGAGAAACGAAACTGTCACAATTAAAACAAGCAACTGCCAAGTGGAAAAATAATGCCCAAACATTTATTCACTCAGTACCTCAGAAAATGCAAACGATTCTACATTCCAGCAAAAACGTTTAACATAATAAATACCTATTAAAAGGTTTAATGTACTTTTTACAGAGTAATTCCAGTGAAGTACCATCCCCAGAATACTGAAGTGTAGAGTATACATACATGTCATTATAACGGTATGGCAGGATTTTCTCATCAATTCCATTCAGAAAATAAAAACTGCTACATACCTCAATGCAGATTCATCTGCCCGCTGTCCCCTGATCTGAAGCTTTTACCTCCCTCAGATGGCCGAGAAACAGCAATATGATCTTAACTACTCCGGTTAAAATCATAGTAAAAAACTCTGGTAGATTCTTCTTCAAACTCTGCCAGAGAGGCAATAACACGCTCCGGTGCTATTGTAAAATAACAAACTTTTGATTGAAGTTATAAAAACTAAGTATAATCACCATAGTCCTCTCACACATCCTATCTAGTCGTTGGGTGCAAGAGAATGACTGGGAGTGACGTAGAGGGGAGGAGCTATATGCAGCTCTGCTGGGTGAATCCTCTTGCATTTCCTGTTGGGGAGGAGTTATATCCCAGAAGTAATGATGACCCGTGGACTGATCACACATAACAGAAGAAACTATTATTATATCTGTTAGAATATTACCATAAATGTTATCTAAGCGGTGTATTCTAACGTGTTAGATATATGCTAGGTTACAATATTATTTAATTATACTTCAGTAGTAAGCTCAAATTATTATATACTAGTCAATAAGCCTGCCCAGAAGGCAGTCTATTTATTTTTTAAACTACAGATGTAGAAACAACCTCATATAGAGGAAGTTTGCTGGTGTAACTGCAGTGGCAAATATTAACCAAAAATAATAGCCATCTGGGTTAGGAGACAATATATAACTAAGGTAAAAAAAAATTCTCTATGAGAACCAATGAGATGATTTCAGCAGATTTAAGAATAAAAAAACTTTTGACAAGGTGATATATCAAAGGAAAAAGGGCTCCTCAACTACCACCAAATTGTTAAATGTGCTAAAAAAGAATCTTAAAAGCCTTGTATGAGTGTATCCACCTGATGCTAATAATTTACACATAGATTATCCCAAGATTAAATACTTCGACTTTGTGGGCGATTATTCTTAGATAGCATGGTAATAAATGTGAATCACTAGCTACATTTTCTCTTTTCAAGGATGTCCTCTAACAAGGGAAATATTGTCTAAAGCAATTGAAGGGACAGCTTTCCATCATCTTCCACAACATTTGGTTTTCCGGATGGAGGCTCAGTTTTACAGATCGAATGCTACGAAAGCTTTAAGTAATGATGTATAAATGTTGAAAGTACCACAAGCTGTAGAAATATGGCAGGATCATTGTCACTATAACACTTGAAGACATCTTTGAGTTCCTGAAGGTGCATATTTAGCTATCTTGTCTTTTCTGCTATTAAATGTGAAGAAGTTCCATTAACTATACAGTTTTCCCAGGCAATTATAAGAATTGAAGTTATGCAAAAGATAATTGGCAGCAGAGTGGGATTTTCATTTAGTCTTACATGCCTTGACACTTATTTTCCTTGGAATAAAGTTTTTTTACTAAGTATTACTTCAGCTGGAAAAGTCTTCAAACTGTAGACCATGACATACAGCTCTGGTTAAAGGGACATGAAACCCACATTTTTTCTTTCATGATTTAGAAAGAAAACAAAATTTATGCTTACCTGATAAATTTATTTCTCTTGTGGTGTATCCAGTCCACTGATTCATCCATTACTTGTGGGATATTCTCCTTCCCAACAGGAAGCTGCAAGAGGATCACCCACAGCAGAGCTGTCTATATAGCTCCTCCCCTAACTGCCACCTCCAGTCATTCGACCGAAGACAAGCAAGAGAAAGGAGAAACTAAAGGGTGCAGTGGTGACCGTAGTTTAAAAATAAAAAACACCTGCCTTAAAATGACAGGGCGGGCCGTGGACTGGATACACCACAAGAGAAATAAATTTATCAGGTAAGCATAAATTTTGTTTTCTTTTGTAAGGTATATCCAGTCCACGGATTCATCCATTACTTGTGGGATACCAATACCAAAGCTATAGGACACGGATGTAGGGAGGGACAAGGCAGGCGCTTAAACGGAAGGCACCACTGCCTGTAAGACCTTTCTCCAAAAAATAGCCTCCGAAGAAGCAAAAGTATCAAATTTGTAGAATTTAGAAAAAGTATGAAGCAAAGACCAAGTCGCCGCCTTACAAATCTGTTCAACAGAAGCCTCATTTTTAAAAGCCCATGTGGAAGCCACCGCTCTAGTGGAATGAGCTGTAATTCTTTCAGGAGGCTGCTGGCCAGCAGTCTCATAAGCTAAGCGGATGATACTTCTTAACCAAAAAGAAAGAGAAGTTGCTGAAGCCTTTTGGCCTCTTTTCTGACCAGAGTAGACAACAAACAATGCCGATGTTTGAAGAAAATCCTTAGTAGCTTGTAAATAAAACTTTAAAGCACAAACCACTTCAAGATTATGTAATAGACGTTCCTTCTTTGAAGAAGGATTAGGACACAGTGACGGAACAACAATCTCCTGATTGATATTCTTATTAGACACCACCTTAGGAAGAAACCCAGGTTTGGTACGCAAAACTACCTTATCTGCATGGAAGATCAGATAAGGGGAATCACACTGTAAGGCAGATAACTCTGAAACTCTTCGAGCCGAAGAGATAGCTACCAAAACAGAACTTTCCAAGATAAAAGCTTGATATCTATTGAATTCAGAGGTTCAAATGGAACCCCTTGAAGAACTTTAAGAACTAAATTTAAACTCCATGGCGGAGCAACAGGTTTAAACACAGGCTTAATTCTAACTAAAGCCTGACAAAACGCCTGAATGTCTGGAACATCCGCCAGATGCTTGTGCAAAAGAATAGACAGAGCAGAAATCTGTCCCTTTAAGGAACTAGCTGACAATCCCTTCTCCAATCCTTCTTGGAGAAAAAGATAATATCCTGGGAATCCTGACTTTACTCTTGGATTCACACCAATGAAGATATTTACACCATATCTTATGATAGATTTTCCTGGTGACAGGCTTTCGAGCCTGAATTAAGGTATCAATGACTGACTCGGAGAACCCACGTTTTGATAAAATCAAGCGTTCAATCTCCAAGCAGTCAGACGCAGAGAAATTAGATTTGGATGGTTGAAAGGACCCTGAAGTAGAAGGTCCTGCCTCAGCGGCAGAGTCCATGGTGGAAGGGATGACATGTCCACCAGATCTGCATACCAAGTCCTGCGTGGCCATGCAGGTGCTATCAAAATCACCGAAGCTCTCTCCTGCTTGATCTTGGCAATCAGACGAGGGAGCAGAGGAAACGGTGGAAACACATAAGCCAGGTTGAAGGGCCAAGGCGCTGCTAGAGCATCTATCAGTGCTGCCTTGGGATCCCTGGACCTGGATCCGTAACAAGGAAGCTTGGCGTTCTGATGAGACGCCATGAGAGCCAGTTCTGGTTTGCCCCAAAGTTGAATCAACTGTGCAAACACCTCCAGATGGAGTTCCCACTCCCCGGATGAAAAGTCTGTCGACTTAGAAAATCCGCCTCCCAGTTCTCTACTCCTGGGATATGGATGGCTGATAGATGGCAAGAGTGAACCTCTGCCCATAGAATTATTTTTGAAACCTCCAACATTGCTAGGGAACTCCTTGTTCCCCCTTGATGGTTGATGTAGGCTACAGTCGTGATATTGTCCGACTGAAATCTGATGAACCTGACCGCAGCAAGCTGAGGCCAAGCCTGAAGAGCATTGAATATCGCTCTTAGTTCCAGAATGTTTATTGGAAGGAGTGCCTCCTCCTGAGTCCACAAGCCCTGAGCCTTCAGGGAGTTCCAGACTGCACCCCAGCCCAGAAGGCTGGCATCTGTCGTAACTATTGTCCAATCTGGCCTGCGGAAGGTCATACCCTTGGACAGATGGACCCGAGATAGCCACCAGAGAAGAGAATCTCTGGTCTCTTGATCGAGATTTAGTAGAGGGGACAAATCTGTGTAATGCCCATTCCACTGACTGAGCATGCAAAGTTGCAGCGATCTGAGATGTAGGCGGGCAAACGGCACTATGTCCATTGCCGCTACCATTAAGCCGATTACTTCCATACACTGAGCCACTGAAGGGCGAGAAGTAGAATAAAGAACACGGCAGGAATTTAGAAGTTTTGACAACCTGGCCTCTGTCAGGTAAATCTTAATTTCTACAGAATCTATCAGAGTTCCTAGGAAGGAAACTCTTGTGAGAGGGGATAGAGAACTCTTTTCTTCATTCACTTTCCACCCATGAGACCTCAGAAATGCCAGCACAATGTCCGTATGGGACCTGGCGATTTGAAAATTCGACGCCTGTATCAGAATGTCGTCTAGGTAAGGGGCTACTGCTATACCCCGCGGCCTTGGGACCGCTAGGAGTGACCCTAGAACCTTCGTAAAGATTCTTGGTGCCGTAGCTAACCCAAAGGGAAGAGCCACAAACTGGTAATGCCTGTCTAGGAAGGCAAACCTGAGAAACCATTGATGATCTCTGTGTATCGGAATGTGAAGATAAGCATCCATTAAGTCCACGGTAGTCATATATTGACCCTCCTGGATCATAGGTAGGATGGTTCGAATAGTCTCCATCTTGAAGGATGGGACCCTGAGAAATTTGTTTAGGATCTTGAGATCTAAGATTGGTCTGAAAGTTCCCTCTTTCTTGGGAACTACAAACAGATTTGAATTGAAGCCTTGCCAATGTTCCTCCTTTGGAACTGGGTGGATCACTCCCATAACTAGGAGGTCTTGAACACAATGTAAGAATGCCTCTTTCTTTATCTGGTTTGCAGATAATTGTGAGAGATGAAATCTCCCTTTTGGGGAAGAAGCTTTGAAGTCCAGAAGATATCCCTGGGACACAATTTCCAATGCTCAGGGATCCTGGACATCTCTTGCCCAAGCCTGGGCGAAGAGAGAAAGTCTGCCCCCTACTAGATCCATTTCCAGATCGGGGGCTGATCTTTCATGCTGTCTTAGAGGCAGCAGCAGGTTTTTTGGCCTGCTTTCCTTTGTTCCAAGCCTGGTTAGGTCTCCAGACCGGCTTGGACTGGGCAAAATTTCCCACTTGTTTTGTATTAGAGGAAGTTGAAGCTGCGCCACTCTTGAAATTTTGAAAGGAACGAAAATTAGTGTGTTTGGTCCTTAATTTGTTGGACCTATCCTGAGGAAGGGCGTGACCTTTTCCTCCAGTAATATCAGAAATGATCTCCTTCAGTCCAGGCCCAAATAGGGTCTGCCCCTTGAAGGGAATATTGAGAAGCTTAGACTTTTAAGTAACATCAGCTGACCAGGATTTAAGCCATAGCGCCCTACGCGCCTGAATAGCAAAACCTGAGTTTTTAGGCGTTAGCTCGGTTAAATGAACAACGGCGTCAGAAACAAATGAATTGGCTAGCTTAAGAGCTTTAAGCTTGTCAAGGATATCATCCAATGGGGTTTCTACCTGTAGAGCCTCTTCTAGAGACTCAAACCAGAAGCAGCAGTGACAGGGGCAATGCATGCAAGGGGCTGGAGAATAAAACCTTGTTGAATAAAATTTTTCTTAAGGTAACCCTCTAATTTTTTGTCCATTGGATCTAGAAAAGCACAACTGTCCTCGACAGGGATAGTTGTACGCTTCGCTAGTTGTACTGCTCCCTCCACCTTAGGGACCGTTTACCACAAGTCCCGTGTAGCGGCATCTATAGGAAACATCTTTTTAAAAACAGGAGGGGGAAAGAATGGTACACCTGGTCTATCCCATTCCTTAGTAATAATTTCTGAAAACCTCTTAGGTATTGGAAAAACATCAGTATAAACAGGCATTGCATAGTATTTATCCAATTTACACAATTTCTCTGGGACTACAATGGCGTCACAGTCATCCAGAATTGCTAAAACCTCCCTGAGCAACATGCGGAGGTGTTCAAGCCTAAATTTAAATGTAGACATATCAGAATCAGGTTGAAGTGTCTTCCCTGAGTCAGAAAAATCACCCACAGATAGAAGCTCTCCTTCTTCGGCTTCTGCACATTGTGAGGGTATATCGGACATAGCTACTAAAACGTCAGAGAGCTCTGTATTTGTTCTAGCCCCAGAGCTGTCTCGCTTTCCTTGTAACCCTGGCAGCTTGGACAATACTTCTGTAAGTATGATTCATAACTGCCGCCATGTCTTGTAAAGTATACGCAATGGGCACGCTAGATGTACTTGGCGCCCCTTGAGCGGGAGTTATAGGCTCTGACACGTGGGGAGAGTTAGTCAGCATAACTTCCCCCTTTTCAATTTCCTCTGGTGATAAATCTTTTAAAGCCAGAATATGGTCTTTATAACTTATAGTAAGATCAGTACATTTGGTACACATTCTAAGAGGGGGTTCCACAATGGCTTCTAAACATAATGAACAAGGAGTTTCCTCTATGTCAGACATGTTTAACAGACTAGTAATGAGACCAGCAAGCTTGGAAAACACTTAATTAATGTGAAAAAGCAGATTATAAAAAACGGTACTGTGCCTTTAAGGGAAAAAAACAAACACAAAAACTGCAAAACAGTGAAAAAAGCAGTTATCTTTATGAAATGTTTACAGTGTGTATAACAGACTAAAAAAGCATTGCACCCACTTGCAAATGGATGATTAACCCCTCAGGCTCAAAAACGAAGCAAAAAATGGTAAAACCGTTATAACAGTCACAAGCAAACTGCCACAGCTCTACTGTGGCTCCTACCTTCCCATAAAACGACTTTTGTAGGCACAAAAACCCTTTATAGAGGTCCAATATGTCAGGGGACTCCTTCAGGGAAGCTGAATGTCTCAGAATGTAAAAACAACTGCGCAATTAGAGTGCGAAAATAGGCCCCTCCCACCATGCACTCAAAGTGAAAGGGCCATAAATAACTACTCCTAGGAGAAATTTAGTCAGCCATATGGAAAATTAGGCCCCAAATAAAGATTTATCACCCTCAGTAACAAAACGTTCTTTATATATATGCAAACGTTTTACATACTAAGCCATAATAGAAAGTAATATGAATATTACCCTTTACTGCAAGCATGATGCCAGTCGTTTATTAAATCACTGCAATCAGGCTTATCTTAAATATATCAGGCACTGTCAGCATTTTCTAGTTCTTATCATCCTCTAGAAAAAAATATACTGAACATACCTCAGGGCAGTTAATTCTGCAGGCCGTTCCCCCAGCTGAAGTTTCCCCATACTCTTCAGTTATGTGTGAGAACAGCAGTGGACCTTAGTTACAACCTGCTAAGATCATCAAAAACCTCAGGCAAAACTCTTCTTTTAATTTATGCCTGAGGTAAAAAACAGTAAAACGCCGGTACCGTTTAAAAATAACAAACTTTTGATTGAAGATAAACTACACTAATTCACCATATCTCTCTTGATACTTCCCTTGTCGAGAGCTGCAAGAGAATGACTGGAGGTGGCAGTTAGGGGAGGAGCTATATAGACAGCTCTGCTGTGGGTGATCCTCTTGCAGCTTCCTGTTGGGAAGGAGAATATCCCAGAAGTAATGGATGAATCTGTGGACTGGAAACACCTTACAAGAGAAAATGCATTTTTAAACATCTTTCTAATTTACTTCTATTATCTAATTTGTTTTATTCTCTTGATATTCTTTGCTGAAAAGCATATCTAGATATGCTCAGTAGCTGCTGATTGGTTGCTGCACATATAAGCCACATGTGATTGGCTCACCCATGTGCATTGCTTTTTCTTCAAATAAAATATGAAGCAAAATAAATAATAGAAGTAAATTGTAATGTTGTTTAAATTTGTATGTTCTATCTGAATCATGAAAGAAACATTTTGAGTTTAGTGGACCTTTAAATATCTGAAGATATATATTTTTTGCTTTTGTTGAAGGACAAACTGACTGTCTAGACTGTCATCCTGCATGGTCACAAGAAGTGGCTGTTTACTTGCCACTATAGCAAGATGTATTGTGCTTCATATTGTTAAAGTACTAACAGCAGGGCAAGTACCCAGGGGGTAGATTTATCAAGCAGCGGATGCTGCAATCTACTCCCAAAGTTTCAGGTCCGCCTGAAACTTAAGTTAAGAAGCAGCAGTCGTAAAACGATCGGATACGATCGGAATGATTGACACCCCCTGCAAGCGAATGTGCAGCTAGAAATGCTTGTGCAATGATAAATGCTGACAGCGTATGCTATCAGCATTTATCAATGTCGGGCGGACATGATCAGCTACAGCGGATAAATGTACACCCAGGTCTTGATAACTTATTAAACCCAGTCATTACTGGGCAGAAAAAACTAATGCCTGGTCTTCCAACACCTTCAAAACTTCAGTGTGGTCAACACAGACTGCCTCAATGAAAAAAATACAGATGGGATGTTTAAGTTTCTTCTGACACAAAACAATAAAAAAAAATATCCAATTTTGTTTTGAGTTTGATGTTTCTGGTATTCTTTCACTGAACAGGCTTCTAACGCATAAATTCATATTTCTTCACTCAGTACAGCAGAAGCTTTGCCAAACACTGCCTGTTGTATTCTTTCTACGTTCTAAATGCAATGAACTCAAAGAATACCACAGAAGTGCCTGTGTAGAGCTTAGAAGCTTCTTGAGTGCGTGTTTTTCATGCTTCTGTCAATCAGTTAAGAAATAAGTCTTCTTAAAATCATTGGTAAATTTACTGTATATTTGGTAGAATTTTTTGTCAATTTAAATTACTCATAAAGGATTTTGACAAAATTAAATATGACTCTCCATTTCAAAAATATATATATTTTCTTCAAGTACTATTGGCTTATATTATGGATTCACTATTAGTAGAATGATACATTGGCAACAGCAATGGCATTGAGCACAATCTATCATATCTGGTCAAAAAACACCTTTTCCACTCTTGCAAGAGGTGCCTTACTAAAAGTCCTATTTTTCCCACAATGCCAAAAAGATCTTGGCAATTCATTTTCAAGTGACTTTTCAACATCTTTTGAGGGTCAGTTTTTAATTTTTAAATTTGACACCTCAAGGCACTTGATAGGGCATTTTGAACATCTTTGAAATTATTTCACAGCTTTTAGGAAAGAGTCTATTATCTTGCACATGTGAAATGGCCACAGAAGGCATTATAGAGGTCTATTGCCATACATGGTATACATTCATTAAAGCTCCATGTATCCCTATTGTAGAAGCTGTATACAGTGGACAGGGCATACATTTAAATATGTATATTATGTTTATTGACATATGCATATGTGTTGAGTGCATGATATCCTGCACAGCTAAGGGCATCTGCAGGAAAAGTCATTTCATGACCCCAACATCTACAAATATTGTGTTTTTAATGTAAAGTCACACTCAAACTGTCCTGTTTGTCACTAACAGTACTGGCATCTTTAAAACTGGGTTTTAAAAAGGGTTGTACAATCATGACATTCAAAGGTACCTATTGTAATCTATTTCCATTGACATCATTGCTAAATCATCTGAATGCATATTGTCATGATGAGAAGACTGGGCACAATTTTTCTCTTGCTATATGGTCACTTTTAAACTTCAACAAGTATTGTTTTTGACAATATTTATTTCTATTGTTTGTTAAAGTACTGTTTCCATTTTGGCATGATCTGAAAACAAGATGGTAACTACAGGTTTCCATGGATAGGACTTAAAATATATTCTTATACTGGATTTTAAAAGAACTGAAACGGTTAAGTGTGAATCCGCTCTATTGCAACATTGTATTTGCCTAGGAGACCTTCAAATAAGATTAGGCCTTCAAAGCTATAAAAGTTTTTTTTATAGGGGACACTCCTCCCATGCATGTTAAGACCAAACACATTCACAACAGCGAGTTTATCTTGGTTTATAATTTAGCTGGAGCTCTATTAGGAATATTCTGAGTGGCAATCTTAGTCACTGTTTTGCTTCTCATCCAATGTTTGTATTGTTAGGGGTGTCAGAATCACTATAACGTAATTAAATTGAGGAGTGACTGGCTGGGGTCTTTTATAGGGTGGATTTGTAGGTTACCGCTCTGGCTCTATCCTTGTAATTATCTTCGCATTGCATTGAGGCATGACCGTGTTAGATTATTGTGCTTTGTCTTCTAAAGAGTTGTATAGTCTTTTTGGGAGGATTTTAGCTTAATCCCTAATGTTATAGGTTTTTGTGATGCAATTGTTTGGGTAAATCACATAGGATATATATTTTATATATGTGGCATATTTATTTATTTAATTTTATTCTTTTATGTGGATGATTAGAGATATGTATTACAATTGGTCCCCTTCTGATTTTGATATTTTTATTATGCAGATTTGTAGAGAGGAGCAGAGTCTACTAATCATCTGTGTGTTATTATTTGTGATTGGGTGGGATAAATATTTGTGGCAGGTATTGTACGTTTATTATAAGCCCAATTAAACAGCTTTGATAGCTGAACAATGCTTTTACATTAAAAAAAATGTTTTACTGCCACTACCTGCCAGACTGTTAGGTACCAGTGTGTATACAGCACCTTGAGGTGCTCTCCTTTTGTGAGTTTTGTGACTTTTGCTGACTAATTAATACATATTAAAATAGTACCCTACATTGTGCCCCTGTTTTTATATTTTTTTATAAGATGGTCATAGTTAATTATGGACTAGATTATGGCCCATATTTATCAAGGTCTGGCGGACCTGATCTGACACTGCGGATCATGTCCGCCAGACCTCGCTGAATACGGCGAGCAATAGCAAGAGCTGCTGATGCAACGCCGCCCCCTGCACATTTGCGGCCAATCGTCCGCCAACAGGGGGGTGTCAATCAACCCGATCATACTCGATCGGGTTGATTTCCGACGATGTCTGTCCGCCTGCTCAGAGCAGACGGACAGGTTATGGAGCAGCGGTCTTTGTGACCGCTGCTTCATAACTGCTGTTTCTGGCGAGCCTGCAGGCTCACCAGAAACACGTGGCATCAAGCTCTATACGGAGCTTGATAAATATGCCCCTATAAGTGGAACTTAATCAATAGCGCAGAATGTGTGATTCTTTTTTTGCAGGGTATTGAAGTATAGAGCTTGAGTGTAATCCAAAGAGCACTTTAAACATTTAGTGCTTTTTAAGAAGGAGTAAATGACTATTAATAGTATTACAGCATAGAACTACATTAAAAACTCCAATACTTGCACACTATCAGCTTTGCACACCCTCAACTTGTGCACAAGCAATATTTGACATGAATTTTACTGTTCTACCCATAGAAATCTGTTATGTGAAGGATTTAGAGCACCTGCACTATCTGATTTGCCAGTGTTAGAACGCACTAGTCTATCAGTTCCAGTGAAAAAAATAGCTATGGAATTAAGACAAAAATAGAAGTGCTATTGATTGTGCTTGGTTGATGTTAATGCACCATAGAACCAATATGTTTGTGCTCCAGTTGTAATCTGGGCAAATCTCAGTTATTGGTGAACTACATTTTGTTCTGGGAAGAAATGAATTACACATTTTTAACAGTACAGAACAATATAAAAAGTGCAAAATGGAATAAATTATATAAGATTTGTAATAATCAAGTCTCAAATGCTTTGAAGACCTAGCAATTTCTTTACCTTGTTTCTTTCTTTTCTTAGGTTCTTTAGCACATGTTAGCCCTCTTCTTTGACAAATTAACCCATTAAAGCCAGTGATTTTGTCAGAATGGTGTGCTTCCTTTTTCTGATGTAAGAATTGTCTCTAGAACAAAAAAGTGCAGTGCTTTATGTAAGAAAATAAAAATATAATCAAATGAAATGTTCAGTATTATTAAATTAATCAACTTGTTTTAAAGCCCGTTACACGGGCCATAATCACCTCTACCTCATCCCCCCTCCCTGCCGCTCTTAACTTTTTTTTTCTGTAGCTCCCGCCCCCCTCCAGCGATGATCTGGCCACCTGCCTCCCTCCTAACTTTCCCACATAAGGCCTTGCGGCTTTCCTCATGCAGACATGCTCAAGTGATCCTCACGCTGCCACTGCCTCGCGCACAGTCTATCATGGATCACTGATTCTTAAGGCCCGGTGTAAGGTCAGGTGTGTTTGTCCTTGCAAAGTCTCTACTGTGCATTACTGCATTAGACAAACACATCTGGCCTTTTCTAATATAGGATGATATGCAAAGCATATCTGATGTGAGTTGATGATTGCCTTTGTTTAAAATGTATTTGATTAAAAAAAACTTTAAAAATGTATTTTACTTATTGCTCAAGACAGTGGGAAATTAAGAAAAACAAAATGTATGCTTACCTGCTAAATTAATTTCTTTTGCGATAGTGAGAGTCCACAAGTTCATTACTGGGATTCAGCTCCTAGCCACTAGGAGGAGGCAAAGATTCCCAAGAACTCCAAGAGTATTTTATCCCTCCCACTTCACTGAGTCTTTTTTTAAGAGTACACAGTCTTATTATAGCCAAGCATTAAAAAGATTGGAAAGGACAGAACTGGGTAAATGAGGTGAAGTCCAAGATTAATGAGGGTGGGAAACATTTTTGGAAAAAAGGCAGGCACCTAATTTCCAGAGTTTTTCAGAGAGATATTGGTTTTAGGATCAAATTTGATTGAATCTAGGCTGATATCTTAAGAAAAATTATGCAAAGGTGAAACTGGAATCTATTATTATACAGTCATTTATTATGCTAAAGGTAATTTTTTATGGTGGAGCCAAAAAATAAAAAAAAAACTCCTTCAGACCTCAAATAATACATTTGCAAAGACATGAATATTAACAAATAGGTCAGTAATGTTGAAACAAGAGAAACATAACATAACAAGACAGACTTATAGCCACACATATGACTAGGTCAGCTACAGGCTTATAGCCAAAAGAGATTATTTTTATACATGACAGAACATGTTTGTACTCAGACAGCTGGGTTGGCAACTTGTAGGCAGAGCAGGACAGATTTGTAGTTAAACAGACTGGGTCTAGTAGACAGGAGAGGACAGGGTCACAGTAAGACAGACCAGGTTGGCATCTTGATTATAGAACATGGCAGGTTTATATTTAGATGGACACGATTGGCAGGTTTTAAAAGACCAGGAAAGTCTATAATGTCCTACCAAGTACAAGAGCCAGGTATAGGTGCCAAGTAAACATACAAGTGTAGGGGGCCTATTTAATACCAAGAACTTATCAAATGGAAGGAATGTAAATAAACATACAAGGCAATCAACAGACTGAAACTGTCTTTCTGGCCTTGTTGGCCTTGCAGTCCGGCGGTCTGTCGATATTTTCTAAAAAGGGGGTGGACCTGCAAAGTGCTGGCGAGTGGTGGCAAGACAAACATAGCTGACCCCCTACTCACAACCTGTACTTCAGAGATTAGAATATATTGTACTGCAGGCAATGTATCCCAATCAAAGAAAAGGTTACTCCTACAGGAACGCCCAGCTAACGCCCACCGAACACCTATGTCATAATCTAGCTATACTCCCCCTGGAATGCCCAGCTAACTCCCTAATACCGCCTAGACCTATGTCACATCTTAGCTACACTCTGTAGGTAATTTATTTTTCCTTCTCCGGCCAGAGATTTATTATCAGCTGACTTGGGTAGCTGTTCTTACCAATCTACAATTGCAGGCAAATAATAGAAAAACACAGAGAGAGAGCTACTTGGCAATTGTGTTTAACTGGTATGAAGAAATAGGTAAGTCGTGTGGCACATAGAATGCATGTTTGTAAATATTCAGTACAGGGTGTAATAAAACACAATTTATGCTTACCTGATAAATTTATTTCTCTTGTGGTGAATCCAGTCCACAGATCATCCATTACTTGTGGGATATTCTCATTCCCAACAGGAAGTTGCAAGAGGACACCCACAGCAGAGCTGTTATATAGCTCCTCCCCTAACTGCCATATCCAGTCATTCGACCGAAAACACGCAGAGAAAGGAGAAACCATAGGGTGCAGTGGTGACTGTATTTTAAATGAAAAAATTACCTGCCTTAAAATGACAGGGCGGGCCGCGGACTGGATACACCACAAGAGAAATAAATTTATCAGGTAAGCATAAATTGTGTTTTCTCTTGTAAGGTGTATCCAGTCCACGGATCATCCATTACTTGTGGGATTCCAATACCAAAGCTAAAGTACATGGATGAAGGGAGGGACAAGGCAGGTACTTAAACGGAAGGTACCACTGCCTGTAAAACCTTTCTCCCTATCAAATTTGTAGAATTTTGAAAAAGTATGAAGCAAAGACCAAGTCGCCGCCTTGCAAATCTGTTCAACAGAAGCCTCATTTTTAAAGGCCCAAGTGGAAGCCACAGCTCTAGTAGAATGAGCTGTAATCCTTTCTGGAGGCTGTTGGCCAGCAGTCTCATAGGCTAAGCGGATTATGCTTCTTATCCAAAAAGAAAGAGAGGTTGCCGAAGCCTTTTGACCTCTCCTCTGTCCAGAGTAGACAACAAACAAAGCAGATGTTTGACAAACATCTTTAGTAGCTTGTAAGTAAAACTTTAAAGCACGAACCACGTCCAGATTGTGTAATAGACGTTCCTTCTTTGAAGAAGGATTAGGACACAAGGATGGAATAACAATCTCTTGATTGATATTCTTGTTAGATACCACCTTAGGTAAAAACCCAGGTTTGGTACGCAGGACTACCTTATCCGTATGGAAGATCAGATAAGGAGAATCACATTGTAAAGCAGAAAACTCGGAGACTCTACGAGCCGAGGAAATAGCTACCAAAAACAGAACTTTCCAAGATAAAAGTTTGATATCTATGGAATGAAGAGGTTCAAACGGAACTCCTTGAAGAACCTTAAGAACCAAATTTAAGCTCCATGGGGGAGCAACAGGTTTAAACACAGGCTTGATTCTAACCAAAGCCTGACAAAATGCCTGAACATCTGGAACATCTGCCAGACGCTTGTGCAAAAGAATAGACAGAGCAGAAATCTGTCCTTTTAAGGAACTAGCTGACAATCCTTTTTCCAAACCATCTTGGAGAAAAGATAATATCCTGGGAATCCTAACCCTTGGATTCACACCAATAAAGATATGTACGCCATATTTTATGGTAAATTTTCCTGGTGACAGGCTTTCGTGCCTGTATTAAGGTATCAATGACTGACTCGGAGAAGCCACGCTTTGATAAAATCAAGCGTTCAATCTCCAGGCAGTCAGTCTCAGAGAAATTAGATTTGGATGGTTGAAAGGACCCTAAAGTAAAAGGTCCTGTCTCAGAGGCAGAGTCCATGGTGGAAAGGATGACATGTCCACCAGATCTGCATACCAGGTCCTGCGTGGCCACGCAGGCGCTATCAAAATCACTGATGCTCTCTCCTGCTTGACCTTGGCAATCAGTCGAGGGAGCAGAGGAAACGGTGGAAACACATAAGCCAGGTTGAAAGACCAGGGTGCTGCTAGAGCATTAGCGTCGCCTTGGGATCCCTGGACCTGGATCCGTAACAAGGAAGCTTGGCATTCTAGCGAGACGCCATGAGATCCAGTTCTTGTTTGCCCCAACGATGAATCAATTGCAAACACCTCCGGATGGAGTTCCCACTCTCCTGGATGAAAAGTCTGACGACTTAAAAAAATCCACCTCCCAGTTCTCTACACCTGGGATATGGATAGCTGATAGGTGGCAAGAGTGAGTCTCTGCCCAGCGAATTATCTTTGAGACTTCTAACATCGCTAGGGAACTTCTTGTTCCCCCTTGATGGTTGATGTAAGCCACAGTCGTGATGTTGTCCGACTGAAATCTGATTTACCTCAGAGTTGCTAACTGAGGCCAAGCCTGAAGAGCATTGAATATCGCTCTTCCAGAATATTTATTGGAAGGAGTGTCTCCTCCTGAGTCCACAATCCCTGAGCCTTCAGGGAGTTCCAGACTGCACCCCAACCTAGAAGGCTGGCATCTGTTGTTACAATTGTCCAATCTGGCCTGCGAAAGGTCATACCTTTGGACAGATGGACCCGAGATAGCAACCAGAGAAGAGAATCCCTGGTCTCTTGATCCAGATTTAGTAGAGGGGACAAATCTGTGTAATCCCCGTTCCACTGACTGAGCATGCATAGTTGCAGCGGTCTGAGATGTAGGCGTGCAAACGGCACTATGTCCATTGCCGCTACCATTAAGCCGATTACTTCCATGCACTGAGCCACCGAAGGGCGCGGAATGGAATGAAGAACACGGCAGGAATTTAGAAGCTTTGATAACCTGGACTCCGTCAGGTAAATTTTCATTTCTACAGAATCTATCAGAGTCCCTAGGAAGGAAACTCTTGTGAGTGGGGATAGAGAACTCTTTTCCTCGTTCACTTTCCACCCATGCAATCTCAGAAATGCCAGTACTACGTACGTATGAGACTTGGCAATTTGAAAGTTTGATGCCTGTATCAGGATGTCGTCTAAATAAGGGGCCACTGCTATGCCCCGCAGCCTTAGGACCGCCAGAAGTGACCCTAGAACCTTCGTAAAGATTCTTGGGGCTGTAGCTAATCCAAAGGGAAGAGCTACAAACTGGTAATGCCTATCTAGAAAGGCAAACCTGAGAAACCGATGATGATCCTTGTTATCGGAATGTGAAGATAAGGATCCTTAAAATCCACTGTAGTCATATATTGACCCTCATAGGTAGGATGGTACGAATAGTTTCCATCTTGAATGATGGAACTCTGAGGAATTTGTTTAAGATCTTTAGATCCAAAATTGGTCTGAAGGTTCCCTCTTTTTTGGGAACCACAAACAGATTTGAGTAAAAACCCTGTTCCTGTTTCTCCTTTGGAACTGGATGGATCACTCCCATAACTAGGAGGTCTCGTACACAGTGTAAGAATGCCTCTCTCTTTATCTGGTTTGCAGATAATTGTGAAAGGTGGAATCTCCCTTTAGGGGGGGGGGAAACTTTGAAGTCCAGAAGATATCCCTGGGATATAATTTCCAACACCCAGGGATCCTGGACATCTCTTGCCCACGCCTGGGCGAAGAGCGGAAGTCTGCCCCCTACTAGATCCATTACCGGATAGGGGGCCGTTCCTTCATGCTGTCTTAGAGGCAGCAGCAGGCTTTTTGGCCTGCTTACCTTTGTCCCAGGTCTGGTTTGGTCTCCAGACCGTCTTGGACTGAGCAAAAGTTCCCTCTTGTTTGAATTAGAGGAAGTTGATGCCGCACTTGCCTTGAAGTTTCGAAAGGCACGAAAATTAGACTGTTTGGCCCTTGATTTGGACCTGTCCTGAGGAAGGGCATGACCTTTTCCTCCAGTGATATCAGCAATAATCTCCTTCAAACCAGGCCCGAATAGGGTCTGCCCCTTGAAGGGAATGTTAAGCAGCTTAGATTTTGAAGTCACGTCAGCTGACCATGATTTAAGCCATAGCGCCCTGCGCGCCTGTATAGCAAAACCAGAATTCTTAGCCGTTAGTTTAGTCAAATGAACAATGGCATCAGAAAACAAAGGAATTGGCTAGCTTAAGTGCTCTAAGCTTGCCAAGTATGTCATCCAATGGAGTCGCTACCTGTAAAGCCTCTTCCAGAGACTCAAACCAGAACGCCGCAGCAGCAGTGACAGGAGCAATGCATGCAAGGGGCTGTAGGATAAAACCTTATTGAATAAACATTTTCTTAAGGTAACCTTCTAATTTTTTATCCATTGGATCTAAAAAAGCACAACTGTCCTCGACAGGGATAGTAGTACGCTTTGCTAAAGTAGAAACTGCTCCCTCCACCTTAGGAACTGTCTGTCATAAGTCCCGTGTGGTGGCGTCTATTGGAAACATTTTTCTAAAAATAGGAGGGGAAGAGAACGTCACATCTGGTCTATCCCATTCCTTATTAATAATTTCTGTAAACCTTTTAAGTATTGGAAAAACATCAGTACACACCGGCACTGCATAGTATTTATCCAGTCTACACAATTTCTCTGGCACTGCAATTTTATCACAGTCATTCAGAGCAGCTAAAACCTCCCTGAGAAACACGCGGAGGTGTTTAAGCTTAAATTTAAATGTAGAAATATCAGAATCAGGTTACATCATCTTTCCTGAGTCAGAAACATCACCCACAGACTGAAGCTCTCCTTCCTCAGCTTCTGCATATTGTGAGGCAGTATCAGACATGGTTCTTAAAGCGTCAGTATGCTCTGCATTTCGTCTAAACCCAGAGCTATCTTGCTTACCTCTAAATTCAGGTAGTCTGGTTAATACCGCTGACAGTGTACTATCCATGACTGCCGCCATGTCTTCTAAAGTAATCGCTATGGGCGCCCTAGATATACTTGGCGCCATTTGAGCGTGAGTCTCTTGAGCGGGAGTCAAAGGATCTGACACGTGGGGAGAGTTAGTCGGCATAACTTCCCCCTCGTCAGATTCCTCTGGTGATAAATTTTGTTAAAGACAGAATATGATCTTTATTGCTTAAAGTGAAATCAGTACATTTGGTACACATTCTTAGAGGGGGTTCCACCATGGCTTTTAAACATAATGAACAAGGAGTTTCCTCTATGTCAGACATGTTTGTACAGACTAGCAATGAGACTAGCAAGCTTGGAAAACACTTTAAATCAAGTTAACAAGCAAATATAAAAAACGGTACTGTGCCTTTAAGAGAAACAAATTTTGTCAAAATTTGAAAAAACAGTGAAAAAAGGCAGTAAATCAAACGAAATTTTTACAGTGTATGTAATAAGTTAACAGAGCATTGCACCCACTTACAAAATGGATGATTAACCCCTTCATTCAAAAAACGGATAAGAAAAACAATATAGACATTTTTTAACAGACACAACAAACTGCCACAGCCTGCTGTGGCCCTACCTTCCCCAATAAATGACTTTGGAAAGCCTTTGAGCCCTTTAGAGATGTCCTATATCATACAGGGGACTCCTGAGGGAAGCTGGATGTCACAGTTTGTAATTTTAACTGCACCAACTGTAACTTTTATACTACAACAGTGGAAAGCCTCAGGAAACTGTTTCTAGGCAAAATTTAAGCCAGCCATGTGGAAAAAACTAGGCCCCAATAAAGTTTTATCACCAAAGCATATATAAAAATGATTAAATATGCCAGCAAACGTTTTATATTGCAATTTTATAAGGGTATTACCCCTGAGAGTAAGCATGATACCAGTCGCTATTAAATCACTGTATTCAGGCTTAACTTACAATAATCCGGTATCAGCAGCATTTTCTAGCATTTTCCATTTCTAGAAAAAATTGTAACTGCACATACCTCATAGCAGAGTAACCTGCACGCCATTCTCCCGCTGAAGTTACCTCTCTCCTCAGACATATGTGAGAACAGCAATGGATCTTAGTTACAACCTGCTAAGATCATAGAAAACTCAGGCAGATTCTTCTTCTATTTACTGCCTGGGATAAAATAGTACAACTCCGGTACCATTTAAAATAACAAACTTTTGATTGAAGATAAAAAACTAACTATATTTCACCACTCTCTCTTACTACCTCCATGTGTGTTGAGAGTTGCAAGAGAATGACTGGATATAGCAGTTAGGGGAGGAGCTATATAACAGCTCTGCTGTGGGTGTCCTCTTGCAACTTCCTGTTGGGAATGAGAATATCCCACAAGTAATGGATGATCCGTGGACTGGATACACCTTACAAGAGAAATAGCTTTTACCTCTCCAGGTAAAAATACTCATTTTAAATATACATCCAGAAAATGGCAGCTGATTATCAACCATAGGAATGTTTACTGGCAAACTAGTAGACATGCATACTGTTTGAGGTGCAATTTCTATCATGACTGAGAAATTTCCAGGATATACCTGCCATGTGCATGAATTAATCTCAGATGCCAATAAACATGGTTCAAAATTTGGAGAGGCATGACGACACGCCAATCCATGATCAGTCTGATCACAATGTTCAAGTGAAGATGTGGTGTTGTCGTGAGGAAATATATATTTTCCATGATATGTGGGTTTCCACCATGTCCAATTAGAATGCAACAAATTAAAAACTGGATGTGGTAATGTGAAAAATTTGCAAGCTACTTTAACAATACCAGCTGTGTAGGCAGTGATTGACACTAGGCAAGAGTGTTTAGAAACATTACCATTATGTTCCCATTCTACGCACTTAACACTAGTAGTATCAATATGTATCCACACATCTTCATTGTTGTGTCCTATTGTTAACAAGCTGCGTAATTTATCAGTTTTAGGGATCATTAGAATGTTTTCCAAATCTAAACGTTGTTGACTCATATATACATACCGTAAACCACAAAGATTCCAACTACTACTATGTGATACCAGGTTTTCCACAGCCATAGTAAGGTTATTCAAATACCTATACATACTTGACTCAAGCTCTAGGCCTTTTCTTTGTGCCTCATAGACTGTAGGTGCCCATTGTCCTAACAAGTGTAGTGATAAGCCGATGTCTGCACCAGCGCTAGATAATTTGTTATTGATAACCTCATTATCTATACCATTAAGGACACCAAGTGTAGTACCAGTACCCCCTAGCAAGGTGTCATACCATTCACGTCGCCTGCGTGAGCGGCGGCATAAAGAGACATCTGGCGTAGAAATGTTAAGGGATATTTGTACCATTTTTGAAAATGTGGTAGTATTTACACAAGTGTGAGTCAAAGGAACAGTGGTATAGTTATGGGTACTGCTGGGAACATAAGGCAGGCAGTAAGCCAATATCCAATAATATGCATAAGGATATTCCTCCCCCTGCACATTACTAGGCCTTATATATGTAAATATGACATAAGTACCTGTATTCCATTCTATGTCTGTATAATTGGGTGCTTGGTTTATTTTAAACGTGTGTGGTAGGAAGTAATTGTTGGAGCGGAGTATATTTTTAATGTTATCATGCGTGTTCTGACTGTCCCTCAAATCCTCCAAACTTTTCAATGCCTCAGGGAGTCTAGAAGGTGTGAATGATAAATGATAAGTGGGTTTGGGGCCTGGGGGATAGGCAGTAACTTGAGTATTACATTTCTTTGAGTCTTTATTGGGCAGGAATTGACCTAAAGACCTGTCATAGCAAATGGGTTTAATAGTGGAAGTAAGACTTAAAGTCCTACATGATTTCCAATTAGTACAATTAACCTTTTTATCAGTCTCCCTTTCAGCTGACATCAAATATGTATGATTGAAATGAGTACCTATATGCCAATCATGTGCACTGCAGCAATCAACAGGAATATAGGGTGTCCTATGAGCATATAATGGTTTTGTATATTCATTACAGAATTGTACAAAGTTGTGTACTGTGGCATATTCACCGTATTCAAAAATACAAGATATGTGTTCTGAGGCCATGTTATCACTGTAGTTTGACTTCCCCCCTCCTGTATAATTGTTACATTAGATGACAGTTCATTTTGTTTAAGGAAAAACCAAAAAGACCGTATTACCTTAAGTTCTGTTGTATCGTATGATTTTGGATCCTTAACTTTAATCATAAAGTCATTTGTCATACCCATAAATCGGAGAGGAAGATGTGACAAAAGATAACTTGTATAATAAGTGAAAGAAGTTACCTGCATGCTACAGTGTTGTGTGTCGTGATGCGGGGTCAATGTTAATACATTTGAAGTGACATTGTGACATAGATTCTTTGATGAAGATTAAAAATAAATACTTCACATCTTTGCCTTATCTTACACTTTTTTTGATCCATACCTTCTATGTTTATACTATAATCATGTGTAGTATAACCATTCCAAGCAAACAAATCATAACAATTTACCAGTATACCTGGAGTTCTATGCAATGGTGCAGATCTTTTGTGCCTCTCTTGGGAAATAGAGGTATTTGCATATGAGGTAAATGAAGTGTCAGAACCATTTTGAAACTCTGTATTTGCAAGTGTGTAAAAGGTGCCGTAGGTGCAGGTAAATGATCATGCTTTGCTTTATTTGGAATAACTGTGTTTGCCTGCAAACAATATACACATCTGTTAATATATGATTTACAATGCTCATCTATTTTATTCATATAAAAAGATTGCTTCAGCAAGTGTAATGTTGGCTTTATTCCTAAATGTCCTACACCATGAGCTTGTGCTATAAAAAGTGGAGCGCTACTTTCCGGTATAGCCACCTTCCCCTTTTTAGAAAACAACCCATTTTCATCTAAAGTTAACCCTTTAGTTTCCCAAAAAGACATGTCACTTACAGTGGCATGTCCCCGGAGTTCATGAAGCATGTGATCTGTGGGACAAGAAGGGGGGACCAATACAGCATACATTGGAACAGATGGTCCATCTGTATGTGCTGCAAAAGCAGCTTCTTTAGCAATTCTGTCTGCCGGCGCATTACCCATAGAAATAGGTTCAGTCCTATGTGTGTGTGCACGGCAATGAATGATTGCTATATCTTTTGGGAGTTGTATTGCCTGCAAAAGGTCATTAATGAGATTGGTATGAGATATGGTCTTGCCATCTGCTGAAACAAACCCACGCTGTTTCCATATCATACCAAAATCATGCACAACCCCAAAAGCATAGCGAGAGTCAGTGTAAACATTAACAGATTTATCCTTAAACATTTCACATGCTTTTGTGAGTGCTATTAGCTCTGCTGCCTGCGCTGAAGAATAATTAATAGGTCCTGCATCTAGCACTATGTCTGGTAACTGTACAACAGCATATCCAGTTTTGTAAACCCCATCACTAGGTTTAGAACAGGAGCCATCAACAAATACATTTTCTGCATAGTCAAAAGGTTTGTCCATTAAGTCAGCTCGTGGTGTTGTTATGTGATGTATTACCTATATACAGTCATGGTCAGTTGTCAGATCTGGTGAACCTAAAAGCAGTGCATTAAGAATCTGAG
This sequence comes from Bombina bombina, assembly GCF_027579735.1. NCBI lineage: Eukaryota > Metazoa > Chordata > Amphibia > Anura > Bombinatoridae > Bombina > Bombina bombina. Next base: position 792,026,588 of record NC_069501.1, on the reverse strand, counting down.
CCGGACCTGAGTTGCTATTACTATATTTAATAGTGAGGATAGTGTTATTTAACAATATACATTCATAACCAGAGAGCCTCTGGGCAGTCATATGTTGTGTGGTAACATTTTTTACAAGATGTAAAACTTGGTGACTTGTGTGTAGTATCACTGGGTGACCTAGCGTGATTGTTTCAACCATCTCCCCAGCCATGGCGCATGCCGCCAATGCTCTGAGACACGCCGGCATCCCCTGTACCGGTACTGGAACTACTTTGGAATAATAAGCTATGGGACGCATATTGCATCCGCCATGTTCTTGGGCACAGACAGCAGCCATGGTTTTACAATTGTCCCTGACATACAAATGAAATGGTTTACAATAATCAGGTCGTCCTAAAGCAGGGGCACTAATAATGCTGGTCTTAAGTGCAATGTAGGATTTAGTCATTTCTGTTGTCCATTGTATACATTTTGGGTTTTCACTTTTTGTAGCTTGTCTTAGTATGGAATCATGATGGGAACACTCAGGAATCCATTGCCTGCAATAGTTTATCATCCCTAGAAAAGTAAGCATTTCTTTTCTAGTGTTAGGTTTGGGGACCCTCTGGATTGCTTGTATGCGTTTGGAGCTAATAGACCTGTGACCATGAGAAAGTACAAAACCCAAATATTCCACTTCTTTCATTCCTACTTGTAACTTGTGCTTAGCTATTTTATGACCTTCAGCAGCGAGGTGTTTAAGCAGACTGACAGTGTCTGCTGTATTTGCCTCCTGATTTGGACTACACAACAGCAAGTCATCGACATACTGAAGCAGGACTGAACCCCAGCTGCATGTCCATGCCTGCAAACTTCGCTGCAGCACCAGAGAATACACTGCTGATGATGACACATATCCTTGAGGAAGGCGAGACCATGCCATCTGGAATGCCCCGAATAATGTAAAAGCCATAAGTAGCTGTGTCTCAGGGTCCAATGGGACCAAAAAAAATGCATTAGCTAAATCAATCACTGTAAATATACGGGCATCATGTGGAATGGCTGTGAGTAAGGTTGTAACATCAGGGACAATAGGGGCAATAGGCACCACTATTTCATTAATGGCCCTTAAATCTTGGACTAGTCTATATTCATTATCTTTCTTTGGGACTGGATTTATTGGGGTATTATAGGGAGAAACCACTGGACGAAGAACTCCTTTAGCAAGGAATTCTTCTATCATGGGTTTAATACCCTCTATTTTTTCTTTAGATAATGGGTATTGTTTTATGTATACTGGAGTAGCACCAGGTTTTAATCTAGCTTTATATGGGGTACATTTAATCAACCCCACATCTAACTTAGAGGAGGCCCACACTGAAGGTGGGACTTCACTCAGTAAGTCATTGTAAAAACTCCAATTAGTGGATCCCATGATTACTTCTAACCCACCCGTTTTAGTGACATTCAATTGCACTCCCAGGGAACCCATAAGATCTCGCCCCAAAAGGTTTAAAGGACATCCAGTTATTATACGAAATTGGTGTAATATATATTGGCCAGTACCAGGTACCCTAACTTCTAATAGTGGCGTTATACGAGTTTGAGTCAGCACTCCATTAATCCCTAAAGAAGGCTCCGTTTCTCCAGTTGTGCCCCCATACATATCTGAGCATAAAGCAGAGCATGTTGCTCCTGTGTCTGCCAGAAATGGAAGGGTTAATCCCTCTACCTCTAGGACCACATATGGTTGCTCTCGATAAGTTGTGAATACCACTGGAAAAATAGGGGTGCTACCCTCTTTTAGGCACCTCTATGGCCACTGTATGTTATGCCTGGGTGTATCTGTGGGTGTAGTTAATGGAGCAATGTAAGGCTGTCTGTTCCATTTTCGGGGGCTACTAGGAGGCCCTGAATTACTGGGTGGATTTGGACATTCATTTTTCCAGTGGCCCTGTCCAGTGCCTGGGTGTATCTGTGGGTGCAGGTAATGGAGCAATGTAAGGCTGTCTGTTCCATTGTCGGGGGCTACTAGGAGGCCCTGAATTACTGGGTGGATTTGGACATTCATTTTTCCAGTGGCCCTGTTCCCCACAATTAAAACACTGTGTTCTATTTGAAGGATAATTACCCCTACCTCGCCCCCTTCCTCTATAACGTCCCCCTGCTCTACCATACATCCTATAACATCCTGTATTATCTCATTCTCTGGCTTGAAATGGGTCACAGTGCTGCATTCCCTGTTTCTGATAAAAAAAACTAAATTTTTTGCTTCCAGTTTCTTTATTTCAAAACAGCCTGCTCCCTCCTTCTCATGAATTCTTCTCAAGAACTCACCAGGTTTTAATTCCGGCCATTCAGAAACAAGCTGTTTTACCAACAAAGAAAGTTGAGGCTGCATGTTACCTATACATGTTTGCACCTTTAATGAGCCCATTGCATTGTCTGATTCCATTCCAGCCTCTTCCTTCCAGCATTTATAAAAACGCTTAACAAACTCAACCAAAGTCTCTTTTTGACCCTGCTTGCAACTTAATGCAATAGACATGCTCTGTTTATCCTTCCAGACCCTATGCATTTCGTCTGACGATTCTTCCCACATAACTGCTCTTTTCACTGGTCTATTTAATGCATACCTCGTAGAAGTATTGGTGTCAATTTCGCGAATAGTTTTTACAATATTCCAATCCCAACCAGATTCAGCATCATGGTCTAATAGTGCATCTTTAATAATATGTATGTCTGTCTGTGTCATATTCTGTCCTTCTAGCATGCGTTTTAAATACTGAATGCATGTAGATGGATGCTGCCTAGGATTAGGCGTGCCTTTAGTAATTTCACGCAACTCACTAGGCGTTAAAGGTTTAATTATGAGCTGATCACCTACAGTAAGAAAAGGCATTTGCAATAAATCTTCATCTTCTTCCTCAAACTTAACACATGCATCTCTTCTCTGTCTCTCATATGTCTTAAGCTGTGCAGCCTGCGCTCTCGTTAAAGGCATTACAGGAGGTGATATGGTAGAAACAGCAGGAATAGCAGTGTGTGTATTTTCAGGAAAAGATGATGGTGATTGTATTAAGTTAGGTGAAGAAGTAGAAGAAACACTTGAATCAGAAGGCAAGGGAGGGTACAAATTTGGTGTGAAAGAGTTAAAGGGTGACGTTAATTATGAAACAGGATTATATTGCAGAGTATCAGGTGAAGATGCAGAAACTCGTGAGGTATGTAAATTATTTTGCCTTGCCTGTAGGGTAGCTAATGCAATATTTTGTAATTCATCATCTGAAGGGGTCACCAAACTAGGTTATAGTTTATTATTTGATGGTAACGGAGGCTGTGACTGCGCTTGTGCAACGGGACTCACATACACTATTTGCCTATGATTTTTCTTTCCCTTATTTTTATTCTTCTTAGTATTAGTGTACTGCCAATGTGGAGCAACAGCTAGCCAATTTTCCCCACCTTTCCTCATATATTCCACATCCCAATTAGGGTCCCCTTTATAATATGGAAAAGCCGCCTGATCGCCTAGACACAACCCTTTTATCATATTCATGTGAAATTTATCATTATCCCCGTCCCTAGGAAATGGATCTGAACTTTTCATAGCCTCAGACCATCCTACCATATTGTCTAGCCATGGTACGACAAAAAAATACCCTTCTGGTGAGACCCTCACAACATAGTCCCTACAAGATTCACCTGGATTAGGTAACGGAAAGCTTTTTGATTGAGACTTGCCCATTCTCAACTCGTGACTTATCAACTCTTATTTTATCATACAGATAACAACAACCTTATGCAAAAAATACCAAAATACCTTTTACCAAATATCAAACCACAATTCTTAAAATATAAACAAGGTTAGTAATCTATCCTTTTGCAAAAAAACATTATATTTAACCTAGCTGCTTAGAGTCCGTGAAGGTCTCCACAATACTGAAATTAAATATCGTGCAAAAAACATAATTTATGCTTACCTGATAAATTTATTTCTCTTGTAGTGTATCCAGTCCACGGATCATCCATTACTTATGGAATATATTCTCCTTCCCAACAGGAAGCTGCAAGAGTCCACCCACAGCAAAGCTGCTATATAGCTCCTCCCCTAACTGCCATATTCAGTCATTCGACCGAAAACATGCAGAGAAAGGAAAAACCATAGGGTGCAGTGGTGACTGTAGTTCAAATGAAAAAATTACCTGCCTTAAAGTGACAGGGCGGGCCGTGGACTGGATACACTACAAGAGAAATAAATTTATCAGGTAAGCATAAATTATGTTTTCTCTTGTTAAGTGTATCCAGTCCACGGATCATCCATTACTTATGGAATACCAATACCAAAGCTAAAGTACACGGATGATGGGAGGGACAAGGCAGGTACTTAAACGGAAGTTACCACTGCCTGTAAAAAACCCTTTCTCCCAAAAATAGCCTCCGAAGAAGCAAGGTATCAAATTTGTTAAATTTGAAAAGTATGAAGCGCAGACCAAGACTCCGTCTTGTAAATCTGTTCAACAGAAGCCACATTTAAAAAAGGCCAAGTGAAAACCACAGCTCTAGTAGAATGAGCTGTAATCCCTTCAGGAGGCTGCTGTCCAGCAGTCTCATAAGCTAAATGAATTATGCTTTTTAACCAAAAAGACAGAGAGGCTGCTGAAGTCTTTTGACCTCTCCTCTGTCCAGAATAGACAACAAACAAGGTGAACGTTTGATGAAAACTGTAGTAACTTGTAAGTAAAACTTTAAAGCACAAACCACGTCCAATATTGTGTAATAGACGTTCCTTCTTTGAGGAAGGATTAGGATACAAGCATGGAACAACTATCTCTTGAGTGATGTACTTGTTAGATACCACCTTAGGAAAAAACCCAGGTTGGTACGCAGGACTACCTTATCCATACGAAGGACCAGATAAGGAGAATCACATTGTAACACAGATAACTTGGAGACTCTACAAGTCGAGGAATTAGCTACCCAAAAGGAACTTTCCAAGATAAAGATTGATATCTATGGAACAAAAAAGGTTCAAACGGAACTTCTTGAAGAACCTTAAGAATCAGGTTTAAGCTCCATAGCGGAGCAACAGTTTTAAACACAGGCTTGGATCTAACCAAAGCCTGACCAAATGCCTGAACGTCTAGAATACCTGCCAGACGCTTGTGCAAAAAAATAGACAGAGTAAAAATCTGTCCCCTTTTAAGGAATTAGCTGACAACCCTTTTCTCAAAAACATCTTGGAGAAAAGATAATATCCTGGGAATCCAGACTTTACTCCATGAGTAACCCTTGGATTCATAACAATCAGATATTTACACCATATCTATGTTCAATTTTCCTAGAGACAGGCTTTCATGTCTGTATTAAGGTATCAATGACTGACTCGGAGAAGCCATGCTTTGATAACATCAAGCGTTCAGTCTCCAGGCAGTCCATCTCAGATTGATTCTATTTAGATGGTTGAAAGGACCCTGAGGTAGAGGGACCTGTCTCAGAAGCAGAGACCGTGATGGAAAGGATGACATGTCCACCAGATCTGCATACCAGGTCCTGCGTGGCTACGCAGGCGCTGTTAAAAACACCAAAGCCCTCTCCTGCTTGGTCTTGACCTCCGGAGGAAATCCCACTCCCCCGGAAGAAAAGTCTGACGACTTAGAAAATCCACCTCCCAGTTCTCAACACCTGGGATATGGATAGCTGATAGACAAGAGTGAGTCTCTGTCCAGTGAATTATTGTAAGACTTCTAACATCGCTAGGGAACTTCTGTTCCCCCTTGATGGCTGATGTAAGCCACAGTCGTGTATATTGTCCGACTGAGTATGATGTACCTCAGAGTTGCTAACTGAGGCCAAGTCTGAAGAGCATGGAATATCACTCCCAGTTCCAGAATATTTATTAGAAGGAGGGTCTCCTCCTAAGTCCACTATCCCTGAGCCTTCAGGGAGTTCCAGACTGCATCCCAACCTAAAAGGCTGGCATCTATTGTAACAATTGTCCCATCTGACCTGCGGAAGGTCATACCCTTGGACAGATGGACCCGACATAGTCACCAGAGAAGAGAATCTCTGGTCTCTTGGTCCAGGTTTAACAGGGGGACAAATCTGTGTAATCCCCGTTCCTCTGACTGAGCATGCATAGTTGCAGCGGTCTGAAATGTAGACGTGCAAACGGTACTATGTCCCTTGCCGCTACCATTAAGCCGATTTCATTAATGTACTGAGTCACCGAAGGGCGCGGATGGGATGAAAAAACACGGCAGAAATTTAGAAACTTTGACAACCTGGACTCCGTCAGGTAAATTTTCATTTCTACAGAATCTATCAGAGTCCCTAGGAGGGAAACCCTTGAGATTGGGGATAGAGAACTCTTTCCTTGTTCACTTTCCACCCATGTGATCTCAGAAATGCCAGTACTACGTCCGTATGAGACTGGGCAATTTGGATGTTTGACGCCTGTATCAGGATGTCGTCTAAATAAGGGGCCACTTCTATGCCCCGCGGTCTAAGGACCGCCAAAGCGACCCCAGAACCTCCATAAAGATTCTTGGGGCTGTAGATATCCCAAAGGAAAGAGCTACAAACTGGTAATGCCTGTCTAGAAAGGCAAACCTGAAAAACGATGGTGATCTTTATGCATCACAATGTGAGGATAAGCATCCTTCAAATCCATTGTAGTCCTCTATTGACTCTCCTGGATCATAGTTAAGATGGTACGAATAGTTTCCATCTTAAATGACGGAATTCTGAGGAATTTGTTTAAGATCTTTAGATCCAAAATAGGTCTGAAGGTTCCCTCTCCTTGGGAACCACAAACAGATTTGAGTAAAAACTCTGTCCCTGTTCCTCTCTTGGAACTGGATGGATCTCGTACACAATGTAAGAATGCCTCCTTCTTTATCTGGTTTGCAGATAATTGTGAAAGGCGAAATCTCCCCTTTTTTTGGGGGGGAATCTTTGAAATCCAGAAGATATCTCTGGGATATAAATTCCAATGCCTAGGGATCCTGGGCATCTCTTGCCCACGCCTGGGTGAAGAATGAAAGTCTGCCCCCTATAGGATCCGTTACCGGATAGGGGTCCGTTCCTTCATGCTGCCTTAGAGGCAGCAGCAGGCTCCTTGGCCTGCTTATCTTTGTTCCAGGTCCGATTGTCTCCAGACCGCCTTGGACTGAGCAAAAATTCCCTCTTGTTTTGCCTTAGAGGAAGAGGATGCCACACCTGCCCTGAAGTTTTTAAAAGGCACGAAAATTAGACCTTTTTTTTTTTTTTTTTTTTTTTTTTTTTTGGCCCTTGATTTGGACCTATCCTGAGGAAGGGCATGACCTTTTCCTCCAGTGATATAAGCATTAATCTCCTTCAAACCAGGCCCGAATAGGGTCTGCCCCTTGAAGGGAAGTTAAGTAGCTTATTTATTAAAGTCACGACAGCTGACCATGATATAAGCCATAGCGCTCTGCGCGCCAGTATAGTAAAAAACAGAATTCTTAGCCGTTAGTCTAGTCAAATGAACAAGGCATCAGAAAACAAAGGAATTGGCTAGCATAAGCTTGTCAAATATATTCATCCAATGGAGTCGCTTAACTGTAAAGCCTCATCAAGAGACTCAACCCAGAACGCCGCAGCAGGAGTGACAGAAGCAATGTATGCAAGGGGCTGCAGGATAAAACCCTGTTGAATAAACATTTTTTATCCATTGGATCTAAAAAGCACAACTGTCCTCGTCAGAGGTAGTGGTACGCTTAGCTAGAGTAGAAACTCTTCTCTCCACCTTAGGAACTGTCTGCCAGAAGTCCCGTGTGGTGGTAACTATTAGAAAACATTCTTCTAAAAAATAGGAGGGGAAGAGAACGGCACACCTGGTCTATCCCATTCCTTATTAAAAAATTTTTAGTAAACCTCTTTAGGTATTGGAAAAACATCAGTACACACCGGCACTGCATATTATTTATTCAGTCTACACAATTTCTCTGGCCCTGCGATTGTACACATTCATTCAGAGCAGCCAAAGCCTCCCTGAGCAACAAGTGGAGGTTCTCAAGCATAAATTTTAAATGTAGAAATATCAGAATCAGGTTAAATCATCTTCCCTGAGTCAAAAAAAATCAGCCACAGACTAAGCATATTGTGAGGTAGTATCATACATGGTTCTTAAAGCGTCTGTATGCTCTGTATCTACCCCCAGAGCTAACTGCTTTCCTTTAATTTCAGGTAGTCTGACTAATACTGCTGCCAGAATATTATTCACCACCTTTGCCATGTCTTGTAAAATAAACGCTATGGGCGCCCTTGATGTACTTGGCGCCATTTGAGCGTGAGTCCCTGAAGCGGGAGTCGAAGGGTCTGACACGTGGGGAGAGTTAGTCGGCATAACTTTCCCCTCGACAGAATCCCCTTGTAAAAGAAACGCTATGGGTGCCCTTGATGTACTTGGCGCCATTTGAGCGTGAGTCCCTAAAGCGGGAGTCAAAAGGTCTGACACGTGGGGAGAGTTAGTCGGCATAACTACCCCCACGACAGAATCCTCTGGTGATGTATTTAAAGACAAAAAATGATCTTTATTGTTTAACATGAAATCAGTACATCTGGTACACATTCTAAGATGGGGTTCCACCATGGCTTTAAAACATAATGAACACAGAGCTTCCTCTATGTTAGACATGTTAGAACAGACTAATAATGAGACTAGTAAGCTTGGAAAACACTTTAAATCAAGTTAACAAGCAAATATATAAAACGTTACTGTGCCTTTAAGAGAAACAAATTTTGTCAAAATTTGAAAAACAGTGAAAAAAAGGCAGTAAAACAAACGAAATTTTTACAGTACATGTAATAAGGTAACAGAGCATTGCACCCACTTGCAAATGGATGATTAACCCCTTAATGCAAAAAACAGATAAAAAAAAAAAACGACATAGACGTTTTTAAAAACAGACACAACAAACTGCCACAGCCAACAGTGGGAAGCTTCAGTTAACTGTTTCTATGCAAAATTTAAGCCAGCCATGTGGAAAAAACTTAGGCCCCAATAAGTTTTATCACCAAACATATGTTAAAAAACGATTAAACATGCCAGCAAACGTTTTAAAACACATTTTTACAAGAGTATGTATCTCTATTAATAAGCCTGATACCAGTCGCTTTTACTGCATTTAAGGCTATACCAACATTACAGTGTTATCACCAATGTACGTTAAAAAACGATTAAACATGCCAGCAAACGTTTTAAAACACATTTTTATAAGAGTATGTATCTCTATTAATAAGCCTGATACCAGTCGCTATCGCTGCATTTAAGGCTTTACTTACATTACTTCGGTATCAGCAGTATTTTCTTAGTCAATTCCATTCCTAGAAAAATATTTTACTGCACATACCTTATCTGCAGGAAAACCTGCACGCCATTCCCCCTCTGAAGTACCTCACTCCTCAGAATGTGTGAGAACAGCAAATGGATCTTAGTTACGTCTGCTAAGATCATAGAAAAACGCAGGCAGATTCTTCTTCCAAATACTGCCTGAAATAAACAGCACACTCCGGTGCCATTTAAAAATAACAAACTTTTGATTGAAGAATAAACTAAGTAGAAAGCACCACAGACTCTCACGACCTCCTATCTATGTTGAGGCTTGCAAGAGAATGACTGAATATGGCAGTTAGGGGAGGAGCTATATAGCAGCTTTGCTGTGGGTGGACTCTTGCAGCTTCCTGTTGGGAAGGAGAATATATTCCATAAGTAATGGATGATCCGTGGACTGGATACACTTAACAAGAGAAAGCTTAATTTGTGCAAAAGGGTAAATTTTAATAATAGTTACTTTATCTTCCGTTCAGTAGCCACCATGCTATAGATAAAATCTGTGCGTCTTGAAACATCACGGAAGATTTCATAACTTTTCTTAAACCACAATAATCAAATTAGTACAAAACAATCTTATGAAGAATTAAAAACAGTACATGCAGCGTATTTCACATAAAAGAATGACACAGCACATTTAACACATAAAAAAACTTGAAAATTGGCAACAACAGCCTACCAGTCAGTATTCTATTATTTCCATTACGTTTCTTCCTTTTAAGAAACTTATTTAACCTTAAAAAACCAACAGTCTACCTTAGGCTGTTTATACCAATTTATTTAACCTACCCCTGATATAATAGAGACAATATATATCTATATCTCTGAAACGCCCAGCTAACTCCCTAATACCACCTACTTCATGTCGTCCCTATAATCCCCCTGGAACTCTCGGCTAACTCAGAGGTGGCGGACGAGTTAAGGAGCAGCGGTTTTATGACCACTGCTTCTTTACTTCCGCTTCAGGCAGAACTGAAGGGTAGTGGGTTGGAAGCAGGATCTGCTGCTTCATAAATCGACCCCCAAGTGTGTTTGTTCGAAGCTGTCATGTGCAGTAGAGGCAGCGTGAGGACAAACACACCTGGCCTTAGAGTCTACCTGATCTTCTGTAGTGTCCACACCAGAATGGTGGGCAAGACCGGGTGTGGTGGGGGAGGACCCAGGCATGGGGGGGGGGGGGCATGTCAGGGGCGTGACCGGGTGTGAGTGGGCGTGGCCACGGTCACGGGCAAGAGAGAGAGATCAATAGGAAGGTAGAAAAGATAGAGAGAGCAAAAAAGAGGGGGAGAGAGCAAAAGAGAGGGGGAGAGTGAGAGCAAAAGAGAGGGATGAGAGAGAGAGAGCAAAAGAGAGGGGGGAAAGAGAGAGAGCAAAAGAGAGGGGGGTGAGAGAGAGCAAAAGAGAGGGGGGGAGAGCGAGCAAATGAGAGGGGGAGAGAGAGAGAGAGCAAAAAGAGGGGGGAAAGAGAGAGAGCAAAAAAGAGGCGAGAGAGAGAGAGCAAAAGAGAGGGGAGAGAGGGAGCAAAAGAGAGTGGGAGAGAGAGCGAGCAAAAGAGAGGGGGAGAGATAGAAAGCAAAAAAAAGAGGGGGAGAGAGAGCAAAAGAGGGGGGAGAGAGAGAGCAAAAGAGAGGGGAGAGAGCAAAAGAGAGGAGGATAGAGAGAGCAAAAGAGAGGGGGAGAGAGAGAGCAAAAGAGAGGGGGAAAGAGAGAGCAAAAGAGAGGGGGATAGAGAGAGCAAAAGAGGGGGGTAGAGAGAGCAAAAGAGAGGGGGAGAGAGAGAGAGCAAAAGAGAGGGGGAGAGAGAGAGAGCAAAAGAGAGGGGGAGAGAGAGAGCAAATGAGGGGGGAGAGAGAGAGCAAAAGAGAGGGGAGAGAGGGAGCAAAAGAGAGGGGGAGAGAGAGCGAGCAAAAGAGAAGGAGGAGAGATAGAAAGCAAAAAAAGAGGGGGAGAGAGAGCAAAAGAGGGGGGAGAGAGAGCAAAAGAGAGGGGAGAGAGCAAAAGAGAGGAGGATAGAGAGAGCAAAAGAGAGGGGGAGAGAGAGAGCAAAAGAGAGGGGAAAAGAGAGAGCAAAAGAGAGGGGGATAGAGAGAGCAAAAGAGGGGGGGAAGAGAGAGCAAAAGAGAGGGGGATAGAGAGAGAGAGCAAAAGAGAGGGGGAGAGAGCAAAATAGAGGGGGAGAGAGAGTGTAAAAGAGGGGGGAGAGAGCAAAAGAGAGGGGGAGAGAGAGCAAAAGAGAGGGGGGGGGGGGAGAGCAAAAGAGAGGGGGGAGAGAGAGGAAAAGAGAGGAGAGAGAAAATCAAAATTTATGCTTACCTGATAAATGTATTTCTCTTGTGGTGTATCCAGTCCACGGATTCATCCATTACTTGTGGGATATTCTCCTTCCCAACAGGAAGCTGCAAGAGGATCACCCACAGCAGAGCTGTCTATATAGCTCCTTCCCTAACTGCCACTCCCATTCATTCGACCGAAGACAAGCAAGAGAAAGGAGAAACTATAGGGTGCAGTGGTGACTGTAGTTTAAAAAATAAATAACACCTGCCTTAAAATGACAGGGCGGGCCGTGGACTGGATACACCACAAGAGAAATAAATTTATCAGGTAAGCATAAATTTTGTTTTCTCTTGTAAGGTGTATCCAGTCCACGGATTCATCCATTACTTGTGGGATACCAATACCAAAGCTATAGGACACGGATGAAGGGAGGGACAAGGCAGGCGCTTAAACGGAGGGCACCACTGCCTGTAAGACCTTTCTCCCAAAAACAGCCTCCGAAGAAGCAAAAGTATCAAATTTGTAAAATTTGGAAAAGGTATGAAGCGAAGACCCAGTCGCCGCCTTAAAAATCTGTTCAACAGAAGCCTCATTTTTAAAAGCCCATGTGGAAGCTACTGCTCTAGTGGAATGAGCTGTAATTCTCTCAGGAGGCTGCTGGCCAGCAGTCTCATAAGCAAAGCGGATTATGCTTCTTAACCAAAAAGAAAGAGAAGTTGCCGAAGCCTTTTGGCCTCTCCTCTGTCCAGAGTAAACCACAAACAAAGCAGATGTTTGACGAAAATCTTTAGTGGCTTGTAAATAGAATTTTAAAGCACGGACCACATCAAGATTGTGTAATAGACGTTCCTTCTTTGAAGAAGGATTAGGACATAGTGAAGGAACAACAATCTCCTGATTGATATTCTTATTAGATACCACCTTAGGAAGAAACCCAGGTTTGGTACGCAACACAACCTTATCAGCATGGAAAATGAGATAAGGAGAATCACATTGTAAAGCCGATAACTCAGAAACTCGTCGAGCCGAGGAGATAGCTACCAAAAACAGAACTTTCCAAGACAACAGCTTGATATCTATGGAATGCAAAGGTTCAAACGGAACCCCTTGAAGAACTTTAAGAACTAAATTTAGACTCCATGGCGGAGCCACAGGTTTAAACCCAGGCTTGATTTGAACTAAAGCCTGACAAAACGCCTGAACATCTGGAGTATTAGCCAGACGCTTGTGCAAAAGAATAGACAGAACAGAAATCTGTCCCTTTAAGGAACTAGCCGACAATTCCTTCTCCAATCCTTCTCAGAGAAAAGATAATATTCTAGGAATCCTGACCTTACTCCATGAGTAACCCTTGGATTCACACCAATGAAGATATTTACACCATATCGTATGATAGATTTTCCTGGTAACCGGCTTTCGAGCCTGAATTAAGGTATCAATGACCGATTCAGAGAAACGACGCTTTGATAAAATCAAGCGTTCAATCTCCAAGCAGTCAGACGCAGAGAAATTAGGTTTGGATGGTTGAAAGGACCCTGAAGTAGAAGGTCCTGCCTCAGCGGCAGGGTCCATGGTGGACAGGATGATATGTCCACCAGGTCTGCATACCAAGTCCTGCGTGGCCACGCAGGTGCTATCAAAATCACCGAAGCTCTCTCCCGCCTGATCTTGGCAATCAGTCGAGGGAACAGAGGAAACGGTGGAAACACATAAGCCAGGTTGAAGGACCAAGGCGCTGCTAGAGCATCTATCAGCATTGCCTTGGGGTCCCTGGACCTGGTCCCGTAACAAGGAAGCTTGGCGTTCTGGCGAGATGCCATGAGATCCAGTTCTGATTTGCCCCAAAGTTAAATCAACTGAGCAAATATCTCCGGATGGAGTTCCCATTCTCCCGGATGAAAAGTCTTCCGACTTAGAAAATCCGCCTCCCAGTTCTCGACACCTGGGATATGTATAGCTGATAGATGGCAAGAGTGAACCTCTGCCTATAGAATTATCTTTGAAACCTCCAACATTGCTAGGGAACTGATGGTTGATGTAGTCTACAGTCGTGATATTGTCTGACTGAAATCTGATGAACCTGACCCCAGCTAGCTGAGGCCATGCCTGAAGAGCATTGAAAATCGCTCTTAGTTCCAGAATGTTTATCGGAAGGAGTGCCTCTTCCTGAGTCCATGAGCCCTGAGCCTTCAGGGAGTTCCAGACTACACCTCAGCCCAGAAGGCTGGCATCTGTCGTTACTATAGTCCAATCTGGCCTGCGGAAGCTCATCCCCTTGGACAGATGGACCTGACATAGCCACCAGAGAAGAGAATCCCTAGTTTCTTGATCCAGATTTAGTAGAGGGGACAAATCTGTGTAATCCCCATTCCACTGACTGAGCATGCAAAGTTGCAGCGGTCTAAGATGTAGGCGGGCAAACGGTACTATGTCCATTGCCGCTACCATTAAACGGATTACTTCCATACACTGAGCCACTGAAGGACGAGAAGTTGAATAAAGAACACGGCAAGAGTCTAGAAGCTTTGACAATCTGGCCTCCGTTAGGTAAATCTTCATTTCTACCGAATCTATCAGAGTCCCTAGGAATGAAACTCTTGTTAGAGGTGATAGAGAACTCTTTGCTTCGTTCACCTTCCACCCATGGGACCTCAGAAATGCCAGAACAATGTCCGTATGGGACCTTGCGATTTGAAAAGTCGACGCCTGTATCAGAATGTCGTCTAAGTAAGGGGCTACTGCTATACTCCGCGGCCTTAGGACCGCTAGGAGGGACCCTAGAACCTTTGTGAAGATTCTTGGTGCCGTGGCCAACCTAATGGGAAGAGCCACAAACTGGTAGTGCCTGTCTAGAAAGGCAAATCTGAGAAAACAATGATGATCTTTGTGTATCGGGATGTGAAGATAAGCATCCTTTAAGTCTACGGTAGTCATATATTGACCCTCCTGGATCATAGGAAGGATGGTTCGAATAGTCTCCATCTTGAAGAATGGGACTCTGAGAAATTTGTTTAAGATCTTGAGATCTAAGATTGGTCTGAATGTTCCCTCTTTCTTGGGAACCACAAACAGATTTGAATAGAAGCCATGCCCCTGTTCCTCCTTTGGAACAGGGTGGATCACTCCCATAACTAGGAGGTCTCGAACAAAATGTAAGAATGCCTCTCTCTTTATCTGGTTTACAGATAAATGTGAGATATGAAATCTCCCTTTTGGGGGAGAGGTTTTGAATTCCAGAAGATAACCCTTGGACACAATTTCCAATGCCCAGGGATCCTGGACATCTCTTGCCCAAGCCTGGGCGAAGAGAGAGAGCCTGCCCCCTACTAGATCCGTTTCCGGATAGGGGGCTGCTTCTTCATGCTGTCTTAGAGGCAGCAGCAGGCTTTTTGGCCTGTTTCCCCTTGTTCCAAGCCTGGTTAGGTCTCCAGACCAGCTTAGACTGGGCGAAAGTTCCCTCTTGCTTTGTGTTAGAGGAAGTTAAAGCTGCTCCACTCTTGAAGTTTCGAAAGGGCCGAAAACTAGACTGTTTGGTCCTTAATTTGTTGGACCTGTCTTGAGGAAGGGCGTGACCTTTTCCTCCAGTGATGTCAGAAATGATCTCCTTCAGTCCAGGCCCGAATAGGGTCTGCCCTTTGAAGGGAATATTGAGAAGTTTAGACTTTGAAGTCATGTCAGCTGACCAGGATTTAAGCCATAGCGCTCTACGCGCTTGAATAGCAAAACCTGAATTTTTAGCCGTTAACTTGGTTAAATGAACAACGGCATCAGAAACAAATGAATTGGCTAGCTTAAGGGCCCTAAGCTTGACAATAATATATTCCAACGGGGTTTCAACCTGTAGAGCCTCCTCTAGAGACTCAAACCAGAAAGCCGCAGCAGCAGTGACTGGGGCAATGCATGCAAGAGGCTGGAGAATAAAACCTTGTTGAATAAAAATTTTCTTACGGTAACCGTCTAATTTTTTATCCATTGGATCTAGAAAAGCACAACTGTCCTCGACAGGGATAGTGGTACGCTTAGCTAGAGTAGAAACTGCTCCCTCCACCTTAGGGACCGTCTGCCACAAATCCCGTGTAGCGGCGTCTATAGGAAACATCTTTTTAAAAACAGGAGGGGGAGAGAACGGTACACCTGGTCTATCCCATTCCTTAGTAATAATTTCAGAAAACCTCTTAGGGATTGGAAAAACATCAGTGTAAGTAGGTACTGCATAGTATTTATCCAATCTACATAATTTCTCTGGAACTACAATAGCGTCACAGTCGTCCAGAGTTGCTAAGACCTCCCTGAGCAATATGCGGAGGTGCTCAAGCTTAAATTTAAGAAAAATCACCCACAGATTGAAGCTCTCCTGCTTCAGCTTCAGTACATTGTGAGGGTGTATCAGACATAGCCACTAAAGCGTCAGAGAGCTCTGTATTTATTCTAGTCCCAGAGCTGTCTCGCTTTCCTTGCAATCCTGGCAGTTTTGATAATACCTCTGTAAGGGTATGATTCATAACTGCCGCCATGTCTTGTAAGGTATACGCAATGGGTGCGCTAGATGTACTTGGCGTCCCCTGAGCAGGAATTATAGGTTCTGACACGTGGGGAGAGTTAGACGGCATAACTTCCTCCTTGTCAATTTCTTCTGGTGATAAATTTTTTAAAGCCAGAATATGGTCTTTGTAATCTATAGTAAAATCAGTGCATTTGGTACACATTCTAAGAGGGGGTTCCACAATGGCTTCTAAACATAATGAACAATGAGTTTCCTCTATGTCAGACATGTTTAAACAGACTAGTAATGAGACCAGCAAGCTTGGAAAACACTTTAATAACTGTGAACAAGCAAAAAATAAAAACGGTACTGTGCCTTTAAGAGAAATAAACAATCACAGAAACTGCAAAACAGTGAAAAAAGCAGTACAATTTACGAAATTTTTACAGTGTGTATAATAGACTGAAATAGCATTGCACCCACTTGCAAATGGATGATTAACCCCTTAGTTTCAAAACCGGATCAAAAAAACGATCTAACCGTTTTTAAACATTCACAACCAACTGCCACAGCTCTACTGTGGCTCCTACCTGCCCATACAATGACTTTGGAAGGCACAAAAACCCTTTAGAGAGCTCCTATATGTTCAGGGGACTCCTTCAGGGAAGCTGGATGTCTCAAGCTGCAAAAACATAATTTATGCTTACCTGATAAATTTATTTCTCTTGTGGTGTATCCAGTCCACGGATCATCCATTACTTATGGGATATTAACTCCTCCCCAACAGGAAGTGCAAGAGGATTCACCCAGCAGAGCTGCTATATAGCTCCTCCCCTAACTGCCATTACCAGTCATTCGACCGAAAACATGCAGAGAAAGGAAAACCATAGGGTGCAGTGGTGACTGTAGTTTAATGGAAAAATTACCTGCCTTAAAGTGACAGGGCGGGCCGTGGACTGGATACACCACAAGAGAAATAAATTTATCAGGTAAGCATAAATTATGTTTTCTCTTGTTAAGTGTATCCAGTCCACGGATCATCCATTACTTATGGGATACCAATACCAAAGCTAAAGTACACGGATGACGGGAGGGACAGGCAGGCTCTTTATACGGAAGGAACCACTGCCTGAAGAACCTTTCTCCCAAAAACAGCCTCCGAAGAAGCAAAAGTGTCAAATTTGTAAAATTTGGAAAAAGTATGAAGAGAAGACCAAGTTGCAGCCTTGCAAATCTGTTCAACAGAAGCCTCATTCTTAAAGGCCCAAGTGGAAGCCACAGCTCTAGTAGAATGTGCTGTAATTCTTTCAGGAGGCTGCTGTCCAGCAGTCTCATAGGCTAACCGTATTATGCTACGAAGCCAAAAGGAGAGAGAGGTAGCCGAAGCTTTTTGACCTCTCCTCTGACCAGAATAAACGACAAACAGGGAAGACGTTTGTCGAAAATCCTTAGTTGCCTGTAGATAAAATTTCAGGGCACGGACTACATCTAGATTGTGTAGCAGACGTTCCTTTTTCGAAGAAGGATTAGGACACAAAGATGGAACCACAATCTCTTGATTGATATTCCTGTTAGTGACCACCTTAGGTAGGAACCCAGGTTTAGTATGCAGAACTACCTTGTCTGAATGAAAAATCAGATAAGGAGAATCACAATGTAAGGCAGATAACTCAGAGACTCTTCGAGCCGAGGAAATCGCCATTAAAAACAGAACTTTCCAAAATAACAAGTTGATATCAATGGAATGAAGGGGTTCAAACGGAACCCCCTGTAAAACATTAAGAACTAAGTTCAAACTCCATGGTGGAGCAACAGTTTTAAACACAGGCTTGATCCTAGCTAAAGCCTGACAAAAAGCTTGAACGTCCGGAACTTCTGACAGACGTTTGTGTAAAAGAATGGACAGAGCTGAAATCTGTCCCTTTAAGGAACTAGCGGATAAACCCTTTTCTAAACCTTCTTGTAGAAAAGACAATATACTCGGAATCCTAACCTTACTCCATGAGTAACTCTTGGATTCGCACCAATATAAGTATTTGCACCATATCTTATGGTAAATCTTTCTGGTAACAGGCTTCCTAGCCTGTATTAAGGTATCAATAACTGACTCAGAAAAACCACGTTTTGATAAAATCAAGCGTTCAATTTCCAAGCAGTCAGCTTCAGAGAAATTAGATTTTGATGTTTGAAGGGACCCTGGATCAGAAGGTCCTGTTTCAGAGGTAGCGACCAAGGTGGACAGGATGACATGTCCACTAGATCTGCATACCAAGTCCTGCGTGGCCATGCAGGCGCTATTAGAATCACTGATGCTCTCTCCTGTTTGATTCTGGCAATCAATCGAGGAAGCATCGGGAAGGGTGGAAACACATAAGCCATCCCGAAGGTCCAAGGTGCTGTCAAAGCATCTATCAGAACCGCTCCCGGATCCCTGGATCTGGACCCGTAACGAGGAAGCTTGGCGTTCTGTCGAGACGCCATGAGATCTATCTCTGGTTTGCCCCAACGTCGAAGTATTTGGGCAAAGACCTCCGGATGAAGTTCCCACTCCCCCGGATGAAAAGTCTGACGACTTAAGAAATCTGCCTCCCAGTTCTCCACTCCCGGGATGTGGATTGCTGACAGGTGGCAAGAGTGAGACTCTGCCCAGCGAATTATCTTTGATACTTCCATCATTGCTAGGGAGCTTCTTGTCCCTCCCTGATGGTTGATGTAAGCTACAGTCGTGATGTTGTCCGACTGAAACCTGATGAACCCCCGAGTTGTTAACTGGGGCCAAGCCAGAAGGGCATTGAGAACTGCTCTCAATTCCAGAATGTTTATTGGTAGGAGACTCTCCTCCTGATTCCATTGTCCCTGAGCCTTCAGAGAATTCCAGACAGCGCCCCAACCTAGTAGGCTGGCGTCTGTTGTTACAATTGTCCAGTCCGGCCTGCTGAATGGCATCACCCTGGACAGATGTGGCCGAGAAAGCCACCATAGAAGAGAATTTCTGGTCTCTTGATCCAGATTCAGAGTAGGGGACAAGTCTGAGTAATCCCCATTCCACTGACTTAGCATGCACAATTGCAGCGGTCTGAGATGTAGGCGTGCAAAGGGTACTATGTCCATTGCTGCTACCATTAAGCCGATCACCTCCATGCATTGAGCTACTGACGGGTGTTGAATGGAATGAAGGACACGGCATGCATTTTGAAGCTTTGTTAACCTGTCTTCTGTCAGGTAAATCTTCATTTCTACAGAATCTATAAGAGTCCCCAAGAAGGGAACTCTTGTGAGTGGAAAGAGAGAACTCTTCTTTTCGTTCACCTTCCATCCATGCGACCTTAGAAATGCCAGTACTAACTCTGTATGAGACTTGGCAGTTTGAAAGCTTGAAGCTTGTATCAGAATGTCATCTAGGTACGGAGCTACCACAATTCCTTGCGGTCTTAGTACCGCCAGAAGAGCACCCAGAACCTTTGTGAAGATTCTCGGAGCCGTAGCCATTCCGAATGGAAGAGCTACAAACTGGTAATGCCTGTCTAGAAAGGCAAACCTTAGATACCGGTAATGATCTTTGTGAATCGGTATGTGAAGGTAAGCATCCTTTAAATCCACTGTGGTCATGTACTGACCCTTTTGGATCATGGGTAAAATTGTCCGAATAGTTTCCATTTTGAACGATGGAACTCTTAGGAATTTGTTTAGGATCTTTAAATCCAAGATTGGCCTGAAAGTTCCCTCTTTTTTGGGAACCACAAACAGATTTGAGTAAAACCCTTGTCCTTGTTCCGACCGCGGAACCGGATGGATCACTCCCATTAATAAAAGATCTTGTACGCAGCGTAGAAACGCCTCTTTCTTTATTTGGTTTGTTGACAACCTTGACAGATGAAATCTCCCTCTTGGGGGAGAGAATTTGAAGTCTAGAAGGTATCCCTGAGATATGATCTCTAACGCCCAGGGATCCTGGACATCTCTTGCCCAAGCCTGGGCGAAGAGAGAAAGTCTGCCCCCCACTAGATCCGTTCCCGGATCGGGGGCCCTCGATTCATGCTGTCTTAGGGGCAGCAGCAGGTTTCCTGGCCTGCTTGCCCTTGTTCCAGGACTGGTTAGGTCTCCAGCCTTGTCTGTAGCGAGCAACAGCTCCTTCCTGTTTTGGTGCAGAGGAAGTTGATGCTGCTCCTGCTTTGAAATTACGAAAGGAATGAAAATTAGACTGTCTAGCCTTAGGTTTGGCTCTGTCTTGAGGCAGGGCATGGCCTTTACCTCCTGTAATGTCAGCGATAATTTCTTTCAACCCGGGCCCGAATAAGGTCTGCCCTTTGAAAGGTATATTAAGCAATTTAGATTTAGAAGTAACGTCAGCTGACCAGGATTTTAGCCACAGTGCTCTGCGTGCCTGAATGGCGAATCCGGAATTCTTAGCCGTAAGTTTAGTTAAATGTACTACGGCATCTGAAATAAATGAGTTAGCTAACTTAAGGGCTTTAAGCTTGTGTGTAATCTCATCTAATGGAGCTGATTCAAGTGTCTCTTCCAGAGACTCAAACCAAAATGCTGCTGCAGCCGTGACAGGCGCAATGCATGCAAGAGGTTGCAATATAAAACCTTGTTGAACAAACATTTTCTTAAGGTAACCCTCTAACTTTTTATCCATTGGATCTGAAAAGGCACAGCTATCCTCCACCGGGATAGTGGTACGCTTAGCTAAAGTAGAAACTGCTCCCTCCACCTTAGGGACCGTTTGCCATAAGTCCCGTGTGGTGGCGTCTATTGGAAACATCTTTCTAAATATCGGAGGGGGTGAGAACGGCACACCGGGTCTATCCCACTCCTTAGTAACAATTTCAGTAAGTCTCTTAGGTATAGGAAAAACGTCAGTACTCGCCGGTACCGCAAAATATTTATCCAACCTACACATTTTCTCTGGTATTGCAACTGTGTTACAATCATTCAGAGCCGCTAACACCTCCCCTAGTAATACACGGAGGTTTTCCAGCTTAAATTTAAAATTTGAAATATCTGAATCCAGTTTGTTTGGATCAGAACCGTCACCCTCAGAATGAAGCTCTCCGTCCTCATGTTCTGCAAATTGTGACGCAGTGTCTGACATGGCCCTAATATTATCAGCGCACTCTGTTCTCACCCCAGAGTGATCACGCTTACCTCTTAGTTCTGGTAATTTAGCCAAAACTTCAGTCATAACAGTAGCCATATCCTGTAATGTGATTTGTAATGGCCGCCCAGATGTACTCGGCGCTACAATATCACGCACCTCCCGAGCGGGAGATGCAGGTACTGACACGTGAGGCGAGTTAGTCGGCATAACTCTCCCCTCGTTGTTTGGTGAAATATGTTCAATTTGTACAGATTGACTTTTATTTAAAGTAGCATCAATACAGTTAGTACATAAATTTCTATTGGGCTCCACTTTGGCTTTAGCACATATAGCACAGATATCTTCCTCTGAATCAGACATGTTTAACACACTAGCAAATAAACTAGCAACTTGGAAATACTTTTCAAGTAATTTACTATAATATGAAAACGTACTGTGCCTATAAGAAGCACAGAAAAAGTTATGACAGTTGAAAATTAATAAACTGAAAAGTTATAGCATCAAATCTTTGTAAAAAAAACACAATTTTAGCAAAGGATTGCTCCCATTAGCAAAGGATAACTAACCCTGATAGCCTCCCCCTCACACATAACAGTGAGAGAGATCAGTAAACTGTCATAAATTAAATAAAACGACTGCCAAGTGGAAAAAAATAGTGCCCAAAACATTTTTTCACCTAGTACCTCAGAAAATTAAACGATTTTACATGCCAGCAAAAAACGTTTAACATTAATAAATTGAGTGTTATTAAAAAGCCTGTTGCTAGTCCCTGCAAATTAGGCTAAAGTTTTATGCATACAGTATAATTCCAGTGAAGTGCCATTCCCCAGAATACTGAAGTGTAAAATATACATACATGACAGCCTGATACCAGTTGCTGCTACTGCATTTAAGGCTGAGTTTACATTATATCGGTATGGCAGAATTTTCTCATCAATTCCATTGTCAGAAAATAATAAGCTGCTACATACCTCTTTACAGATTAATCTGCCCGCTGTCCCCTGATCTGAAGTTTACCTCTCCTCAGATGGCCGAGAAACAGCAATATGATCTTAACTACTCCGGCTAAAATCATAGAAAAACTCAGGTAGATTCTTCTTCAAATTCTACCAGAGAAGGAATAACACACTCCGGTGCTATTATAAAATAACAAACTTTTGATTGAAGGTATGAAACTAAGTATAATCACCACAGTCCTCTCACACATCCTATCTATTCGTTGGGTGCAAGAGAATGACTGGTAATGGCAGTTAGGGGAGGAGCTATATAGCAGCTCTGCTGGGTGAATCCTCTTGCACTTCCTGTTGGGGAGGAGTTAATATCCCATAAGTAATGGATGATCCGTGGACTGGATACACTTAACAAGAGAAAACTACTGTGCAATTAAGGCGCGAAAATATGCCCCCCCCAACATGTACTCACAGTGAGAGGGCCTTAAAAAACTATCCCTAGGCAAAATCTAGTCAGCCATGTGGAAAAACTGGGCCCCAGAATAAAGTTTTATCACCATTTGTAAAAAAAAACGTTTATACACATCAAGCAAACGTTATATCTAGTAAGTAATGAGAGTAAATAGCAAAAATATTACACTTACAGCAAGCATGATACCAGTCATTATTAAATCACTGTAATCAGGCTTACCTTAAATAAATCAGGCACTGTCAGCATTTTCTAGCTTATCATCTCTCTAGAAAATTTAAAACTGCACATACCTCAGAGCAGGTAATCCTGCACGCTATTCCCCCAGCTGAAGTTACCCATCTCTTCAGTTATGTGTGAGAACAGCAGTGGATCTTAGTTACAAACTAAGATCATCAAAAACCTCAGGCAGACTCTTCTTCAACTTTCTGCCTGAGGCTAAAATAGTACAACTCCGATACCATTTGAAAATAATAAACTTTTGATTGAAGATAAACTACATTAATGCACCACATCTCTCTAGCTACTTCCCTTGTAGAGAGCTGCAAGAGAATGACGGGAGTGGCAGTTAGGGGAGGAGCTATATAGACAGCTCTGCTGTGGGTGATCCTCTTGCAGCTTCCGGTTGGGAAGGAGAATATCCCACAAGTAATGGATGAATCCGTGGACTGGATACACCTTACAAGAGAAAAGAGAGGGGGAGAGAGTGAGCAAAAGAGAGGGGGAGAGAGAGAAAGAGCAAAAGAGAGGGGGAGAGAGAAAGAGAGCAAAAGAGAGGGGGAATAGAGAGAAAAAGAGAGGGGGAGAGAGATCAAAAGAGAGGGGGGGAGAGAGCAAAATAGAGGGGGAAAGAGAGAGCAAAAGAGAAGGGGGGTGAGAGAGAGCAAAAGAGAGGGGGAGAGCGAGCAAATGAGAGGGGGAGAGAGAGAAAGAGAGAGAGAGCAAAAAGAGGGGGGAAAGAGAGAGAGCAAAAAAGAGTGAGAGAGAGAGCAAAAGAGAGGGGAGAGAGGGAGTAAAAGAGAGGGGGAGAGAGAGCGAGCAAAAGAGAGGGGGAGAGAGAGCAAAAGAGAGAGAGCAAAAGAGAGGGGGAGAGAGAGCAAAAGAGAGGGGGGAGAGCAAAAGAGAGGGGGGAGAGAGCAAAAGAGAGGAGAGAGAGAGAAAAAGAGCGGGGGAGAGAGTGAGCAAAAGAGAGGGGGAGAGAGAGAGCAAAAGAGATGGGGAGAGAGATCAAAAGAGAGGGGGGAGAGAGAGCAAAATAGAGGGGGGAAAGAGAGAGCAAAAGAGAAGGGGAGAGAGAGCAAAAGAGAGGGGGAGAGAGAGCAAAAGAGAAGGGTAGAGAGAGCAAAAGAGAGGGGGAGAGAGAGAGCAAAAGAGAGGGGGAGAGAGAGAGAGCAAAAGAGAGGGGAGAGAGAGAGCAAAAGAGAGAGGGGAGAGAGCAAAAGAAAGAGGGGAGAGAGAGAGAGCAAAAGAGAGGGGGGAGAGAGAGCAAAATAAAGCAGGAGAGAGAGCAAAAGAGAGGGGGAGAGAGTGCAAAAGAGAAGGGGTGAGAGAGCAATAGAGAGGGGGCGAGAGAGCAAAAGAGAGGGGGTGAGAGAGATCAAAAGAGAGGGGGAGAGAGCAAAAGAGAGGGGGAGAGAGAGCAAATGAGAGGGGGAGAGAGAGAGAGCAAAAGAGAGGGGGAGAGAGCAAAAGAGAGGGGGAGAGAGAGCAAAAGAGAGGGGGAGAGAAAGCAAAATAGAGGGGGAGAGAGAGAGCAAAAGAGAGGGGGAGAGAGAGCAAAAGAGAGGGGGAGAGAGAGATGTTCCACATCTCTCTAGCTACTTCCCTTTTCGAGAGCTGCAAGAGAATGACGGGAGTGGCAGTTAGGGGAGGAGCTATATAGACAGCTCTACTGTGGGTGATCCTCTTGCAGCTTCCTGTTGGGAAGGAGAATATCCCACAAGTAATGGATGAATCTGTGGACTGGATACACCTTACAAGAGAAAAGAGAGGGGGAGAGAGTGAGCAAAAGAGAGGGGGAGAGAGAGAAAGAGCAAAAGAGAGGGGGAGAGAGAAAGAAAGCAAAAGAGAGGGGGAATAGAGAGAGAAAGAGAGGGGGAGAGAGATCAAAAGAGAGGGGGGAGAGAGAGCAAAATAGAGGGGGAAAGAGAGAGCAAAAGAGAAGGGGGGTGAGAGAGAGCAAAAGAGAGGGGGAGAGCGAGCAAATGAGAGGGGGAGAGAGAGAGTAAAAGAGGGGGGAGAGAGAGAGAAAAAGAGAGGGGGAGAGAGAGCAAAAGAGAGGGGGGAGAGAGCAAAAGAGAGGAGAGAGAGAGAAAAAGAGCGGGGGAGAGAGTGAGAGCAAAAAAGAGGTGAGAGAGAGAGCAAAAGAGAGGGGAGAGAGGGAGCAAAAGAGAGGGGGAGAGAGAGCGAGCAAATGAGAGGGGGGAGAGATAGAAAGCAAAAGAGAGGGGAGAGAGAGAGAGCAAAAGAGGGGGGGGAGAGAGAGAGCAAAAGAGAGGGGAGAGAGCAAAAGAGAGGAGGATAGAGAGAGCAAAAGAGAGGGGGAGAGAGAGAGCAAAAGAGAGGGGGAAAGAAAGAGCAAAAGAGAGGGGGGAGAGAGAGCAAAAGAGAGGGGGATAGAGAGTGCAAAAGAGGGGGGTAGAGAGAGCAAAAGAGAGGGGGAGAGAGAGAGCAAAATAGAGGGGGAGAGAGAGAGTAAAAGAGGGGGGAGAGAGAGAGCAAAAGAGAGGGGGAGAGAGAGCAAAAGAGAGGGGGAGAGCAAAAGAGAGGGGGGAGAGAGCAGAAGAGAGGAGAGAGAGAGAAAAATAGCGGGGGAGAGAGTGAGCAAAAGAGAGGGGGGAGAGAGAGAGAGAGCAAAAGAGAGGGGGAGAGAGAGCAAAAGAGAGGGAGAAGAGAGAGAAAAAGATAGGGGGAGAGAGATCAAAAGAGAGGGGGGAGAGAAAGCAAAATAGAGGGGGGAAAGAGAGAGCAAAAGAGAAGGGGAGAGAGAGCAAAAGAGAGGGGGAGAGAGAGCAAAAGAGAGGGGTAGAGAGAGCAAAAGAGAGGGGGAGAGAGAGAGCAAAAGAGAGGGGGGGAGAGAGAGAGCAAAAGAGAGGGGGAGAGAGAGAGCAAAAGAGAGAGGGGAGAGAGAGAGAGCAAAAGAAAGAGGGGGAGAGAGAGCAAAAGAGAGGGAGGAGAGAGAGCAAAAGAAAGCGGGAGAGAGCAAAAGAGAGGGGGAGAGAGTGCAAAAGAGAAGGGGCGAGAGAGCAATAGAGAGGGGGCGAGAGAGCAAAAGAGAGGGGGTGAGAGAGATGAAAAGAGAGGGGCAGAGAGCAAAAGAGAGGGGGAGAGAGAGAGAGCAGATGAGAGGGGGAGAGAGAGAGAGCAAAAGAGAGGGGGAGAGAGCAAAAGAGAGGGGGAGAGAGAGCAAAAGAGAGGGGGAGAGAGAGCAAAATAGAGGGGGAGAGAGAGAGCAAAAGAGAGGGGGAGAGAGAGCAAAAGAGAGGGGGAGAGAGAGAGCAAAAGAGAGGGGGAGAGAAAGAGCAAAAGAGAGTAGGGAGAGAGAGAGCAACAGAGAGGGGGAGAGAGAGCAAAAGAGAGGGGGTGAGAGAAAGCAAAAGAGAAGGGGAGAGAGCAAAAGAGAGGGGAGAGAGAGAGCAAACGAGAGGGGGGAGAGAGAGACAGCAAAAGAGAGGGGGAGAGAGAGAGCAAAAGAGAGGGGGAGAGAAAGAGAAAAAGAGAGGGGGGAGAGAGAGAGAGCAAAAGAGAGGGGGAAAGAGGGCAAAAGAGAGGGGGGAAAGAGAGCAAAAGAGAGAGCAAAAGAGAGGGGGAGAGAGAGAGCAAAAGAGATGGGGAGAGAGCAAAAGAGAGATGGAGAAAGAGAGCAAAAGAGAGGGGGAGAGAGAGAGCAAAAAAGAGGGGGGGAGAGCAAAAGAGAGGAGGGAGAGAGAGAGAGAGAGAGAGCAAGGGGTGGAACCACTGTACTGCAAAAAATGTCCCATGTACACGGGCTTTAGGACTAGTTATAACTATTGGAGCTACAGTATGTTGCTACATTTATATACAATGTTAAAATGTTATGCATTGACATTATTTTAAAGGGACACTGTACCCAAATTTTTTCTTTAGTGATTCAAATACAGCATGCAATTTTAAGCAACTTTCTAGTTTACTCCTATTATCAAATTTTCTTGGTATGTTTGTTTGAAAAACAAGAATACATTTGGGTTCAGTATTGTATCTAATTTAAAATGTAGTTATTTTTGATTGTTCATTTTAATAATTTTTTTTATTGAGGTTTCGAAAAGCAAATCACAAAATAAGAAGAAAATACAGTATGCTCAATTAGTCATTGCAAAGAATTTAAAATACATTATGTCGAGTGTATAGAAAGGAGAATAAGCATTAATGGACAACTCTAGTATACAATTGTGATTTGCCTCTGGAGGCCACTCTTGGACCTCATACATAAGCAAAATAAAACAGCTAGCGAAGGTTATCATGGAATAAGGGAGACCACTTTTGGTCCTCAACACAAACCTCTTTTTTTTTAGTAGATAATGCACGATTTAAACAATATAGTAGAAATTAACATGGTTATATAATATAATTAGGGTTCTGCCATTTGTGTGACTCAAGTAGGAGATTTACAACAGATATAGTTTTAGAAGGTGGGGCTGCGCTCAGGCCTTAAAACTGTAATTATGAAATATATATATAGGATCCAGTGGTCAGAGGAATCACCATTAATCTGTAAAACTTTGTGATTATCTTAAAAGAAGGGACCTGTAATGTTAAGTTAGGTTTCACATATAAGATGCCCTTGCTTTTGAAAAGAAAGAGAGATATATTTGGCGTCTACTTGGAATTTTTTAGGTATAATGTAGTAGAATATTAACAGTAGGTTAAACAGATATTATAAGCTATAACATGACCATTCATGGGGATAGATAAATGTTAATATAGTTTTATCTAGGGGTAGATTTCAGCATTGGCAGTTGTAGGTGCGAAAGCAGTAGTGAGGTCCAATAAGTATAGATACTTAAATTAAAAGGAAGTCGCTCCACCATCTCGGCCGTTGACAGCAGAACGCCATCCCAAGTTGAGGAGCTTAAATAAATAAGCATGTATAGCCTAATAAATGGTTAGGGATGTGATTTTATATACCTACAACCTCAGAAAAAACTGACTAAAAAAACCAACGTAACTCCCTGGAAGCCTTAACAAAAACATACATTT
The DNA here is from genome assembly GCF_027579735.1 of Bombina bombina. Taxonomy (NCBI): domain Eukaryota; kingdom Metazoa; phylum Chordata; class Amphibia; order Anura; family Bombinatoridae; genus Bombina; species Bombina bombina. The sequence goes on along the minus strand of NC_069501.1, from coordinate 791,998,772 downwards.
AAGCAGCATCTCAAGGTTAAAGGGACAGTATACTATGATATTTCTTTTTTAAGGTTTATTTGTGTATTTGAAATAGTCAAATGGATTGAGCTTGTAGGTACTTTATCACATTGGGGACATATACTTGCTTATTTACTTTCAATTGGATTACCTTCATCTCATTAGAACCCACTGGAGTGTAATTTTTTTTTTTTTTTTTTTTTTTTTTTTTTTTTTTTTTTTTAAATCGTTTATTGAAAAGGATAAATTAAATCAACAATATAGGAGACGCAGCTCCAATACAGTACAAATCAAATACATCTCTGTTTCTTTTGTTGCATGACAATAGTTAACTTAGCGGAAAACAATTGGTAATTGAATTTAAATTCCATTTCATCTGGTTTAAACAGAAAAACAAGAAGGACATAAGGTTACAAAAAAGCTAAACAACAGAAAAAAAAACATCCTTCCTTGGTTGCATACTACTTGAAGATAGGTCCTCTTCTCCTGAATCTAAGTTAAGACTCGGCTAAATGCATGCATAATTCTACTCAGACTGACCGAACTAGTCCCTAGACCACTGAATACTGTTATAATTCAGTTAATAATCATTAATTATGCTAGTACGGATTTTACTTGGAACATTCCGGGAGCCCGCTACAAGCTCCTGGTACCTATAACAGGGGGTTAACTCTACTCGTGGCTCCTTGTCTACCACTTCCTCCTGAGTTTAAGTCGCTGCGGAGACCTATATTCCCCTCTTGATAGGAGGGCCAGGCAGAAGGGGGGAGGGCCCGGCGCGAAGGGGGAAGAGAGAAGAAAAAAAAAAAAAAAAAAAAAAAAAAAAAAAAAAAAAAAAAAAAAAAAAAGGGGGGAAAAAAGGGAAGGGGTAGGAAAAGGGGGGGGAGATTCCTATCTTTTGCCCTCCCTCCTCTCCCTTTAATGAATTAAACCAGGACATCCCTCCCCAACATCCCCATCTTTCCTCTAATGTTTGCCCAACCATGATCTAGGGAACAAACCCCGTTCTATTTGGCTTTGTAGCCAGGGTGAGGATTTATACTGCAACACCGCCTGTTCCTGCATCTCCTCGGGAAGTGAGATAATGTATAATTTCCATTTACTAAAAAATCTAGAAATTTGTTTAGGGTTGATAGATCTTAAGTTATATTGCTCCAGAACCATTTGGTACTGAACTTCTTTCAAAAAATCGGTAAATTTAAGTGCTTTATGGTTCTTCCAGTTTCTTAGAATTAAATTTCGTGCTATCAAGATACATACATTGATAAATCTGTTATTGGGGAGAGCTGTCGTATATTTACATAAAAACACTATCTGTTGTAGCGTAACTTTGACACTTGTCCCCATAATCTTAGAGACCCAGAAGTTGATCTTCTGCCATAATTGGGATATTTTGGGGCAGGACCAAAAACAATGAACATAATCTGTACGTTCCTTACTACACTTAGGACATTTCCCTTTTTCAGGACTCCATTTAACAAGTCTGGCTGGAGTGAGATATGCCCTATTAACTAATTTCATATGAGATTCTTTCCAAGCATGCATATGTGTTGCCCTCGCTACCAATGACATACTCTGTATTATAGTCTCACTCTCTAGTCTCAGATTTTCTTTTGCCCATTTTGTGGATATGTCTAAAATATTGTTTTGGCCCCATGCTCTCATAATAGCAGTATATGGCTGGGAGATAGTGCTCACCCCCTCACGATAAACAGTAATTATATGTTTCAGATCTTTGTTATCTATGCCCACCCCTGTCTCTAATCTCAAATTCTCCACCCAATGCCTGATTTGCAAATAGGCGAAGAAGCTAGACTTCGGGAGATGGAACTGGTTAACAATATTCTCGAATGAGCGGAGTCTCAACTGGTTACCATCGCATAACTGAATTACATAATTCACCCCACATTTGGCCCATAGCTCAAATACCGAGGGCTTACATGCTATTGGGAAATTCGGGTTACCCATTATGGGTAAATATTCTGATTTCCTAAAATCTGCTCCAAGTTCCTTGCAAATTTTCTGCCAAGCTTGTACAACACACTTAAAAGTAAGCAATTGGCATACTTGATCTGGTAATTTACTTGCCGTATGATGAAGGATTGCCTTCAAGCTAAGCGGTTTTATCAGAGTAGACTCAATCTCATAAAACGAGATTTGATTTTTCTCGGTGATCCAATCCAGAGCAAATTTTGCTACTGCGACATAATTGTAAAATTTCAGGTTGGGACAGGCCATACCTCCAAAAGCTTTAGGGAGAGTTAGCTTAAATAATGAGATCCGTGGTTTCTTGGCTTGCCAGATGAACTGATTGAGCGCCTTATTAAAGGTATCTAGATCTTTTTTATATAGCAAAAGCGGGAGATTCTGTAGAAAATAAAGCAATTTGGGGAAGAGCACTACCTTGACTAACATGATTCGAGCAGTGAGGGACAGAGGGAGGTGCCCCCAGTTCTGCATTTTCAGAATCAGGCCCTTGATGCAGGGTTTGAAGTTGAGTTCATACCATCTATTGGGGTTGGAGCTTAATGTAATTCCTAAATAAGTAATCTGAGTAGATTCTACAAATGGATGGGCACAGGGGCCTATAGGTTTGCGTATCCACATAATCTCTGATTTTCCGTAATTAATTTTGTAACCTGAAAACGAACTAAACAGGTTGCATAGTTCCAATAACCGAGGGATAGAGGTCCTTACATTACTCAGAAAGAGCAGGAGATCGTCTGCAAACAACGAAAGAACCAACTTATGACCTCCCAGCTGAATACCTTGCATTTCCTTCCTCAAAAGAATTGCAAGTGGTTCAAGGGATAAGTTGAAAAGGAATGGGGATAGTGGACACCCTTGACGGGTACCCCGCCCCAGGGTAATATTCTCAGTTAGTTCTCCATTCACAGTGATTGAAGAATTTGGCTTCTTGTATAGTTGTGAAATAAAACCTTGAAAGGAGCCAGTTATACCAAACTTCCCTAGCGTAGTGAGCAGGTGGTCCCAAACGATAGAATCGAACGCCTTTTCGGCGTCGATTGTGAGTATCGCAAGGTCCGGTTTAGGGCCGTGTCTTTCTACCTTATTCCAAAAAAAGTCAAGAACCAATTGTATTTTCCTCAGATTTTTAACAGGGTTCCTGCCCATCATGAAACCCGTCTGGTCAGGATGTATGAGTTCTCCTAAGGGAGTTTTCAATCTATTCGCCAAGATATATGTAAGGATCTTATAGTCTTGGTTCAAAAGTGAAATAGGCCTATATGACGAGGTTAACTCTGGGTCTTTACCTTTTTTGGGAATCAAGACTATATTAGAAGCCGCAAATAAGGGGGATTGGGGTTTGTTCCTGATAAAATAGTCATTGAATAAGTTAACTAACACTGACGGAATCTGATCAGAGAGGAGTTTGTAGAACTCTGATGGTAGAGCGTCTGGCCCAGGAGCTTTCCCTAGCTTCAGCTTCTGAATAGCTTTCACAATTTCTTCTACAGAAAAGGGCTTATTCAGCACTTGAAGGGCCTCTTTATTGATTTGCGGGAGAGTTAGACCTTGCCAGAACTGTTGTTTCAAGAAGGAGTTAATCTGCTTCTCTGCATATAGTTCTTGGTATGCCTGGAAGAAGGCAGCTCTAATTGCTGAGGGATCAGTTACTCTGGTATTTTTAAACTTAATTGCTGAGATATAGTTTTTTTTGCTGTCTTATTTTAACAATCCTAGCTAGGTATTTAGCTGAGATGCCATGCACCCCGGCATATAGGGCTTTAAGCTTTAAATCTTCCGATACAGAGTGCTGTTTCAGAAACAGATCATACACAGCTTTACTATCTTTATACTTAAGCCATTGCTCGGGTGAAGGGGCGGTAAGATATCTCCTATAGTTGTTACTTAAGGTGTTAGCTAATTGCAACTCTCTTCTCCTCCATATTGCCCTTGTTCTTACTACATACGCCTTGATCTCCCCTCTAAAAACGGCTTTCGCGGTTTCCCAGAGAATCTCTGGCCTATCTGAATAGTCTTGATTTTCAGCAATATATTGATACCATCTTTTCTGAATCCACTTTTTAAAGTGTGGATTGTTGTAAAGATATTGAGGAAAGAAGAACTTATTTGTTGAAGTTGGTTTCTCACTTAGTCCTAGCTCTAATGAGATAATAGCGTGATCAGAGATCAAAATGTCTTGGATATCAGCCCGCATTTTTATTTTAGCCATATGTTTAATAGTTAGGAAGAAATCAATCCTTGAGAAAGAAGCATGCGCCCTAGAAGCGCATGTATACTCCCGCCGATCCGGGTTCTGGAGCCGCCAGATATCTTGTAATACAAGACTCTTAGTAAATCTTTGAAGGACATCAACATCCTTCGTTTTTCTTAATAGATTGGATATCTTGGATCTATCTAGAACCTGAGAGAAAACCAAATTAAAATCACCGACAACTATCAAGTTTTTCCCTGTGTGCAGGAACAATTTCAACCTTAAACTTTCCCAGAAACTTTTGTCCATCCTATTAGGACCATACACATTGCAAAAAACAAAAGTGGAGCCATTAACTTCCATCTCTAAAATTTGGTACCTCCCGTTTATATCATTTTCTACAGTTATGATTTTGTAATCAAGTTGTTTACGTATTAATATTGCTAGACCTCTCTTAGATTTATCATATGGGGTGAACACTACCTCCCCCACCCACTTGCATTTTAATTTGACAGCCTCCTTGGGTCTGAGATGGGTCTCCTGGACAAACACTATATCAGGCTTTTGGTAGCCGAGGTGTCTAATGGCTAACTTCCTTTTACGTGGGGAAGAGATCCCTCCAATATTCCAGGATAATAGTTTCAACTTAACCATTTAGACTACTGGGGGTAGGAGGGTAGGAGGGAAGAGAGAGAGGAGAAAAACAAAAAAAAAAAAAAAAAAAAAAAAAAAAAAAAAAAAAAAAAAAAAAAAAAAAAAAAAAAAAAAAGGGGAGGGGGAAAGGGATAAAAAAGAGAAAAAGGGGGGGACTCATCTCCCCCAGCACACCCGGCCCCCCCCTCCCCCCCCCCCCTGAATTCTCCGCAGACAACGTCCCACCCAGGTAGCCAACTAAGTTACACATGATTACCTCTGTCAATTGGAGAACCGCCATTGAATACCTTTTTGGGGTTCATCCTCTAGTCAAAAAGTACCTGAATTACAGGCCTATATTTTTACAATATGACTTAATCTCTTCCAGTTTTGTAAAAATGTGAGCTTCTCCATCTTTCTCTAAAATCACTTTAGCAGGGTACACTAATCTTGCATTTAAATTGGCCTTGATCAATTGGGAGCAAAATGGGGCCATTTCTCTACGCTTATTCTGAGTCTCCACCGAGAAATCCTGAAATAGTAAAATTTTGTTGGATCCTATCATAATATTATTGTTCTTACGGTACAATCTAAGGATGTGGAATTTGTCTTGATAATTTAAAAATTTAATAATGACTACTCTGGGTCTTGGCTGTCCCTCTAGGTTCCTTCTGGGCTGGCCTAGTCTATGAGCTCTCTCAATAGGTAACCTTACATTATCTATGTTGCTGCCTACAAGTTTTGGGAGCTGTGTGGCTGCAAAATTTATCAAATCATGGTACTCAGCAGTTTCCGGGAGCCCCACCACCCTCAAATTATTGCGCCTTGCTCTATCCTCTAATTCCTCGATTTTAGCTTGTAAAACAGGAAGTTTAGTATCATGCATTTTAACCAGCTGTTCTTGTGTTAATAATCTGTCTTCTGCGTCAGATACTCTGGATTCTACTTCATTAATACGAATTGCAAACTGTTTAATTTCACTCGTAGCCATGGCAATTTCTGACTTTAAAGCTTCAAACTGTGGCATAACTAGTTCTGAGATCTGTTGTATTAGTAGAGAGTTATCAGGACCACTTGCCCCTGCATCATTTTGATTGAATATCTCAGAGCTACTCTCATTTGGTTTAGCTTTTTTATCTTTTGATTTAGGTGGCATGCTGGGTGAGGTAGTTTTAGTATGTGAAATAAATCTTTCCATGAATTAAGTGAATAAGTGAACAAACTTCAGCCCCAGTACTAGAATTAAGATACTGAGTGTATTTTCAAACTTTAGGTCCCTTTAAGTGAGATGTAGACCTAATTCCAATAGAATAGACACTAAAACAAGTGAGTGTGTGCTATGCAACCTGAAACAGAATTATCAGGCTAATCCTGTTAAAGTCAGTGTAAAGCTATATATAGATCGAGGGGTCCTATTCCTTCCCTTGTTCTATCTCCCCTCTCTCCTTTCCTTTCCTAAGTGAACTAAAGTGAGATTATGTGTACCAAACAAATAGAACAAATAGAGTGATATGAACACAGGTCTATAATTGCAAATAGTGTAAAAAGCAAAAAAAGAACAAACAGTGACTCAAATTTCAGCACCTTCTGGGAGCGCAACAAAAGAGCCCCTTAGAGGGTGTGGATATAGAAAAGCAAGTGAAAATAAGCACACCACCTCACAAGATAATATTGATCTCAGTTTCCTAATTCCACACAAAAATAGCAGTTTTAGTTATTCTGCCTGAAAATTCCTAATCTCTGTAAAAAAAGAAAAAAAAACAGTATGCAATGTAATACAGTAAAACACTTAACTCAAAGCAGAATATATCAACCTTTTAACCAGACTTTTTCCCTTTCTCTTGCCCTCTTTCTTTCCCCTTTTTTATTTTCTTTCCTTCTCTTTTTTCCTTTTCCCTCTCCCTTCAAAACTTTTCCATAATTGGATTTTATTATAATGGCCAGGTCTAATATTTCCCAATTATATAGCTCCTAAGGCCAGCTTCTAGGGCCCTTGTCTCTCAGATATGTAATACCTTACAAACACATTAGACCCACGAAGTCAATTGTATAGTCAGGTCGGCCCAATTGGGGATAGGAGAAAGTCTCTTGTTGTGTTAAACAGTCCCTTGTTCAAGAGGAAACCTTTTTGTTCTAGCCAAGTTTTTTTTAAATCAAGGGAACTTTTCTCCAGAATGTCCAGGTAGTATATAGTTCCCCAGGGCCAGTTATGGAACAGACCCAATTGTTCAAAAAATAGGGAGATGTTATTTCCACTCTCACTTGGACCTTTGTATTTAAGAGAGAAAAAGTTTGTTGCTGAAGTATGGGGAGTTTTTAGCCTGGAGTAGGGCCTTTTTTACCTCGCTATGTCCAGCTTAAACACAGTTTTAGGGAGAGGTGTTATAGGTAGTCTGGTGTATGATGCACAGTAACACGCAGCGTATCCAAGCTCACATAGATATAGAAAGTATTGGAGGATCTTACCAGACCTTAGCGGCAGCTATCTTCCCCCTGGTACCGGCTCTGCTTGAGGCATTTACCTCTCTTCCACTGCTGCCAGTGAGTCCCAGCCTTCCTGGTGGTTAGAGTGCTGCACGGCTCCTTATTGCGAGCCTTCCTTCAGCAGAGTACCGTTTCACCGACTGAGCTCCAGCGTCCTCTCTCTGCCAGGCCCGCCCGTGAACCTCAGCTGCTTCCGACTCACGCTCTGGCCAGGACACGCCTCCAAAGGACGTCACCGTCTGGGGTACCTTGCCGTCCTACCGGACCAGGACCTTTCTGCCAGGGTAGACACACAGCCGCAATTGGTGGGGGGGGCCGCCGATCCCAGACACCTCCAAGATCTCCGCCTCGCCCGCAGCAGCAATATCTCCCCTCTCTTTCCTGGTGGTAAGCCTGAGATGGTTCCACGGGTTTATTAGATTATTATCTGTCCCATAGCAAAATAGAATTGTGAAAGAACGCCGCCTGGCGTCACGACTCGGCACCT